>NC_045951.1:23008789-23383387 GCF_004382195.2 Drosophila sechellia
ATTAATAAAACAACGACCCGCTACCGGAGGAACGCCAGTCGTCCATGCCGAGCGCAAAAGTTGTACGATACCTATAACATAATTAAAACGATCAACCCATGCGGCGGTACGGCTTGTGGGAAATTTTTTTTTTCTCCTTGCCAATTCGCGAGTGCAAAAGATTGTGTATAATAAACCAATAATTAACCATTGCAGCAGTTTACCTGCGGCAGTACGAGTAATATGAGCGCCCAGAGTGATAAGGTGGTGTGTGGCAGCTTGTTGGATACGTTAAGTGGTGTGGAATGCACCCAAAAAAAACCGCCCAACAAGTTGTGTGGCGGCCGTACCTTAGTAGCAACCAGCCAAAAGGGATACTACGGAACCACCGTGCCCAGTGCCGAAATAAATTAGAGGTCAATCAATAAAAAACTGTAACAGCACGCACGTAAGGAAAAAATATTGCAAAAATGCAATAGCGCACAAAAAATTGTATAAACACATGTACAACACCACAATTCAAAGGAAAACAAGTATAGTACAATTTCCCCAATTTCCCGAAACGAAATGAATAAAATACAAATTCTCTACAATACACTAATTCACCTTTTTTTACTTATCCAATAGAATATCATGCTGTAGGGGTACAACCTAAACGACGAAAACTAATAAAGAGCATACAAGGGTGAGTGAAATATTTCATTAAACTTTATTGCCATATTTGCTAAATTTAGAGAAATAAAGAAAAAGCAAAGAAGAACAGATATTCTTTTTTATCGGGTTAAAACCGTTGTCTCACATTTCCGTAAAGTAATAACGAATTCTGTTACCTTGAAAACTTCCTGCATCTTTCCAACGCAAACTAAAAATCAAAATGGAAGAGACCCTGCGTGCTCTTAGCGAGTCCCTCAATGCCCTGACCAACGTGGTGACAGGCATTAAGGAAGATATTAAGAAAAATAATGATAGGTTGGCTATTTTAGAACAGGAGCGCGGGAACGCTGACCCTACGGTCGACCAACGCAACCCCTGGTGCGCGCACGCACCGAGTATGAGCTGAGAGAATATCGGTCCCCCTGACTGCGTCAAAAGAACTGCAGGCGTCGAAGGACGGCAGGAGGCTTACCTGTCTTGATAAACAGGGCACAGTCAATACTGACCGAATATGACTTGATTAAAACCAGACCCCTGTATAGGGCAATTGTCTTGCATATTAGACAGAAAATAAGGGGACACGCCGACATGGCCTTGGCGGCCTATGGCGTCCAAGACGACGATTGGACGACATAAAACGAGTCTTGGCGCTGCATTACGCAGACAAACGAGACTTACGTACGCTTGAGCATGAGCTTGGCGCTATGTCCCAAGGTTCTAGAACCACTAGATAGGTTCTATATGGACATTAATGGCCATCTCTCGTTGATCTTAAATAACTTGAAGGCCAGAAACCACCCTCATGAAGTAGTCAACGCTTTGATAGAAACCTATAGAGACAAGGCTTTGGATGTTTTATCCGAGGAGTGGGGGGAGATTGTTCCAAACACTTACTTGTCCGCAGCCCGAAGAATCTACCAAGGCTTACTCTTTTTGTATGGGATTGCAGAATGTAATGTCAAGAAATTTCACAGCTCAGAACTATCAACCGTCAGGTGCCCCAAGATTCGCAGGCCCCATATCAACATCAGGCCAGGCCACCGTTCCGAACCCCTTTTTCTCCTGGTTCAGGCAGATTTTCGCAAAACTCCTACAGAACTCAGGGTCCTAGACAGGCCATAAAAATGGAATCCAATCGGTCGGGTCAATCTTACCAATCAGGATACAGTTGTCGCCAGGAAGAAGGCTCCGGTATTAAGAGAATGTCCGAAGGAAACAACCCATTCCAAAAGGCACAAAGATTGTACCACATGGGAATTGGCACCACCCCCGCTAGCCCCGGCGGCTAGTGGAGATAACCAAGGACGTTCACACGAGGGTTACTATGATGACGAGTCTCAAGCTGTCGAGAGAAGCAACAATTATCCTCCGCGAGAAAAACGGGGAAGGAGCTACAGATGCTCCACATAACCTTGAGACTGAGGAGGGGCAAATTTTATGAACCAACGCCTCTCCAGTGTACCGTACTTAGAGTATGCTACGGAGAGGGGGAAAGGCTGAAAGTTTTTGGTCGACACGGGGGCGAACAAAAACTTTATTAGCCGAAGACTTGCAGCCGGGTGTACCACAGTCCGTAAAACCCTTCTCCGTACTGTCCGCTGCGGGTAACATCATGATAACGCACCGCCTAGTTGGTAAATTCTTCAAACCACTAGGGAACGACTCGGATATTACCTTTTTCGTACTACCGAATTTACATTCCTTTGATGGTATCATTGGCGACGATACTCTCAAAGACTTAAAAGCCATAGTGGATAGGAAAAACAATTGTTTGATAATAACCCCAGGAATTAAAATCCCTCTTTTGGCGAAGCTTCAATAAACGTTAACCCGCTACTCGCCGCCGAACACCCAGATGGTACACAAGAAATTTTGAATTCCTTCTCGGGGAATTTCCCCGCATCTTCGAGCCCCCCTTATCTGGAATGTCCGTGGAGACGGCCGTCAAGGCTGAAATCCGGACAAACACACAAGACCCGATCTTGCTAAAAGTTATCCTTACCCAGTCAACATGCGCGGAGAAGTCGAACGTCAAATCGATGAACTGCTGCAGGACGGTATAATTCGACCCTCTAATAGCCCTTACAATCCCTATCTGGATAGTCCCGAAGAAACCTAAACCAAACGGAGAAAAACAATATCGCATGGTAGTCGATTTCAAGCGGTTAAATTACGTCACCATACCCGACACTTACCCCATCCCAGATATAAACGCTACGCTAGCCAGCCTTGGCAATGCCAAATACTTTACCACCCTAGATTTGACTTCTGGATTCCATCAAATCCACATGAAGGAAAGCGACATTCCAAAGACAGCTTTCTCTACTCTAAATGGAAAGTACGAGTTCCTCCGTCTACCATTCGGTTTGAAGAATGCACCTGCAATCTTCCAAAGAATGATCGATGATGTTTTGCGCGAGCATATTGGCAAGGTCTGCTACGTTTATATTGACGATATCATCGTCTTCAGTGAAGATTATGACACACACTGGAAAAATCTCCGATTGGTATTAGCGAGTTTATCAAAAGCAAACCTCCAAGTGAACCTTGAGAAGTCGCATTTTTTAGACACGCAGGTAGAATTTTTAGGATATATCGTCACGGCCGATGGCATTAAGGCAGATCCGAAAAAGGTCAGAGCGATTAGCGAAATGCCTCCTCCGACCTCTGTTAAGGAGTTAAAAAGATTTCTAGGCATGACCTCGTACTACAGGAAGTTCATTCAGGACTATGCGAAGGTAGCAAAGCCCCTTACAAACTTGACGCGTGGATTGTACGCTAATATAAAGTCTTCACAATCAAGCAAAGTGCCAATTACATTAGACGAGACGGCTCTACAGTCTTTTAATGATTTAAAATCAATTCTCTGTTCTTCTGAAATACTGGCGTTCCCATGTTTCACTAAACCTTTCCATCTAACCACGGACGCTTCTAACTGGGCCATCGGAGCTGTCCTCTCACAGGACGACCAGGGTAGAGATAGGCCGATAGCGTACATTTCCCGTTCATTAAATAAGACGGAGGAAAACTACGCTACTATCGAAAAGGAAATGCTCGCGATAATTTGGTCATTGGACAATCTTCGGGCTTACTTATATGGCGCTGGTACTATTAAAGTATATACTGACCATCAACCTCTAACGTTTGCCCTAGGGAACAGAAATTTCAATGCGAAGCTAAAACGCTGGAAGGCTCGTATAGAGGAATACAACTGCGAACTCATCTACAAGCCTGGGAAATCTAATGTGGTGGCTGACGCGCTTTCACGCATTCCGCCTCAGCTTAACCAGTTGAGTACCGATTTAGATGCTAATCCCGAGGATGACATGCAGTCTTTGGCTACTGCCCATAGCGCTTCACATGACAGTTCACGATTGATTCCCCACGTTGAATCTCCAATCAACGTTTTCAAGAATCAACTCATTTTTGACACAACCAGGTCAGAATACTTATGCGAGCACCCGTTCCCAGGTTATACTCGCCATCTGATTCCTCTCAAAGACGGATCACTTGCCGATTTAACCAACTCGTTACAATCGTGTCTACGACCTGTAATAATTAACGGCGTCAAAATCCCGGAAGCACATTTGCAACGCTTTCAGTCCATCTGCTTAGCGAATTTTCTTTTATACAAAATTCGGATAACGCAGCGCCTAGTGGCGGACGTGTCTGGCGTAGAGGAAATTTGTGAAATAATTGAAAAAGAACACCGTAGAGCACATAGGGGCCCTACGGAGATTCGTCTCCAACTTTTAGAAAAATATATTTCCCGCGGATGTCCAGTACGATCCGTCTGCAAAAACTTCCTCATGTCAGTGTTGCAAACTCTACAAGTACGAGAGACACCCTAACAAACCAAACCTACAACCTACGCCAATTCCTAACTACCCATGTGAAATACTTCACATCGACATTTTTGCGCTCGAAAAAAGGTTATACCTAAGTTGTATTGACAAATTTAGCAAGTTTGCCAAACTTTTCCATCTGCAGTCAAAAGCATCTGTGCATTTGCGAGAAACTTTGGTGGAGGCCCTACATTACTTCACCGCCCCTAAGGTCTTGGTTTCGGATAACGAGCGAGGGTTGTTATGCCCCACAGTGCTCAACTATCTTCGGTCTCTAGATATCGATCTGTATTATGCTCCAACCCAGAAGAGCGAAGTAAATGGTCAAGTCGAGAGATTCCACTCTACGTTCCTAGAAATTTATCTTTGCCTTAAAGATGAGCTCCCTACCTTCAAACCCGTTGAGCTGGTACACATAGCAGTGGACCGCTACAACACTTCCGTTCACTCGGTAACGAATCGAAAACCAGCAGACGTTTTTTTCGACCGCTCGTCAAGGGTAAACTATCAGGGTCTGACAGATTTCCGGCGGCAGACTTTAGAGGACATCAAGGGCTTAATTGAGTATAAGCAAATTAGAGGTAATATGGCTCGGAATAAAAATAGGGACGAGCCAAAGTCTTATGGGCCGGGAGATGAAGTTTTTGTTGCAAATAAGCAAATAAAAACAAAGGAAAAAGCGAGGTTCAGATGCGAAAAGGTTCAGGAGGACAACAAGGTAACAGTTAAAACCAGATCAGGAAAAATTTTCCACAAATCTGATCTAAGAAATTGAGACGTGGTTTTCACATTTAAAAAAGAAACGCGAAAAAGAATAACGAAAGTAATAAAAGTAAGTTGTGGCAGCTAATGAAATATTCCACCCATGCATACCCTATATAAAAAAAAAAAAAAAAAAAAAAAAAAAAAAAATGAGTTAAGAAATACAAAAAGAAATACAAAAAAATTATAAAAAAATAATATAAAAAATACAGATTATAAGAAATAAGAAATAAGAAATATAAAAAAATAAAAATATAAGTACACAAAATGTACCGTACCCCCACACACTACGTAGTCTTAGAACAACTTAGACGACCAGATATTTACGAATTGTCTTTTTGTAAGCGCGATTTCTGCATGCGGCGCAAATCCCGCTCACTGGACTGGCTGGGGTCGGCTTGGAAATGGGTAGCTGGATCTCCAGATGCTGCTGATTGGAACGCCGTCTTGGCCGCGCAAGCGACGGCTTCGAGGAACTGCAAAAACTGGAGGAGGCTAGCTGTATCCCTCGGCTACTGAAGGGCGGCCAGGCCAAATGCTCATATCAAAGAAGTAACCAACGAGCGGTTAAGCAAGTCGACGATGGAATGCTCCTCCTGACCAACTTCAACGGAACTCTAAGAACGGCTGCAAAGAACTACGACCTGATCGGCTCCTTTATCATCCAATTCGACAATGAGACGATAATGGTCAACGGTCAAAACTATTCCAGTTACTCGGTCAGTCATCTAATGGCGATGCCGGCCGTGTTGAGCCACATAACGGCCAGCAACTTTCAACTTTCTCTGGAATACGTCCACGACGTGAGCATGAAGAATTTGGAAAAGATGTCCAACATGGCGAGTGAGCTACTAGCCTCTCTTCTCACCGAGGCGGCACTCGCAATCTGCATATTCCTAGGCTTTTATTTCCTATGGAAAAAGCTGATGTCCACCAAAGGCATGCCCGATGTCCGCGAGATTGCCGCAAACTTAGAAGTATTGGGCCAAACCGAGCTGAACAAGGCTCACTAATCTGCGGGACGCAGATCTTGAGGGGGGAGGAGTTATGAACCCTCTTCTTGCGCCCTTCGTCAGGTCTCACCAGCGTTCGGCTCTCGTGTTTTCGGGCCCCGTCAGCAGGCGACTCGGGGCCTGTCTAGTAACATGTTTGTGTAAGTTACGGACTCACCAGCGCTCGGCTCTCGTGTTTTCGGGCCCCGTCAGCAGGCGACTCGGGGCCTGTCTAGTAACATGTTTGTGTATGTGTGCATTCGGCACAGGTGCCGTTGGTCGCACTCAGGGTGAGGGGTCAACGGGGGAAGCGTATATAAAAGCAGCGGGACGGGAGAAGGGGAGGTCATTCTCGAACGGACACTTAACGGAACCGCTAGCAGATCGTGAACGGAATCTTAAAATAAAGCTAATCGTAAACTCGAACCCTCTTAACTATCTTGACTATTATTTGGAGAACCACAGCATGTTGGTTGTCATATCAAGGTGAGGTATGCGGCAGCGAGTGCCGAGAACCCTAATGCAAGTGCAACTTGCGTTAACTTATATATTGTGACGTATTTGGGTGGTCCAAACCGGACACCTCACACTGGGCCAGATTCCCTTTTTTGCCATAAAGTCATTTATTTCATTTGACATTTTTTTAGAATTGGTGCATTTGAGAGTTAAAATACGTACGTGAAATTTCAAGTAAATCGGTCCACGCCCACCCATACCGCCCATATTAGGATATAAAGTTAAGGAGTGGATTTGGCATGAATATTTCTTTTTATTAATTAATATAATAAATTTAAGCTGAATTTTTCTTATGTATCTATTTAATTTACATATAATTATAATATTATATTAATCAAAATTGTCTACGTCCAAATGCATAGAAAATGGATCATCGTGATCCGAATGAATCCGAAGAATCCATGGATCGGTGAAATAAGTCTGTTCAATTGATAACACTAGCACTTTTAAGCTGAAATTGATGCTGCATGGACAAGAAGACTTGTATTATTTTCATCAATATTAGCCAGATCCGTTCCTATTTTTTTTGAGCCGTGATCCTGCATCACTATAAGAGAGTCGAGGTCGTCCCATTAGACAGTCTGAAGCGCCTTGGTTGTTGTTTTGGTCCACGACAACCATCATCGTGGATGAAAGCCAACTGGAATGTTTTTTTTAAATGCTTCAATTGTACGGTTACATTTAGCCAGATTTTTATATTATATATAGGTGAAAGCTTCTGATTTGCTTAGCGATTTTAGCTTTCTCGTCAATAGTAATATCATTTTATTTAGATTCGCCAACAACCCAGTCAAGCAGTCAAGTAAGGCTTTGTCATTTCGATCTCCTTTGATCTATTCATCCAGCAAAACCGATCGGCTAATCTCACACTTTTCTTAAACGGCAAAACATAAAGAGCATAGGCAAATTTAGGCAAAACGAGTTACTAACATCAATTTAATTATAGTTTTGAGTAAACACATCAGTTATTAGTTTTTGGCACAGGTTTGCACAAATCATTTCTCACTCCACAATAGACGAACACTTTGGTTAGATTTTCACTAAACTAAGACGTAAACAAAGACAACAACAATTACAACATGGAACACATAATTCTAAATCAGTAAGTTATATCTATATCATTACTATACCTTAACCTCTATGTTTCATTTTATTTGTCAATATTGGGACGCGTGGTGTATTTTTAACAGAATCACACAGTTGAGTAAAAAGTTCCCGCCAATTTTGCTTGATCAAACAGCTGATCAAACATATGAATATCGCATTAAAAATGCAGTGTTGCAACTTAAATGTTTTTAAATATCGTTTTGGTGTCCCTAATTTATGTTCTTTCACAATATATAGTTAAATTCAAAATACAATTTACAAAATTGTTTGACTTTATGACAAAAAAAAGGGAATCTGGCCCAGTGTGCACTTTGATTATTTCAAAGAACTATACCATAATGTATCCCAGTTGCGCAGCATCAAGAATTCTTTGGCAGCGGCTCTTAGCCGTTCTTGTAAACATCATGCTCTCTTTGAATCTTTTCCTAATCTTAAGAATCCAAGAGTGAGGATCTCCCGAAATACAAATTATGTCCAAATACTGAGGCTTCTCCTCAATCGAATTCATATTTGATTTTTAGTCTTAAGCTGAGATTAAAACAATAAAGACGTGAAAACTATTTCTCCGATAATTTTTTATTTCTTAACGTTGTCCTTAATCAACTGACGGGACATTAGTTCGACTCAAAAATATCACAACTAATTTTACTATATGTATGTACAATGTACTTCGATGGATCTATGACTAAAAAAGACTTCGATACATAATAGATAATTTTTTTGAAACAAAAGTTGACAAATCTCGTACTTTTAAATTAATGCGCTTAACGGAATGTTCATCCTTGTCTGTATCATCCACAAAGGCTAATAAGCGCTATGCCATTTCTCGTTTTTCTGCGACAGTTACGTTATCATCGAATAGGGTCAATGTGATATTTTCGTCTGCCAGGTACCATAAATGATTAAATGTCTTATTGAGCACAGCCATTGAAACCCTCTCGTCCACTTTTCTATAGTTGTACATAGCCCGAATAAATTGAAAGTCTCTATTAGGAACTTAGGAGAGAATTGTTAACTCTAATAGTTCGCGGTAGTCATTACGTGCATTATCTTTTTTCAATTGACATCTACAGAAATCAATTATCTGATTCTTTTCTTTGTTTATACGTGTGCCGACATAATCATTTAGTATAATAATTTAGTATAATTCACATATAAGTTATGAACCCTCTTCTTGCGCTCTTCGTCAGGTCTCACCAGCGCTCGGCTCTCGTGTTTTCGGGCCCCGTCAGCAGGCGACTCGGGGCCTGTCTAGTAACATGTTCGTGTAAGTTACGAACCCTCTTCTTGCGCTCTTCGTCAGGACTCACCAGCGCTCGGCTCTCGTGTTTTCGGGCCCCGTCAGCAGGCGACTCGGGGCCTGTCTAGTAACATGTTTGTGTATGTGTGCATTCGGAACAAGTGCCGTTGGTCGCACTCAGGGTGGTGTAGAGGGGTCAACGGGGGAAGCGTATATAAAAGCAGCGGGGCGGGAGAAGTGAAAGTCAGTCTCGAACGGACACATAACGGAACCGCTAGCAGATCGCGAACTGAATCTTAAAATAAAGCTAATCGTTAACTCGAACCCTCTTAACTATCTTGACTATTATTTGGAGAACCACAGCATGTTGGTTGTCATATCAAGGTGAGGTATGCGGCAGCGAGTGCCGAGAACCCTGATGCAAGTGCAACTTGCGTTAACTGGCGCCCAAGCAGGGACCGGCAATGTCCGGCCGATAAAAGTGATACGAAAAAATTGTGGAAATTTGTGCGTAAAAATAGTGGTGGTGTGCATAAGTCAGATTAAGATCTGAAATCCATAAAAGAAAAAGAAGTGTTGCGTGAGCTGTGTATAAAATGATAAAATAGCAATTACCCGCTGCCGGGGGGAACTACGCCCATCCCGGGGCGCAACAAATATTGCATAATTCAATAAAAGGTGTAAAATTTCTAAAATAAAAATGTAAACCTATGTTGCGCCAAGACCTAATTTAAATTAATAAAACAACGACCCGCTACCGGAGGACGCCACGTCGTCCATGCCGAGCGCAAAAGTTGTACGATACCTATAACATAATTGAAACACGATCAACCCACTGCGGCGGTACGGCTTGTGGGAAAATTTTTTTTTCTCCTTGCAAATTCGCGAGTGCAAAAGATTGTGTATAATAAACCAATAATTAACCATTGCAGCAGTTTACCTGCGGCAGTACGAGTAATATGAGCGCCCAGAGTGATAAGGTGGTGTGTGGCAGCTTGTTGGATACATTAAGTGGTGTGGAATGCACCCAAAAAAAACCGCCCAACAAGTTGTGTGGCGGCCGTACCTTAGTAGGCAACCAGCCAAAAGGGATACTACGGAACCACCGTGCCCAGTGCCGAAATAAATTAGAGGTCATCAATAAAAAACTGTAACAGCACGCACGCAAGGAAAAAATATTGCAAAATGCAATAGCGCACAAAAATTGTATAAACACATGCACAACACCACAATTCAAAGGAAAACAAGTATAGTACAATTTCCCCAATTTCCCGAAACGAAATGAATAAAATACAAATTCTCTACAATACACTAATTCACCTTTTTTTTACTTATCCCAATAGAATATTCATGCTGTAGGGGTACAACCTAAACGACGAAAACTAATAAAGAGCATACAAGGGTGAGTGAAATATTTCATTAAACTTTATTGCCATATTTGCTAAATTTAGAGAAATAAAGAAAAAGCAAAGAAGAACAGATATTCTTTTTTATCGGGTTAAAACCGTTGTCTCACATTTCCGTAAAGTAATAACGAATTCTGTTACCTTGAAAACTTCCTGCATCATTCCAACGCAAACTAAAAATCAAAATGAAAGAGACCCTGCGTGCTCTTAGCGAGTCCCTCAATGCCCTGACCAACGTGGTGACAGGCATTAAGGAAGATATTAAGAAAAATAATGATAGGTTGGCTATTTTAGAACAGGAGCGCGGGAACGCTGACCCTACGGTCGACCAACCGCAACCCCTGGTGCGCGCACGCACCGAGTATGAGCTGAGAGAGATATCGGTCCTCCCTGACTGCGTCAAAGAACTGCAGGCGTTCGAAGGACGGCAGGAGGCTTACCTGTCTTGGATAAACAGGGCACAGTCAATACTGACCGAATATGACTTGATTAAAACCAGACCCCTGTATAGGGCAATTGTCTTGCATATTAGACAGAAAATAAGGGGACACGCCGACATGGCCTTGGCGGCCTATGGCGTCCAAGACGACGATTGGGACGACATAAAACGAGTCTTGGCGCTGCATTACGCAGACAAACGAGACTTACGTACGCTTGAGCATGAGCTTGGCGCTATGTCCCAAGGTTCTAGACCACTAGATAGGTTCTATATGGACATTAATGGCCATCTCTCGTTGATCTTAAATAACTTGAAGGCCAGAAACCACCCTCGTGAAGTAGTCAACGCTTTGATAGAAACCTATAGAGACAAGGCTTTGGATGTTTTTATCCGAGGAGTGGGGGGAGATTGTTCCAAACACTTACTTGTCCGCAGCCCGAAGAATCTACCAGAGGCTTACTCTTTTTGTATGGGATTGCAGAATGTAATGTCAAGAAATTTCACAGCTCAGAACTATCAACCGTCAGGTGCCCCAAGATTCGCAGGCCCATATCAACATCAGGCCAGGCCACCGTTCCGAACCCCTTTTTCTCCTGGTTCAGGCAGATTTTCGCAAAACTCCTACAGAACTCAGGGTCCTAGACAGGCCATAAAAATGGAATCCAATCGGTCGGGTCAATCTTACCAATCAGGATACAGTGGTCGCCAGGAAGAAGGCTCCGGTATTAAGAGAATGTCCGAAGGAAACAACCCATTCCAAAAGGCACAAAGATTGTACCACATGGAATTGGCACCACCCCCGCTAGCCCTGGCGGCTAGTGGAGATAACCAAGGACGTTCACACGAGGGTTACTATGATGACGAGTCTCAAGTTGTCGAGAGAAGCAACAATTATCCTCCGCAGAAAAACGTGGAAGGAGCTACAGATGCTCCACATAACCTTGAGACTGAGGGAGGGGCAAATTTTATGACCAACGCCTCTCCAGTGTACCGTACTTAGAGTATGCTACGGAGAGGGGAGAAAGGCTGAAGTTTTTGATCGACACGGGGGCGAACAAAAACTTTATTAGCCGAAGACTTGCAGCCGGGTGTACCACAGTCCGTAAACCCTTCTCCGTACTGTCCGCTGCGGGTAACATCATGATAACGCACCGCCTAGTTGGTAAATTCTTCAAACCACTAGGGAACGACTCGGATATTACCTTTTTCGTACTACCGAATTTACATTCCTTTGATGGTATCATTGGCGACGATACTCTCAAAGACTTAAAAGCCATAGTGGATAGGAAAAACAATTGTTTGATAATAACCCCAGGAATTAAAATCCCTCTTTTGGCGAGAGCTTCAATAAACGTTAACCCGCTACTCGCCGCCGAACACCCAGATGGTACACAAGAAATTTTGAATTCCCTTCTCGGGGAATTTCCCCGCATCTTCGAGCCCTTACCTGGAATGTCCGTGGAGACGGCCGTCAAGGCTGAAATCCGGACAAACACACAAGACCCGATCTATGCTAAAAGTTATCCTTACCTAGTCAACATGCGCGGAGAAGTCGAACGTCAAATCGATGAACTGCTGCAGGACGGTATAATTCGACCCTCTAATAGCCCTTACAATTCCCCTATCTGGATAGTCCCGAAGAAACCTAAACCAAACGGAGAAAAACAATATCGCATGGTAGTCGATTTCAAGCGGTTAAATACCGTCACCATACCCGACACTTACCCCATCCCAGATAGAAACGCTACGCTAGCCAGCCTTGGCAATGCCAAATACTTTACCACCCTAGATTTGACTTCTGGATTCCATCAAATCCACATGAAGGAAAGCGACATTCCAAAGACAGCTTTCTCTACTCTAAATGGAAAGTACGAGTTCCTCCGTCTACCATTCGGTTTGAAGAATGCACCTGCAATCTTCCAAAGAATGATCGATGATGTTTTGCGCGAGCATATTGGCAAGGTCTGCTACGTTTATATTGACGATATCATCGTCTTCAGTGAAGATTATGACACACACTGGAAAAATCTCCGATTGGTATTAGCGAGTTTATCAAAAGCAAACCTCCAAGTGAACCTTGAGAAGTCGCATTTTTTAGACACGCAGGTAGAATTTTTAGGATATATCGTCACGGCCGATGGCATTAAGGCAGATCCGAAAAAGGTCAGAGCGATTAGCGAAATGCCTCCTCCGACCTCTGTTAAGGAGTTAAAAAGATTTCTAGGCATGACCTCGTACTACAGGAAGTTCATTCAGGACTATGCGAAGGTAGCAAAGCCCCTTACAAACTTGACGCGTGGATTGTACGCTAATATAAAGTCTTCACAATCAAGCAAAGTGCCAATTACATTAGACGAGACGGCTCTACAGTCTTTTAATGATTTAAAATCAATTCTCTGTTCTTCTGAAATACTGGCGTTCCCATGTTTCACTAAACCTTTCCATCTAACCACGGACGCTTCTAACTGGACCATCGGAGCTGTCCTCTCACAGGACGACCAGGGTAGAGATAGGCCGATAGCGTACATTTCCCGTTCATTAAATAAGACGGAGGAAAACTACGCTACTATCGAAAAGGAAATGCTCGCGATAATTTGGTCATTGGACAATCTTCGGGCTTACTTATATGGCGCTGGTACTATTAAAGTATATACTGACCATCAACCTCTAACGTTTGCCCTAGGGAACAGAAATTTCAATGCGAAGCTAAAACGCTGGAAGGCTCGTATAGAGGAATACAACTGCGAACTCATCTACAAGCCTGGGAAATCTAATGTGGTGGCTGACGCGCTTTCACGCATTCCGCCTCAGCTTAACCAGTTGAGTACCGATTTAGATGCTAATCCCGAGGATGACATGCAGTCTTTGGCTACTGCCCATAGCGCTTCACATGACAGTTCACGATTGATTCCCCACGTTGAATCTCCAATCAACGTTTTCAAGAATCAACTCATTTTTGACACAACCAGGTCAGAATACTTATGCGAGCACCCGTTCCCAGGTTATACTCGCCATCTGATTCCTCTCAAAGACGGATCACTTGCCGATTTAACCAACTCGTTACAATCGTGTCTACGACCTGTAATAATTAACGGCGTCAAAATCCCGGAAGCACATTTGCAACGCTTTCAGTCCATCTGCTTAGCGAATTTTCTTTTATACAAAATTCGGATAACGCAGCGCCTAGTGGCGGACGTGTCTGGCGTAGAGGAAATTTGTGAAATAATTGAAAAAGAACACCGTAGAGCACATAGGGGCCCTACGGAGATTCGTCTCCAACTTTTAGAAAAATATTATTTCCCGCGGATGTCCAGTACGATCCGTCTGCAAAACTTCCTCATGTCAGTGTTGCAAACTCTACAAGTACGAGAGACACCCTAACAAACCAAACCTACAACCTACGCCAATTCCTAACTACCCATGTGAAATACTTCACATCGACATTTTTGCGCTCGAAAAAAGGTTATACCTAAGTTGTATTGACAAATTTAGCAAGTTTGCCAAACTTTTCCATCTGCAGTCAAAAGCATCTGTGCATTTGCGAGAAACTTTGGTGGAGGCCCTACATTACTTCACCGCCCCTAAGGTCTTGGTTTCGGATAACGAGCGAGGGTTGTTATGCCCCACAGTGCTCAACTATCTTCGGTCTCTAGATATCGATCTGTATTATGCTCCAACCCAGAAGAGCGAAGTAAATGGTCAAGTCGAGAGATTCCACTCTACGTTCCTAGAAATTTATCTTTGCCTTAAAGATGAGCTCCCTACCTTCAAACCCGTTGAGCTGGTACACATAGCAGTGGACCGCTACAACACTTCCGTTCACTCGGTAACGAATCGAAAACCAGCAGACGTTTTTTTCGACCGCTCGTCAAGGGTAAACTATCAGGGTCTGACAGATTTCCGGCGGCAGACTTTAGAGGACATCAAGGGCTTAATTGAGTATAAGCAAATTAGAGGTAATATGGCTCGGAATAAAAATAGGGACGAGCCAAAGTCTTATGGGCCGGGAGATGAAGTTTTTGTTGCAAATAAGCAAATAAAAACAAAGGAAAAAGCGAGGTTCAGATGCGAAAAGGTACAGGAAGACAACAAGGTAACAGTTAAAACCAGATCAGGAAAAATTTTCCACAAATCTGATCTAAGAAATTGAGACGTGGTTTTCACATTTAAAAAAGAAACCCGAAAAAGAATAACGAAAGTAATAAAAGTAAGTTGTGGCAGCTAATGAAATATTCCACCCATGCATACCCTATATAAAAAAAAAACATTCATAAAAAAAAAAAAAAAAAAAAAAAAAAAAAGAGTTAAGAAATACAAAAAGAAATACAAAAAGAAATACAAAAAAAATTATAAAAAAATAATATAAAAAAATACAGATTATAAGAAATAAGAAATATAAAAAAATAAAAATATAAGTACACAAAATGTACCGTACCCCCACACACTACGTAGTCTTAGAACAACTTAGACGACCAGATATTTACGAATTGTCTTTTTGTAAACTCGATTTCTGCATGCGGCGCAAATCCCGCTCACTGGACTGGCTGGGGTCGGCTTGGAAATGGGTAGCTGGATCTCCAGATGCTGCTGATTGGAACGCCGTCTTGGCCGCGCAAGCGACGGCTTCGAGGAACTGCAAAAACTGGAGGAGGCTAGCTGTATCCCTCGGCTACTGAAGGGCGGCCAGGCCAAATGCTCATATCAAAGAAGTAACCAACGAGTGGTTAAGCAAGTCGACGATGGAATGCTCCTCCTGACCAACTTCAACGGAACTCTAAGAACGGCTGCAAAGAACTACGACCTGATCGGCTCCTTTATCATCCAATTCGACAATGAGACGATAATGGTCAACGGTCAAAACTATTCCAGTTACTCGGTCAGTCATCTAATGGCGATGCCGGCCGTGTTGAGCCACATAACGGCCAGCAACTTTCAACTTTCTCTGGAATACGTCCACGACGTGAGCATGAAGAATTTGGAAAAGATGTCCAACATGGCGAGTGAGCTACTAGCCTCTCTTCTCACCGAGGCGGCACTCGCAATCTGCATATTCCTAGGCTTTTATTTCCTATGGAAGAAGCTGATGTCCACCAAAGGCATGCCCGATGTCCGCGAGATTGCCGCAAACTTAGAAGCATTGGGCCAAACCGAGCTGAACAAGGCTCACTAATCTGCGGGACGCAGATCTTGAGGGGGGAGGAGTTATGAACCCTCGGCTCGGCTCTCGTGTTTTCGGGCCCCGTCAGCAGGCGACTCGGGGCCTGTCTAGTAACATGTTCGTGTAAGTTACGAACCCTCTTCTTGCGCTCTTCGTCAGGACTCACCAGCGCTCGGCTCTCGTGTTTTCGGGCCCCGTCAGCAGGCGACTCGGGGCCTGTCTAGTAACATGTTTGTGTATGTGTGCATTCGGAACAAGTGCCGTTGGTCGCACTCAGGGTGGTGTAGAGGGGTCAACGGGGGAAGCGTATATAAAAGCAGCGGGGCGGGAGAAGTGAAAGTCAGTCTCGAACGGACACATAACGGAACCGCTAGCAGATCGCGAACTGAATCTTAAAATAAAGCTAATCTTAAACTCGAACCCTCTTAACTATCTTGACTATTATTTGGAGAAGCACAGCATGTTGGTTGTCATATCAAGGTGAGGTATGCGGCAGCGAGTGCCGAGAACCCTGATGCAAGTGCAACTTGCGTTAACTTATATGATGCCTGCATGGAAGATAAAGCAAACTGCGTTCTAATAACTGTTCTAACAACACTGCCGAACCGTTAAATCTTCCGGAATTGGATGCTGTTGTATCAAAACATGCATCAACGATTTTATCCGAAATTCCCCACTCTGTTAGCATGTTGAAGGTTGCACGATATATTTCAACGACAGTGGATGCAACTTTTTTTGGTACTCCCAAAAGTTGTTCACCATCAGAATATGATATTATAATTGGTATTCTTTCGACTTTTTCTCGGCCAGTCAATTCTGGGAGCATTTTTCCATCCCAATGTACCACTGCAGTGACCTTAAATTAACAGTTAAAATGTCCAAAATCAACTTTATCCAAAATGATGTGAACATTCAAAGAGTTGCAAGGTAATTACCAAGTCTTTACAGCTTTTCTTCGCTGACTCAGATATTTTTTTCTATTATCTTCTAGCAGACGCTGCAAAGTTTCGGTATTGAATGCGTATTCGTCGACATCATGACCCAAAGCTTCAACAACCGCAGAAATCAAATGCATAGTTGCATTATTGGAAAACTGTCATTTATCAAACGATACAAGAACTCGGGATGTTAAAAAGCTTTTCCTGCCTCTTTTTATAGGGGCTAATTCTAAAACCGAACTTGAAAAGTCCATATCTTCTTGAACAGCAGACAAAGCATGACTGTTGTTGTCACTTTCAGATCTAATGCAAGATTATAACAAGAAATTAACAACTTAAGAGCTCGAATATCAAAAATTATTACAAGTTGTCAAAGAGTGTTCACACTATAAACTTGTGCGTACACTTAATGAGTTCAATTCGGGTGTTTGAATCTAACTGACTCGCTGCTGCGAGAGCTTCGCCTTTTATTCATTCTTACATAGGTTCTTATCATCTAATTATATAATGCAGCGCTTGTAAGACGCCACAGTCTGCGTTTGTAAATGCAGCTGAGTTTTATTCATAAATCTATGTCTGAGGCCTATGACCGCGCTAATCATCTCCCGCGTGGTCATATCTCTTGACACTTCGGCAATAGGCCGCTGCAATCGTACTTATCTGTAGTTGCCACTTATGCTGTCCCGTGACATGTTTATTGCAGCCCATAAATAGAACATATTTATAGTTTGCCTACTTATCATGTCTAAACACATATTTAGACATTCTCCGGGGGGAAAAGTGTACGGCCAGTAGTCGTCTCTCATTTATGCGTTGACTGCGTTATAGATGGCGTTGCAGCTCCAGATGGTTTTGCTTCGCTAACAGGAAGTTGACAGATCTTGTTTAGCGATCTTTTTACTTCCCCATCGTTTGTTTTAACCGTGACTACCCGGACTTTATCGTCTTGTCCTTTAGTCGTACTAATGATTCTTCCCATTGGCCATTTTGCAGGGTGAGTGTTCTCATGTTTTATAAGAACCAGCTGTCCCTCCTTTAGATTCGGCTTTTCTTGGCGCCATTTAGTTCGCTGTTGCAATGACACAAATACTCCTCTTTCCATTTTTTCCAAAAATCACCCCGGATGCGGTGAATAAGCTTCCATATATCCAAAGAGCTGATTGTCTAACTTTCGTCAAAATGTTCAGGAGCTCCAATTAGAGGTCTTCCCAACAGAAAATGACCCGGCATTAATATGTCCTCACCATCGTTTTCGCTCCTTAGTGACTAATGGACGAGTTTAGCACTGCTTCGATTTGACATAGCAGCGATGCAAATTCTTCATATGTAAAGCTGTTTTCACCAATAACTCGTTTAAAGTGATGCTTCACTGACTTTACACCGGCTTCCCATAAACGTCCCATAAGGGGGCTTCCCGTGGGAATAAAGTGACACTTGATGCCTTCTTTTTCTAGTGTAGGTGCTAACTCATTATCGTTTTTAATGGCAGCTACAAATTCTTTGTCCAACACTCTTGAAGCTCCCACGAAGTTTGATCCATTATCTGAGTATAGGTTCTCACTCTTGCCTCGTCTTGGCCCGGCGTAGTCGATTCTAGTATTTTGAAACGAGTAATCAGCCGTATCTCGATAAACTGGTAAATTTACTATCAGTTGACTGGACATCTCTTGCTTGTATCGTATGCATACAATACATTCCCTTAAATATTTCTTTAAGCAATTTTGTATGCCAAATATCCAGAACTCCCTCTGAATATAAGTTCTCATAATGTTAATTCCGCCATGCAGAGTTTCTTTATGAGCATCATTTGCAATTAACCAAGTCAAATGTGACTTATCCAGTATTATTGGATGTTTTACATTATACGGTATCATTGCTGTAATGACCCGCTTAATCACAGTAATACACGTTAGGGTTTATAGCTTGTACTAAGTTCGTTTATTTGGATAAATGATATTCGCACACCCACGCCGCTTCGCAGTTCGCACCAGAATAATCCCTTCTCTCACTCCGACGCTGGGCGATCGTTAGCGCCTGTCCCGTTGCTGCTCTCTCGATGCTTGGTTGTTGGCAATGCCGGTCGCCACATCCCTCCTTTATTGACGAGTTTTAGCTTTAATGGCGGCAGGGGTGGCTGGATCCCGAGGCCTCCATCTGTGGGCTGAAGTACTGCGACCTCCGAAGTTGGTGTTGATTCCGGTAGGCTGACATCTGATTGCGGCGTTGGGCAGGAGGCTGGATACGTCTGGCTAGCCGGGACTTTCTTAAGATGTGAGGCATTTCTTGTTAGTTTTCTACCACCCCCTTCGATCACCACAATGTTATTGTGTCGTTCTAACACCGTAAATTCCGTCTTGTCGAAGTTTGATGTAAGTTTGTTTGGGAACACTACGTTTTTCAAAAGTACCTTGTCGCCCACTTCTATATCGACTTCCTTTGCCCCTCTTCTTTTGTCGGCTGCCTGCTTTCCCTTATATTTTTCAATAATGTCTTTATCTCTTTCCCCAGAGTCTAATGTTTTTTCGTAGATATCCCCAATGCCTGGTATTTTGTCACGGATGACTCTGCTGAACATTAGCTTTGTGGGCGCTGACCCTGTTGTTCCATGTGGGGTTACATTATACATCAAAATAAACTTTTGGATTTCCTCTTTGTAGTTTTTCCCATTTGCGTATGCTATTCTTAGACGTTTCACAAGGGCTCTGTTCATGTTCTCAACTTCCCCGTTTGCTTGCGGCCAATACGGTGGAGTACTAACAGGATGCTGTATTCCGTCCTGAGATCGATCGGTTCTACCGTAGGTAGTTGGCAGATATATCTGATATGTTGTCTCTTCCGGATTTATAGATAACGGTGAACGTATATGCCTGGTGTCGCAGCAGTCACCTTTCAATGCGGTCCGGGGGCTTGGATGTTGGTTTGAAAATGGCTTCCAAGGGTTTGTGATCGGTTACGAGTTCGAAGTGCAGGCCTGCCAGAAAGTAATAAAATTTCTCCACTGCCCAAACCAGTGCTAGGCTCTCCTTTTCCGTTTGGGAGTAGCGTTTCTCCACCTCCGACAGGGCCTTGCTAGCAAAGGTAATTATTAATGGTTCGTTGTCGACTTTGAATTGCAATAACACAGCCCCAAGGGCAACCGGGCTAGCGTCCGCAATCACCCGAGTTCGATGCCTTGGATCGAAATATGATAGTTTGGGTACCTTGGATAGGAGATTCTTAAGGTTGTTGAAAGCATTTTTCTCGGCTTCGCCCCAGGTGAATTTGTTTTCAGTTTTCAGCAGTTTTCTTAGAGGATCTGTGTGACTTGCAAGGTCCGGAATGAACTTCCCGACGTAGGTTACCAAACCGAGGAAGCTCCGTGTTTCCTCTTTGTTCTTCGGGTCTCTGAAAGATCGGATGACGTCAATTTTCTCTGGGTCGACTTCTATTCCCTTGTCGGATAAAATATGTCCGAGGAATTTTAGTTTCCTTGTCTTCCAGATGCATTTCTCTTTATTCAGTAGGACATTATTTTCCTGGAATATCTCGCATACTTCTTTTACGGCGCTGTCGATTTCGAGTTCAGTTGCGCCAAAAATGATTACGTCATCGATGAAGTTCATGGTGTTAGGTACCGTAGATAACATCTGCTCCAGAAGGCGTTGAAAAATTTCGGGAGCAGAATTAACTCCAAACATCAAACGCTTATAGCGGATCCCCTTGGGGTTATGAACGTTGTTATCTCCCGGCTCGATTCATCAAGGGCCACTTGGTGACAGGCGTCCTTGAGGTCTAGGCGTGCGAAGAATTTCGCCTCTTTGAGTCTGGTCATAAAGCAATCGAAAGTTGGTAATGGATAGTTTTCCCGTAGGATAGCTTTGTTTGCCAGTCGCATGTCGACACATAAGCGGATGTCCCCGTTCTCCTTAAACGCAAGCACGATGGGAGATATCCAAGCACTCGGGCCCTTGACTGGTTCAATTATATCTCGACTCAGGGCTTCCCCCAGTTTTTCCATGACTTTGTCCTCGAGCGCTGCCGGGATTCGTCTCACCGGTTGTTGAACGGGTTTTACGTCATAATCGATAGAGAGCCTTACTTCAATGTTTTTCCATTTCGGAAAAGGCTCTATTTCTTCAATCCGGTTAATGTTTCTTCCCAGTCGGAGGACTTTTAACTCGATAGCTGTGTCTCGGCCCAACAGAGATTGTTCTCCATTTTCAATCACGTAAAATGAAGCAATCCCTTCGGCACCCGGCTCGACGGAAATTGGGGCCTCGAAAATACACATTACTCGAAGTAATTTACTAGAGGCATAGGCTCGGAATTGCTTTTCGTATGGGTTCTTACGTTAAAGACTGTGGCTTTTCTCTTCACTAGCAGAGACCAGTCCGCGTGGCTGATAAGGTGAAACTTGCACCCCGAGTCAATGATTAAAGGAATTTCACAGCCTCCCACTCGGCATCGTATGAATTCCTCTTCATCCTCGCTTGACACTCGAAAGCAATGTGCCTCGCCCTTTTTCAGTTTGGAGCTGGTGGCCTCCTCTTCGACAGATCGTATATACGTGCGAGGCCTTTTTAGGTTATTCCTTTGGGACTTAGGGAATCGGCTGTTCAGGTTAGTTCGGCTCTTCCTGGCATAGTGTCCAGGCTTCGAGCATTTATTGCAAGTCACATTTCTTGCCGGACATGATGGGTCATTGTGTGTGTGTCCGAATTTTCCACATCTGGGGCATTCCCCACTCTGCTTGAAACCACGATGTGCAATTTTACAGATGGGTTCCGCAATTGGTCTTGATGTCATTTCTTTTGATTCCTTGTTGATCTGCTCCTCAACCTGACATACTTCGATCACTTCCTCTAGTGAATTTTCCTTCCCCAGGAGTCTTTTCTTGAGGTCTAGAGGTGCCCACACATCTATAATTTTATCCTTAAGACATATATCCTCAATCTCCGCTTTTGAGGATCCGAATGCACATCGTTGCATTTGTTGACGGAGTCGCAGCAAGAAATCCCCAAAGCTTTCTGTGTCCAACGGTGTCAGGCTTCTGAATAGATGTCTCTCAAACGTTGAGTTCTGCTTCGGTGAGAAGTGTTTATTTAGATGGTCGATGAGGATTTTGTAGATGTCTTCTTTATTTCCGTCGCTGGGCTCAACCAGCGCACCAGGTAGGGAGTACACTCCCAAAAGCAGTAGCTTACTCCTCTTCTGCTTCTCGGTAACAATGCCCTCGGCCTCGAGGTATATTGTAAACGCCCTCAACCACTTCTCCCATTCATTTCGGAGGATTGCCTTGTCGATCACCTCGCACAGAAACGGTTTAATGACACTGTCGGTCATTTTAAATACGGGACCTAGACTTGGGGTTTACAACAAAATACATTATTAGGTTTATGACTTGACTTGTAATTAATACCCGGCCCTCTTAGGAGCTTGTAATTATTACCCAGTCTCAGTTCAATAATACCTCCAATTTACATTTGGGGTTTAGTTGTTTACGTTTTTCCTTTTTAATTTTATTAATTCTTTTGGCTTGTGGAGAGAATACTGCTCCACCCGACCTTTAACCTTCTGTTTACAACTCAAACCGATTACCCAGCTCTTTTCTTAAAAGCTTGTAATATTTTCTTTTTTTTTTCTCTTTTTTTTTTATTAAATTCTTTTATACAAATTTTTTTATTTATATATTTTTGTGTTCTGTTTCTTTTATTTTTTTTTTTCTAAATATGCTTTGGCTTGTACCACTACTCAGCTCCTCTATTTAGAGCTTATAATGCGTACTCGGCCCTTGCAACTCTTTGGTTGCTAGAGAAATTTCTCTCTCTCTCACCTTTCAAGCTTGTAAAGAGTATTACTCTTTACTCGGCCTTATTAGTTATTTTTCTTAATCTCCTGGTTGCTAGAGAGTGTTGGATGAGAGTGAGCGAAAAATTGTGCATACAGAATCACTGATTCTGCTTTGTGCTTAAAGTCAGTTTATGTTGGCAACGTGCAATCTGCACTCACGCAGCTTATTCCTTCTCTCCTCTTTCTTAACACTTTCATGTATGTATATGCCGGTAGGCCCATTCAATCACACACACACTCACGCACAGCCTATATCACGCCAGTCGTTTACCGTAATTTCGCGCCCTTTTCCCTAATTCATCAAATTTACCAAGGTTTTAGTTATTATTATAATCATTTACCGATTTTTCCACTCGTCGCCAATGTAATGACCCGCTTAATCAAAGTAATACACGTTAGGGTTTATAGCTTGTACTAAGTTCGTTTATTTGGATAAATGATATTCGCACACCCACGCCGCTTCGCAGTTCGCACCAGAATAATCCCTTCTCTCACTCCGACGCTGGGCGATCGTTAGCGCCTGTCCCGTCGCTGCTCTCTCGATGCTTGGTTGTTGGCAATGCCGGTCGCCACAATTGCGTTTTGCAATCGTCCACCAACTCGAAGTACGCCATAACTATCCATTTAGCTCTTTGGGTCTAATGGCTTTTGGGTCTTTTGTTTTTGCGATTTTCCTCTCAGCTTAGTTATGAAGCGTAATACATACGCCATTACTCTAAGAAGTTTGTCGATCGATGAATACTTCGATAAAAGATGATTTTGAAGATATTCGGATTCTATCAATGTGGATACCACAACAATTTCCGATTCCTTTTGAGTTGGCCAGTGTTGTGCATCTATAGCTAGCCAATTAGGCCCTCTCCACCGAATTTCACAGATTTTAAGAGCTTGCGGTGATATCCCTCTTGAAGCCACGTCTGCTGGATTGTCTTCCGATTTAACGTAATTCTATTTGACATTGGGAATTAGTTTCTTGATTTCTTCTACTCTAGTTCTGACGAACTTATCTTTGCTGCGCTTGTTCTGTATCCAAGCAACAGTAATTTGCGAATCACTCCATGCATGCGTTGTGATCTTGTTGCTCCATATAGCCTGCACCTTCGCTAATATCTTTGCTAATAAATGCGCAGCACTTCCAACTTTGGAATTGTTTTCCTGTTTTTTATGGGATTTACTTTGCTTTTTGCTGCTAGCAAAGTAACTCTGTCGCCTACTTTCGTATACACAGCCGCTGCATATGCATTCTCTGATGCAGTTCCTGAATGAAACATTTTCCTTAAATCGTTACAGGTGCCAACCATCCTTGTGGGTCGAAAATTCTGGACAGCTGTGATAACACTAACCGCTTTGTTATGCGTGTTAGCATTGGGTTTTCTGCCGAAAACCCAAACGTATCCTTTTCGGATCCCATTGAAGTCCTAAGGTTTTGATCGATTCATTCTCTTCAATGCAGATTTTCTCCGTAGCACCGTCGTCCTGAATGTCAGCTAAAATACGTTCGTCATTTGCAACCCATTTTCGCAGATGCATGCCGGCATTCTCCATCACTTGTCTCAATTTCCTTTGAAGTTCATAGCACTCGTTGACTGTGTCTGTTCCAGTTATGAGGTCATCCGTATAAAAGTCGTCTCTAATTGTTTTTGCTAAGACGCTATCCTCTTGGCAAAAGCGATCTGCCAACTCTCGTAGACATCGGACTGCTAAGAAAGGTGCTGCCGATGTGCCATAAGTTACGGTTGTTAACTTAAACTCACTGATCGGCAATTTTGGATCATCTCTCCATAGGATATATTGGTATTCTTGGTCTTTCTCAGCAACCTTTATTTGGCGATACATTTTTTCAATGTCAGCTACCACAACATATTGCCACTTGCGCAATTTAATTAGAATATCGAATATATCCTTTTGAATCTTAGGACCAGCTATAATAACGTCATTTAGGCTTAGTCCATTTGTCGCCTTTGCGGATGCGTCAAAAACTACTCGTAGCTTCGTAGTTAAGCTTCCAGGCCTGATGATTGCTTGATGGGGTAAATAGTATTTACCTTGACCCGTTGTCTTTACAGATTCCATATGTCCCATCTTAAGGTATTCTTTCATGAATTCGTTGTATGCAGCCCAGTTCTTTGGGCTTAATGGAAACTGGAATATGAAAACTTATTTTCCATTTGTATAAGCCTTGCCATTGCCTGTTTGCGAGAGTCTCCCAGCTTTGCCTCTTTGTGGAATGGAATTGAAACCACAAATCTGCCTTCCTCGTTGGTGACAGTTGTTTCTTGGAATTTTCTTTTGCATTCTGCATTGTCTGTAATCGTATCCTCGGCTTCATCTTCCAATTCCCAAAAGCGTTCCAGGTCCTTTAGATTTATTGTTGTAGTGGCACTTATTATTTTTTGCTTTGCTGCTCGAGTTATATTTCCGGACACAATCCATCCAAATCTGGTTTTTTGTCCCAAGATTCCATTCACGGTTTTTATTTTCTCCATCATAATCAGGGGAAATAGATCCACACCCATCACCTTGTGAATTCTGCTTGGCTCGTTTAATCGTGGATCTGATAGCCTGTTGCCCTTCCACTCTTTCTTGATATCAATATCAAACTTTTTGCTGGGAAGGGCTCTATGGAGTGTTTCTAAAAGCAATGCTTCCGTTGATGTTTTGAAGCTGCTTGGAATTTTTGGTTTGATCGTCAGGTGGAAGCTATTTTTGGATAATTGAGTTGTCTGGGAGATACCTTCGAACTCTATAGTACTCCTTATTCTGGGAATCCTTAATATTTGTGCTGCTTCCTCTGAAATCAGCGTCTTCTGGGATCCACGGTCAATAAGCGCCCTCAAATCGTAGTAACCTCCAGCTTTGTTTTTCACTAAAACAACAGCTTTAGCCAATAGTGTGTCTTGGCCTTGCTTGAGGCTATTGCTGTTGATACTGCGTTTTGTGTCTTCGTGAAGAAGGCTTTGTGTCCTTTGGAGCATCGATTGCATGTAATTTCTTTTCTGCAGTCGATAGCATTATGCTTTCCAAAGCATCTAAAGCACATGCTGTTCTTTTGAACGAATTCTTTTCTTTTTTTGATTGATTGTGCTCTGAATTTGAGACACTTTATAATATCGTGGCCACCCATAGAGCAAAAGGCACACGATCTTACTTGCACTTTTCTTGTAGCAAGCTGAACGGTATTTTTGGTAATGGCATTTACTGAGTTGTATTGTTGCTCAATAAACTCCATGACGTCTTGCAAGGACTGAAAGCTCTTGCCTTTTTTACATGCTGTTCATACAGCTGCAAGGCTTCTGGGGAAAATTTCCGCAGTAGAATTTCTGCTAAAATTACGTCAGCAGAGCTTTCTATTTTTCCTTTTTCCTTTATGATGAATATGCTCTCAGTCGCAGTATCCAAAAACTTCCTTAAGTTTTTCTCATCATGGGGCATCTCATCAACTGGAGTGCTTCAGTTCCATTAATTTGTTGAAGTGTTGGGAGAATATTTTTCTGCTATTCTTATGATAAGATAAGCAGATAAGCTCCCACGCTGCTGTATAGCTAGCCGCTGATCCCGTTATCAAATGGCTAACCACCATTTGAGCTTCTCCTTTAAAGCAGGCTCTTAAATATCCAAGCTTCCTTGTGTTGCTGAGATCCTTCCTGCTGTGTATTAGCTCAGAGAACAGCTCGTTAAATGTTGGCCATTCCTTCGCATTTCCATTGAACGTTGGAAGGTCCACTTTTGGGAGTTCTGGCACGTCGTAGTTGGAACTTTTGAACTGTTCCCACTTCATTTTAAGTACCATCTCTAGTGCGGCAACTTCAGATTGCAGAATGTCTGCCTCATCTTGATCAAAGGCAGTTCTGTCATAGTTGTTTTCAAGCAGTTTTAGTGTGTCCGTCACGTTGGACCAATGACTTTTCATAATTGCCAGCTGCTTGACTAGTTCAATCTCACTCTGTTGCCTCACCCTGTCCGCTCTTCTATCCACCAGTTGAACTAGATTATCAACTGGACTGGAGCTCCGAGCTGATGCGGTATCAGATAATTTTGATCCGCTTGGTATATTTATCTCTTGAAGGGTTTCTACTTTAATAGTGACTCCTTGTAGGCCTTTATCATTAAAATATTGATGATCGCCAACTCCCAATTTTACCAGCGCATTGTTGTTAGTAGTAAATCGGACTACCAATACATCTATTGCTGATATAGATGTCTTTTCCTTGATGGCGTGCAGTATTTTGTTCTGCAGCTCTCCTTGTTCTTGCATCAATTTCACAGATCTTTCCGACAACATCTTGGGAAAACAATCACTGTGACTTTTTTTGCTTTCTGCTTGTATTCTTTGGCGTGATCCGTTGGAGGATTTTTTGATTGGTCGCCCAGTTGACCTAGCTGTGCCTCGACTCACAGCTGATTGATCAGCCAAGGAAAAGCAAGAACACAATGTTTCACCTTATAGTCCTAGTACTTTAAGGCTTGGTCTTTTATTCTGTGTTTCTGACCACTGGTGGGGGAAACAACAGAATCACTCGAATAACCTTGCTCTTTTTACTTTGAAGCGCTGGTTTTTTCTTCTGTGTTTCTTACCACTGGTGGGGGAAAACAAGAGAATTTCTCGAAGGACCAAAATGTTCACACTATAAACTTCGGCGTACACTTAATGAGTTCAATTCGGGTGTATGAATTTAACTGACTCGCTGCTGCGAGAGCTTCGCCTTTTATTCATTCTTACATAGGTTCTTATCATCTAATTATATAATGCAGCGCTTGTAAGACGCCGCAGTCTGGGTTGGTAAATGCAGCTGAGTTTTATTCTTAAATCTAAGTCTGAGGCCTATGACCCCGCTAATCACCTCCCGCGTGGTCATATCTCTTGACACTTCGGCAATAGGCCGCTGCAATTGTACTTATCTGTAGTTGCCACTTATGCTGTCCCGTGACATGTTTATTGCAGCCCATAAATAGAACATATTTATAGTTTGCCTACTTATCATGTCTAAACACATATTTAGACAAAGAGTATACAAAGAAGTACCCATCTAGCAGCAAGAAATCGCTTAAAAATTAATTAAAAATCAATTCTTATATATATATTTTATCACATAAAACTAAAATAAAGTTGATTAAAGCAAACCTCTAAACATTATCCGATCGAGCTAAAACTTTACAAATTTAAATTTTACACCAAAACGAACAATTTGAGACCATGAGACCTTTAATTTAAATAAGCCGAACCTAATGTACCTAATGTACATATGTAGGAGTGGAAGAAGAGACAATATTTTTGGCTAAATGTATAACTACTATATCGAAAAACTTTTTTATTTCTTTTTGAAATGAATGGTTTTTCTCTTCTCAATTTGGATGCTTAGTTTCTTTTTGTATCTATACTTTTATTAGTTGTAATAAAATTTGTATATTATATTGTAGTATAGTATATGTCGGAGCACATTTATTACATTCCATTTCACGCAGCGAGTTTCGAAGGCACCGAAGGTCTACACACAATTAATTTGTGTCACTCACTTCTTCTCCGTGCTAACCTTCGAGATGCCTCCGCGCTGGAGATGCGAACGAGAGATGCTAAAGCTACATAAATACAGCCGACCAATAGCAACGCAGTATGCAATAATGCAATATGATGAAATACCATTGATTTCCCAAAATGATGGAATTACTATTCTTGTGAAATATTCTAGCACATACAGTAGCTATATATGCGCCGACATATACATTATTTTTTTTGCAAATTTTTTTTTTATTTTGTAAATTTTATTAATTGGAATTAAACAAGTTCCCTATTTGGGAGCTTGACCAGGTTTTACATAAAATTTTACAGCATAGGCATAACAATATATACATTATTTATACATTACTTTATAAATTAAGTTATTCTAACAATATTTATTTGATTTCTTTTTCATGAACAAATAATTATAATAATCTCAATGGGAGATCATGTGGGTGGTATCTTTTTAGCCTTCTTTTTTTCGGGGGATGGATAAGACGTCTCGCCAGGGTGTTGGGGTGGGAACCTAGTCGCCGCATATAACTTTCCGCATGGGTCCTCAATACATCGCCTATCTTTGGAATATTAAGATCTCTTTCTATATCTCTGGTTCTCATGTACCAGGGGGAGTTACATAGTGATCTAACTACTTTAATTTGAGCAACTCTTATTTTATTCAGATTAGTTCTGGCCGTGATTCCGTATATTTGCAACGCATACTTCCAAATTGGGGTCAGGATGGATTTATACAGGCGAACTTTATTTGCCAATGAGAGTTTGTTTCTCGGCGATAAGAGCCACGACATTTTTGCAGCCTTTGAAAGTACTGCTTGCTTGATCATAGTCGTATGTCTTTGAAAAGTTAGTCCTCTGTCCAAAATCACCCCGAGGTATCTGTAGAAGGTCTCGTGTCGAAGTGTGGAGCCGAGCATGGATATTCCAGAGCAGTTTGTGAATGTGACGCAAGCACATTTGCTGAAATTAATGCCGATATTCCATTCCGTTGCCCACTCTCGAAGGCCGTCACATATTCCTGTAGGCCCCTGGTTGCATCACTTATGCTTGTACTCCTGACCATTACCGCGGTATCATCCGCGTAGGTTGCAATAAGAACGTTTTCGTCTTCAACTTCTGTACAGCACCAGGAATCCGGCATATCAGAAGTATACAGCGAATAAAGAGTCGTGGAAGAAGTACGTTGTGCGTTCTGCCTGTGTGGCTACAAGAGCGATAACAATACGACGACAAAGAAGATGGTGAAGAACTAACCGTGAGACAACGACGATATATAATTTTCATATCCGAGGCCGTAGCAGTGTTCAATGAAGAACGCAGCAAGTTATAAGTAAAGGCAAAGTCTCAAATGCTGAAACTTCAGAACGAGAACAAGAAGGCGTACAATCTTCGACGCAAGCAAGCAAGATAATATGATGTTGCCGACCTAATAGCTATTAAACGTACACAGTTTGGTAGTGGCCTAAAGCTGAAACCTAAGTGCTTGGGGCCTTATAAAGTTGTAAAGGTGAAGTACAACAACGCCTATGATGTCCAAAAAGTAGGCAACAGCGATGGAACAAAGAACTAAACGTGCGCGAAATACATGAAGCCATGGCCGATTGGCAACGATGACAGCGATGACGATGGAGCATTCGGGTCGAAAGTCAGTATGGCCGAATGTGGGCTTGGTTTTACCCAAATCCCACCAGTATGAAACAGCTGAACCCTAGACAAGGACACGACTATAACAAGAAGAGCAACGACTACAGATGGAAAATGTGGCGAATTAGCGATTTCGCAAGCTCGACTATCAACAAAGAGTGCAACGCTAGGAGAGCGAAGTACTGAACGAAGTTGGCTAAGGAGTTGTTGCCGGCGGAAGAAGTAAGTTGTGCATTCTGCTTGTGTGACTACGAGAGCGTCAACAATACGACGACGAAGAAGAGGGCGAAGACCTAACCGTGTGTAAGGAGGAATGGCCTTAGGAGTGGTGAGGCAATGAGATTGAGCAAATATAAGTTTGTTAAATGAAATTAGATATATGAAATATTAAATGAATTAAATATGATCACGCGTACAGACGCTGCGCGACGGCTTGCTCTTCAACGACGACTGAGCGAACACACATTAGCATGGCCATCTGTTCTCCCGGGTTACCAACGTACTTGACAGGCCAGGTTGCCATATGCTTACACGTGAGACAACTTCGATCTATATTTTTCAATATCCTATATTATTCGTCTTAGAATACGAATAAAGTTATAATATTATAATAAAACCAAAAGCAAGTAGGCCGAGAAACGCGGATTGGTCGTCGGTTATAGTAACGCCACAAGTAAGCGTGAGAGAATAGGGACAAGAGAGATAAATAAAATTGACGAGCAGTCGGTGACACATAGTTTTGAAAACTCAATAAAGTTTAAAACCACACACACACGTTTTGCTAAATATTAGTAATAATAAGCAATTATAATAATACAACGTCGTCGCAGGAGTTTTTGTCATTAAACGGAACCCTGGGGCCGCATATATTTTTGCTGATCATATTTATCGTTGATCCTGTGTCTATTAGACATTTGTATCTGTAACCTTTGTATTCTTATTTCATTCCAATGCTGAAAGGAGCTGAAAGTTGTTGGAAGTTGTCTTGAGTGCATTTTAGTAAAATCAAAAGCCGGTAGACACTAGGGATATCTCAATCCAATTGATAAGGGAGACAAACCACTCGTCACCTATCATATAGATCACGTAGGACCGATGGAGATCACCAAAAAGAAGTATAATCACATACTAGTCATCGTAGATGCATTCTCAAAGTACGTTTGGTTGTATCCGACGTGAAGTACTGGGGTAGAGGAGGTACTTAAATTTTGGTAAACCATTCAGGATTGTGTCAGACCGTAGTGCAGCTTTCACATCACAATTGTTCAGGGAATATTGCATAAAAAAACCGCAGAGTCAGCATTTATTGATCGCTATAGGTGTACCTCGGGGTAACGATCAAGTCGAAAAAATGCACAAAATAAGTCCAGAGAACATTGGAAATCGGTACAAGCATGTGGGTAAAGTTCAACAATTGATGACAATATCGAGCCCAGAAGCTTAAAAGTGTCACCGTTCAAACTACTAACAGCTGTTGACATGCGAGTTGTTGACAGTTTAGTTAAAGAACAGGAGCATCAGTATTTGATACATAAGTTGGACGGACGAAGATCGTAAACAGATGCGTCAGATTTCTAGGAATAATATAAAAACGTTGCAGTCAGAGAACAGGTAAACTTTAAATTAGAAGAGAAAAGACGAAAATCAGTACAAGGTCAACGATCTAGTTACAATCAGACGTAGTCAGTATGCAGTTGGTCTGAAGTTAAAAGGTAAGTTTCTTAATCCTTACAGGATAGTAAAGGGTTATAAGCATGGCAGGTATGATGTTGAGACAGTGCGAGATGGTGAAGGTCCTTTAAAAACATCCACTGTACCTGAGTTCATGAAGGAGTTCGGGACGAACACCCAGTCAGGAGTGTCCAGGCCAGATAAGTAAATAGACCGAGAAACGCGGAGTGGTCGTCGGTTATAGTAACGCTACAAGTGAGCGTGAGAGAATAGGGACAAGAGAAATAAATAAAATTGACGAGCTGTCGGTGAGGAGATCTCAAGCGTAACTCGTGAACCACATATTTTTGTAAGCTCAATAAAATTTAAAACCAAACACACACGTTTTGCTAAATATTAATAACATAATAAACAATTATAATAATACAACGTCGTCGCAGAAGTGGTTGTCATTAAGCGGAACCCTGGGGCCATATATATATATAGTGACATACCCATAAGTCCCTAAGACTTAAGCACATGCCTACACACTATTGCACATACAACAATACACCCTACACTACTCCAGATGTACCTAACAGATACCAGATAAGAATAAGATATGATCCTCAAGACAAGGGTTGAGTTGAAAAATCCCAACTCCAGTTAAGTCACCCACTGGTAGACTAAACATCCGTCCCCTAATTTAAACGTTCCTTGCTTAAGCCCTCACCCAATCGTCTCGTTCCCAAGTTCAAAGCTCGGACTCGCAATCCCGAAAAACAAAAGTATCAATTTCAATAAACAATAATCTAAGAGCACTTTTATCCAAGAGCGAATGCACTTGAATCCAAGAGAAACGCAAAGACAATTAAGGTCACCAACTCAAAAGCTTTCTCTCTTCATTTGATCAGAACCCTAAAGTCTTAAGTCCACATCAGAAAAGCTCGATACCGAGGCATTAACGTCAATCAAATCAGAATAATTAAGTGAGTTCAGTTTGAGATCTAAGTGTAATCGGTCGGTGTTCTTCAAAAATACAAATATTGTAATCACTTAGTGAAATAAAACTTATATTTTTTCACATATAAGTATTGCAAACATTTAATTATATATAAGTAGATCAAACCATCTAGACAAGATCTACACATATATATGTAAAATAAAAACCACAAAAAATTTGTTGAAAATAAATAAAATAATAACATGTTTGTATACACACAAAACATTTATATGAGATAACTTTTAATCAGTAAAAATTCCCAAAAAGTATGGAATGGTTAGAATTAGCCAAGGAAATTAACAGAGTTAATAACAAATTTAATAGAGTATATAAATGCATTAATAAGGATACTGCAATTAATACCGATCTGTTAATAAACCATTTAAAGACGGTAGTAACACAGTATAGAATAGTCGACATTGTCAGTAAATACAATGATAGCTTTACGTTAAAAAATTGTTACTTTCTCTAAATAATAGAGTAAGAAACATAGAAATTAAAAGAAATAAGAAATAAGACCAACCATCCAAAATAATAGATTCCACACGCTTACAAATAATGAATCCAACTCCAAAAATACAAACAAGAGAGAATGCTATAGTCGAGTTCCCCGACTATCAGGTACCCGTTACTCAGCTAGTGTGAATGCGAACGCGAAATTTCATAATTTTTCTGGGATATCGATAGATATTGGGGAATAAAATAAGAAAAAATTTTAAAAGTGTTCAAAGGTGTGGGCGTGAACGGTTTGGCTGCTTTAGGACGTTAAAGTGGGCGTGACAAAAAGTTTTTTTTTTTGCAAGTCTATAAAAAGTTACAAGACTAATCTAATATAAATGTGAAAAAGTAAAAAAAATATTTTTTAAAAGTGTGGGCGTGACTGTTTTGTGCGGCTTGTGTGCGTTAGGGTACACCTGTTTTGCGATGCGTCTATGTGTCTAGAATCTGTATGCTGAGCTTTTATAATTCCTAAAATCTCGACGTTCATACGGACAGTCGGACATGGCTAGATCGAATCGGATATTGATCCCTGATCAGGAATATGCTCTCTATGCTTGTTTTATTTCTTATCTCTACTTGCGCTCACGACCCTACCCTTTGCGATGATTATCGACCATCGCCTATCGATAACTATTGTTACATTCGGCTATCCTGATCACTGTCGTCTGACCCAGACCCAGACGATAGATCTTCATTTGTAGACGCGTACTTCCATAGCTTCATATTTTCTGCGCATGTTGCGGTTATTGCATGGCCTTCCACCTAAGCTGCTATCCGTACATCGTATCGCCCGTTTCTTTTTACCTTAGTTACTTCATATGGCCCGAGAAAACTGCTAGCTAGTTTTTTGCCAGGCACAAACTGAGTTCGTTTAATAGCCACCAGATCTCCTTCTTTATATGTACGCTCGCCCTTGCGTTTGCGATCATAGCCGTCTTTATACTTTTGCTGCGCCTGCCTGTTTTTACCTCCTTGCGTAATTCAGCTCTCTCGGCGGTCAGCAACTTGGCCAGCCTTCAGACGTTTTAACTCCTCTGGGTTGCGATTGCTCTTCTCCACCAGCGCATTAGCACGCTGCCGCCACTTGATTGCCTCGGTCCGGAGCGAGGTGTTCTCCACCTTAATCTCCTCGATCCTCGATGTCAGTTCCTTGTTGCTCTACGCCTATAGTTTCTCCTTGGCGGCCTTTGCTTCCTCGGCGTCTCGCAGCCCGTCCTTGACTTGCGCTTGCAGCTTTTTCACTACGACGACTCGACTGGCAAAGTTCGATGAAGATTTGAGCACAATGCCATCCTGCAACCAGACGTCAACTTCTTTTCTGATCGACTCGGATTCCACAGATGAGTGACGACTTGGTTGATGACGAAATGGGCATTCAGCGTTGTTTTTGGCTGGCTTGTACTCTGCTATCATTGACTCGATCATCGGCTTATACTGTGGAGAAGCATATATGTTACTACCAGTCTCAACAATATTGTACATACTTAGCTCTTTTAATTCAGCGCATCCCGGCCGCGCTGTCGCCTTTGTAAAGATGAATTCCCCGTCATTCAAAGTCACGCAGAACTGCGCTGCAAAGTCAAAGCCAATTGTTACGTCGTTCTCGATGTGATTGTTTGGTATCACAACAAACTTTTATATGGCTTCGATCCCGTCAACGTGTACTCTGCCCATAAATGAACCCAGCGGCTGCGTCTTAGTGTTTCTAAGGCCTCGTAGAACGGAATAACACTTCTGCATCTCAGCACTTTGAAGTTTATTGTACAAAGACTGACATACAATTGACACATCGGATCCTGTGTCCACAAGGCAGGCGACCTCTGTACTGTTCAGCAAAACTACTTTCATGCGCTTAGTTTCTTTTATGACTTGAACACTTTTTACAGCTCGTGGACAATTTGAAGATATATGACCGCTGTCTGCACATTTAAAACATTTTGTTTCTGCCTTGCAGAAACATTCATTAGAGCCGCAGTTGTAACAACAAATACTTTTTCCATCGGTTATATATTTTTCCAATAGTTCGCGGTATGATTTGCTCACAGAAGTCGCGGATAAAACAAAAACGTAATTGTGATCCATCACAAACATTTGCGCAGATCGTGTGCTTATCTCACAAACAAAATCTATTTTTAGTCACTGCATAACGGTGACGGCTTCGGTTCGCGAAACTTATCAGCAATTAGCAAGTTCTAAGCTGTGTTGTTTTTGCCCCTCGCCCTGCGCGCTGCGCAAGCGGGAGGTTGTTACAATTTACCTTACAAGTAAACCGGTAAATCTTATCGTGTTTAGTGAATATCAATTGCATTATACGGCATAAGTATAAAGACAATTGATATAATGGAGAATTCAATTGCTCAATCGCGACCTAGCAATGGGTGCGATAAATTTGAGAAAATGAGGAAAGTAGCAGGTGTTGAGCCAGGAGAATTACGCTCCCAACTCCGCGCCAGCTGTGCAGATGTTTCCCCTAACCTGGAAGGTATGCCAACTCAATCTACGGTCTCCAGCTTAATGGTGACAATCAGCAGCAATACCAATGCAAGTGTTACCTGCACTATTTCTAACGTACAGGCCAACATGATCTGTACTCCTACATACACCGATTGCACAACCGTGACCACTAGCATTTGCCCAACTACGCCTTATGACAATGGACTGCCGACACCTCTGTCATCACTGCCCAATAAGCCATCTAAAGCGAAATGCCCCTTTCAAGCACATGATCGTACTGTCAACAGGAAACGAAAAGGCGTGTCTCAGCCCCCATTATCTATCCTCACCCCTTCTCCAAGCCGTAAAACTAAAAGGCAGGCCACTATGCCACTCAATGAGGAGGCCTCTACCTCCACTGCAGCAGCATTAAATAACAATCGCTTCGCGCTTTTGTCTGCTGAAGCGGAGAATATGGAGCAAGACGTGTCGGATGCTGATTCTGACATTGAAGACTCTGCTGCCCGAGATGGTGATGGACAATCCGCTAAATATAGCAAACCCCCAGCCATATGCGTACCAAGTGTAAGTGATCCGGTCACCTTGGAACGGGCTCTTAATCTGAGTATTGGCTCCTCAAACTACTACATCCGCACCTCTAGATTTGGTGTATCCAGAATCTATACAGCCAACTCTGATGCTTTCCGCACCGCTATAAAAGAACTAAATAAGTTAAATTGTCAATTCTGGCATCACCAACTTAAAGAAGAAAAACCCTACAGAGTAGTGCTTAAAGGAATTCATGCTAATGTTCCTAGTTCGCAGATAGAACAAGCTATGAGGTCCTTAATATCTATTGCCCCAGAAAGTCTGACTGGAAGAACATTCAGGTAAACGAAGATGATAATGAAGCTACAAAAAACTTCAAAACTAGACAAAATTTGTTTTATATTAATCTTAAACAAGGCCCGAATGTTAAAGAGTCTCTTAAGATAACTCGACTTGGCAGATACAGAGTCACTGTTGAGCGCGCTACACGTAGAAAAGAACTGCTACAATGTCAAAGATGCCAAATTTTTGGACACTCTAAGAACTATTGCGCCCAGGATCCTATTTGTGGTAAATGTAGTGGTCCCCATATGACCGGGTCCGCTTTGTGCATAAGTGACGTATGTCTGTGTGTAAATTGTGGTGGTGATCATGTCTCGACAGACAAAAGCTGCCCTGTCAGAGCAGAGAAAGCCAAGAAGCTAAAACCAAGGTCCAGGCTACCGATGACTAATAATATTGCCACACTCAAACCTCCACAACGTTCTTCAAGCGGTTACATACCATCTGAGGCATTAAGAACCAACATCTCTTATGCTGATATTGCTCGACGCAACACGACTCAATCTAGGGCTCGTGCTACTGTGCAGGCTGAAGTTATACCAACGTCGGACAATAGCCTTAACAATAAATTTATGGCGTTAGACAACTCCATTCGGGCCATCAATACGAGAATGGACCAACTATTTAAGCTTATACAAGAAACTGTAGAGGCTAATAAAGCTTTCAGAGAACTGGTTCAGGTTCTAATTACACGTATTCCTAAATGACCCAACCAACCTTAAAAATCGGATTGTGGAACGCTCGCGGATTAACAAGGGGCTCTGAGGAGCTTCGGATATTCCTCAGCGATCACGATATAGACGTAATGCTTACCACGGAAACACACATGCGAGTTGGTCAGCGCATCTATCTCCCAGGGTATCTTATGTATCACGCCCACCACCCCAGTGGTAACAGTAGAGGTGGCTCTGCAGTCATCATAAAATCTAGACTTTGTCACAGCCCTCTGACACCTATCTCTACTAATGACAGGCAGATAGCGAGCGTGCACCTGCAAACATCGGTTGGGACCGTCACTGTAGCTGCTGGAGGTAGATACTCCAGCAGAAAGATGGATAGTAGATGACTTCAAATCCATGTTTGCTGCGTTAGGCAACAAATTTATTGCTGGTGGTGATTACAATGCCAAACATGCATGGTGGGGGAACCCAAGATCCTGTCCTAGAGGTAAAATGTTGCAAGAAGTCATTGCACATGGGCAATACCAAGTTCTGGCTACGGGCGAACCCACTTTCTACTCTTACAACCCTTTGTTAACACCATCAGCCCTTGATTTTTTTATAACCTGTGGGTACGGTATGGGCAGGCTAGATGTACAAACTCTCCAGGAACTCTCGTCGGACCATCTTCCTATTCTGGCTGTATTGCACGCTACGCCGTTAAAGAAACCACAACGCGTACGACTACTTGCCCATAATGCTGACATAAACATATTCAAAACCCATCTTGAACAGCTGAGTGAGGTAAATATGCAAATTCTGGAGGCGGTGGACATTGATAATGCCACAAGCCTTTTCATGAGCAAACTAAGTGAGGCTGCTCAGCTTGCTGCACCGAGAAATCGGCATAAAGTAGAGGCCTCCAGACCACTTCAACTTCCTCCCAGAATATTGGCACTGCTCAGGCTAAAACGAAGAGTTCGAAAAGAATATGCTAGAACAGGTGATCCCCGCATGCAACAGATCCACAGTAGACTGGCCAACTGCCTGCATAAGGCCCATGCTCGAAGAAAGCAGGCCCAAATAGATACCTTCTTGGATAACTTGGGTACTGACGCGAGCACAAATTACTCACTGTGGCGTATCACGAAACGGTTCAAAGCTCAGCCCACCCCAAAATCAGCAATCAAAAATCCGTCTGGTGGCTGGTGTCGCACTAGCATGGAAAAAACTGAAGTGTTCGCTAACAACCTTGAGCAACGTTTTACACCCTATAACTATGCACCGGAAAGTCTCTGTCGTCAGGTTGAAGAATATTTGGAATCGCCCGTTCAAATGAGCCTGCCTCCGAGTGCTGTCACACTGGAAGAAGTGAAGAATTTAATAGCCAAGCTGCCACTTAAGAAAGCTCCTGGAGAAGATCTTCTTGATAATAGAACCATTAGACTTCTCCCAGATCAAGCATTGCAGTTCCTTGCCTTAATATTCAACAGCGTTCTTGATGTTGGCTACTTTCCGAAAGCTTGGAAATCGCCGAGCATAATTATGATCCATAAGACTGGAAAAACACCGACAGACGTTGACTCGTACAGGCCCATCAGCTTACTCCCATCTCTGGGTAAAATTATGGAGAGGCTGATCCTAAACAGGCTGCTCACTTGCAAGGATGTTACCAAAGCGATTCCCAAATTTCAGTTTGGGTTCCGGTTGCAGCACGGTACTCCTGAGCAACTACATAGAGTAGTGAACTTTGCTCTGGAAGCTATGGAAAACAAGGAGTATGCAGTAGGTGCCTTTCTTGATATTCAACAGGCATTTGACAGAGTCTGGCACCCTGGGCTCCTGTACAAAGCGAAGAGGCTGTTCCCGCCGCAGCTATATTTGGTTGTTAAAAGTTTCCTGGAAGAACGCACATTCCACGTCTCTGTTGATGGGTACAAATCGTCAATCAAGCCAATTGCAGCTGGAGTTCCTCAAGGAAGCGTTCTTGGCCTAACCCTATACTCAGTTTTTGCTTCGGATATGCCTACTCTCACACCAGTCACAGAGGTAGACGAAGAAGATGTGCTCATAGCCACCTACGCTGACGATACTGCTGTGCTCACGAAAAGTAAAAGTATCCTGGCTGCCACTTCTGGTCTACAGGAATACCTGGATGCATTCCAGCAATGGGCTGAGAACTGGAATGTGCGCATCAACGCTGAGAAGTGTGCCAATGTGACGTTCTCCAACCGAACAGGTAGCTGTCCGGGTGTCAGTCTGAATGGGAGACTGATCAGACACCATCAGGCTTATAAATACCTTGGTATTACCCTCAATAGGAAGCTCACCTTCAGCAGGCACATCACAAATATTCAGCAAGCGTTCAGGACCAAGGTTGCTCGGATGTCTTGGCTCATTGCACCACGCAACAAACTGTCGCTTGGCTGCAAGGTCAATATATACAAGTCCATATTGGCCCCCTGCCTGTTCTACGGCCTGCAGGTATACGGCATTGCTGCGAAGAGTCACCTTAATAAGATCCGGATCTTACAGGCGAAGACCTTAAGAAGAATTTCGGGGGCTCCTTGGTATATGAGAACAAGAGACATCGAACGCGACCTCAAGGTGCCCAAATTAGGAGACAAGCTCCAGAACATCGCCCAAAAATATATGGAAAGGCTTAATGTACACCCCAACAGCCTAGCAAGGAAGCTAGGAACTGCAGCTGTGGTCAATGCTGACCCTCGGACTAGAGTCAAAAGAAGACTCAAGCGACACCACCCTCATGACCTCCCTGACCTGGTTTTGACCTAGAAAGTCTTAGTTTTAAAATTCATTAGAATAATCAAATAAATAATAATTATTATGTTATATCAACTATTATAATTCTCCCTATCATTTTTAGGATTAAAAATCTGTTAGTCTTAAGTAACCAAGACATATTGTAAAATAAAATAATTTAAGCAGATCAAATTAAGTTGCCGCATGGGTAACAGTGCGTTGATCAAATAATAAAAACATCAAAAAAAAAAAGCAAAAAAAAAAAAAAAAAAAAATGATTTGCTGCCGTGCAATGCAAATTTGAACTCGCTTTTAATATCCAGCCCGTCAACTATATAAGCGATAATAGACTCAACATCGACTTTTTTCATTGTTAGCATGTATTCGTGCATGCTTTGGTCGCTCTTCTTCTTCCTGCGCGTCAACTTTGCATGTACATCGGCACTTTTCGACGCGCGCTTAAGTTCGCCAATTAGGGCATTTTTAAGTTGCTCATATGTGCTCACCAACTCTGACTCCAGAAACAAGTTGGCCATTTTAACCATTTTTCCTCGTGCCTGCACATATCGTTGTTTTTCCGTAAGCTCATACGCATCTGCATTCTGCTCAAAATTTTCAAGCCAAATTTAAACTGGGATGCTAACGCCATCGAAGTCGGGTACAATTTTGGCAAAATTGTCTGCAGTCACATTCGGCTCTTTCTTGCTAATCTCATTAGCTTGAATCTTAAGAGTAAGCAGCTGAATTATTTGTTGCAGACTTCTATTATTCTCTGCTTGCATCTTTTTTATTCCGTCTCCACACACTTCTGATAGACGCTGCTCTTCTGCCTTTTCATTTTCGTCTTCTCGCTTTGCCAACGATCGTGTAACGGCACCTCGATGTCCCTTTCTCTCCTCCTCACTCATGCTTTCGTATACCCGACGCCAACAAACTTGCGAAATTTCACAACTTTTTATTTTCAACTTCACAATTTTCTGCACTTTACAAATGGGTCAACTTTTTATTGTTTTATCGGTTTAGCCCCCAAATGTAGGATATTTATTGTTTAATACCATTGTTTATCTTAGCAATATTGTTATATTATGACAGTTTGCTTATTATATTAATTATATTCGGTATCAAATAAAAAGAAGACTCGTGCCAACACTTGATCTCCGGACGTACGACGACTACGCAACTTTGTCTTACTCCGGACACGACAACTTTCCGCTTTTAGATCTTTTTAACAACCACTTTCAACCCGCTTTTTCTCTACTTCCACTCTCTCTATGCTTGTTCTATTTCTTATCTCTACTTGCGCTCACGACGCTACCCTTTGCAATGATTATCGACCATCGCCTATCGATAACTATTGTTACATACATATACTTTATATCTTGCCTGTTACATACTTTTCAACGAATCTTTTACTCTACATATAAAGGATAAGGCATCGCCGCCGCCATCACAGCCGCAACCACCAGAACCACCACTGACCACCACCGCCCCATGCTGGGCAATAAAGTTTTTCATTACCTATTTTAAAGCAATGAGAAGACGAGATTTCGAACGATATGTTTTTATTGGTTTTAGCCACCGGGACTCTGCATCAATGCGATATGTACAAGTTAACGAAAGGGAATGGTAATCTACCACCAAACCACCATCTTCACCACTATCACAATGGATTCTGCAGGCCACAACTATAAACATACAAATGGAGGGCAGTAACCACCTTACCCCTTCCGCCGTATGTTGCCCACCCCGAATTAAAATAAGGGGAGATAAATTCCTTACCTTTTTTTTTAATAACTTGGAGACCACTTCCTAGCTGCAGGAGACTACAACGCTAAGCACACACTTTGCGGAACGCGTCTCGCAAACCCAAAAGGAAAGCAGCTATCATACAAAACCAATGACACTAGAATAACACTAGAATTCTAGTGTCTTTTACAAAACTATAATAAATGCCGCCAAGTAACTTGCCCATGTTTCTCCTGGTAGTCCAACATACTGGCCTCAACAAACTGCCTAATCTTGTCGACTGACTTTGCAATCACCAAAAACCATTCCTAACAGCTTGTTAAGAGCCGAATTCCTGTCAGAGCTATCATCAGATCACTCCAGTTATCATCAATGTTTTGCGACTCGCCACACAAAAGAAACTATCTACAACAAGTACAAAACATTCCCCGTGGAGAGCTCACCCAACTCACCCTTGTCTACCGACCGTCACCGTGTCACCAATAAGAAATTTCAGACGCGGCTGGGCTCGCAGTGATGCACACAGGGCCAGTAGTCATTTGCCGCTCGCCTCAACGACGAGGGAAGTGGGCTGGGGGTTGTAGGCCGCAGGTTAAAATACCACGAATCAATGGGCAGATAAACCAGCATTTTTCAAGCTGAAGTCTGTGCTATTGGACGCTGTGCGGAGTTTAATCTGCAAAGGAACTATCGTGGCAAGGACATTGCTAAAGGCGCTCAGCAAAGCTAAGATAACATCTAAGCTAGTAAATGAAGTGAGGACAGCCCTAGATTGGGAGCTGTCAACAAACTCACAATAAGGTGGGTCCCGGGACACAACAACATTCCGGGAAATGAGCTAGCGGACAACCTAGCCAGGAAAGCGGCAGAGAACCCTCTAATTGGGACGGAACCCTTCTGTGGTGTTGGTCACCACAAAGTACGGGGCTTACTAAAGTCACTAGAGGAAGAAAAACGTCTGTCCCTCTGGGAACACCTACCGGGACTTAGGCAGTCTAAGATTCTCCTCCGTGAATATAACCACAAAAGGTTAAAGACCTTAATGACAAACGGGAAAAACACTATGCGCATTTTGACTGGCCTTCTTACGGGGCATTGCCGACTTCACAGCCATTTGCACAAGATTGGCATAGCAGACAGTGAACTCTGTCGCTTCTGCTGCATGGAGGAGGAGTTCTCTGCACATATTATATGTGACTGCATGGCACTTTCCATGAAGAGGAACAGACTCCTGGGCATGTATGTAGTCCCACGGGAAACAATTGCAGCCCTGAACCCCAACAAAATTCTGGCATTTATACAGTGCATTGGACTTCAGGGTGATCTTTGAGTGATGAAGGGGAAGTACAATAGATCCGACTGGGTCGCAGTACACATACAAACCCACTTAATAATAATAATGATTTATTAATACTTTTTAATTGTATTTCTTGTGCTCTGTCAATTATTTCTGAGATTTCCTCTGCAAATTCTGGGGGCGTTGCAAGAATTATGTCGATTTGCTGTTTTTTTTTTTTTTTTTTTTATTCGACTTACGGTAGGAAAATTAAAATCTCCTAAAGATACCACGCCAGAAGAGCGCGAAGTTTTGACCCGCAGCTTTCGCTCTGCTCTTTTCGCCTTCTCTCTTTCTCCTTCCAGCTTGACGTAATATTTTGATATATCCGCCACCTCCATTTCAGGTTCCTTCGTGATTTATTTAGATCCACCGGCGGTCCTTGCCGATACAATTAAGATTAGTACGGTTCGTGGTCGCAATAATACTTTTTCCGAAGGCGTTTATTCTCTCCTTACATCCGGTTCCTAGATTCAGAGAAAAGTAAGATATATAAATATGTACATTCGAACAGGCGCTGCGTACCGCTGACGAAGTAGCATAGCCTCCGCACGTGACTGCAGCGGAATGCGCTGACAGCGTGGAATTTGGCTAAGCATTGGGTTGCTAATCTTACGGAGGACGGCAAAACACTGGCCAGTCAGTTAAATTTCGGCAGGGAAGCGGACCTAAAAAAGAATTCAACTTTGTAATTAATCAACTTTAATAAACCTTACCTCATAACACAATAAAATGCAGAAATTTGTGCGGCAAACTCATACAAACATATACAGTATGTCAAGAAACTGTTTACACACTGTGAAATAAGTTGAATTTTTGACTTAAGGTAAAAATAAAGAGTTCTTTGCTTAATTAAACGCAATTTTTTTATACAATATAATAATACAATATTTATTTTACTTATAAATCGAAAAACAATTTAAGAATATTAAATATACAAGAAAATAAACAACAACAAGAAAATACTTGTTTTGCTCTTTTTCTTAGAACGAACTCGATTTTTCCTTTATTTGTGGTTTTTGCATTCCTTTTTACAACGCTTCTATTGAAATTTTTCAACTTTGCTTGTGAAATTTTGCTGATCGAACGTGCTTAAAGTGAATTAATAAATTTAATAAAATGCCTGGAAAGAGAATACCCAATTACCCAATTGATATACCATAACCACCAGTTGGGAAAATCTATTCCAGAATTAGTAGAAATGTTTTCTATACCCCGTAAGACCGCCTACAATGTTTTAAATCGCGCGGGGAAAGAGGGCAGGCTTGAACCTAAGAGTGGTGGTGACCGCCTTATTAGCGAAAAGTTATTGCGAAACTTCGAATCTCGGTCAGAGCAGGATATAGCTCAGGATATCAGGGAAGAATGTGATCTAACGGTGTCACACGAAACTGTGCGCCAAGTCATCTTACGCCATTCGTACTCTTCAAGAGTTGCAAGGAAAAAGCCTTTGCTATCAGAGGCCAATATTGAAAATTCCTTCATTCCTTCGCTGTGAGCATGGTGGATCATCCGAAAGAGTACTGGGATGACGTCATATTTTGTGACGAAACTAAAATTATGCTATACTATAACGATGGGCCAAGCAGAGTATGGCGCAAAACGTTGACTGCTCTAGAAAAGAAAACTATCATTCCGACGGTAAAATTTGGAAAATTGTCAAAGATGATTTGGGGCTGTATCTCCAGCCGTGAAATATCTGGACATTTTAAAAAGAAATTTAAAGGCCAGTGCAGAGAAAATTGGGTCTAGTTAGCAACAACAAGCCAAATTTTAAGTTTTATCAGGACAATGATTCGAAGCATAAAGCGTAGAATGTTCGCACCTGGCTCCATTATAACTGTGGCAAGGTGATCGACACGCCCCCTCAGAGTCCTGACATGAACCCCATTGAAAATTTGTGGGCCTACTTAAAGAAGAAGGTGGCAAAAAGGGGTCCTAAAACACGACAACAGCTAATGACTACAATAGTCGAAGAGTGGGAAAAGATCCCGCTTGAATATGACCTCCTAAAACTTATCCATTCGATGAAAAAAAGGCTTCGACTTGTAGCCAAAGCCAATGGGGGTCATACTAAATACTAAAACTTTTAAAATTTTAATAAAATAATCTAAAAATTAAGGATTAAACTTAGGTTTAGTGTTTTGTGTAAAGAGTTTCTTGACAGTGCCAAAAGTGTGTAAACTTGGAATTTGTTGTTTATTTTCTTGTATATTTAATATTCTTAATTTGTTTTTCGATTTATAAGTAAAATAAATATTGTTCTATTATATTGTACGAGAGAACTCTTTATTTTTACATTCCAAGTCAAAAATTCAACTTATTTCTTGACATACTGTATATAGTAACATATGTACCATAGTATAACACTTGACTACATATACACATATGCACACACATATACACATATATATATATATATGTCGGGAAGTTAACTGTTTCGGGGTCCTCTGTTGCCGCGCTCCGCCCGCGAGTCGTACACTTCCTCGGTTGCGACATATTCACGCGTCTGCTTTCTCAGAGTTTTCAAACATAAGTGACCCGTGTACATTTCAAAATCGCTCTGTCTCGCTTGATACATGCTGGTCCGAACCCACCACAGGACAAGCATTTGTCTCACTCTAACGCATCGTCGAACCGAGGCTAAGTAGAACAGAGCAAAATCCGTTAAGCTCGCATAACGGAACACAGCGAACAGCGATCAAAAAGAAACGAAGACAAGAACAGCTCGATACGAAATTTATTTATTAGAGATGGAACATAGAAAATAAAAATAAGACTAAAATGCGACACGGCCTTCCTGACCAGCACACGTCCTCGTGTGTAATATAAGTTTTGAAATTAAACAAGCTTAATCTAGAAAGATAACATTAAACGTAATTCAGAGTATTAGTAAAGGTTCTCTTTTTTTTTTTTTTTTTATTTTTCTTGTTATCGACCAACTCGAGTGACAGAAGTACCAAGAAGATCGTTTGTTATTATTAGCAACACACTAGGACAATTCAACCCGCCACGCCGCCAGTCACCAGACATCAAATAAGTCAACACAGTAACACGTGTACCTACTAGCACTGGCAACTTGGCGACGTTGCATGTGTCCCCAATCTCGCATTGAAATCCATCAATGCCTCTCATTCACTTGAGTCTTCAAACAACTCAGTAACTTTTCGCTCACATTGGCATCCACCAACGGATTTCTAACGTCTCTTTCAACGTTTTCATCCACATTGGAATCCACCAAGGGATTTCTAACGTCTCTTTCAACGTTTTCATCCACATTGTAATCCACCAAGGGATTTCTAACGTCTCTTTCAACGTTTTCATCCACATTGGAATCCACCAAGGGATTTCTAACGTCTCTTTCAACGTTTTCATCCACATTGGAATCCACCAATGGATTTCTAACGTCTCTTTCAACGTTTTCTTGATCGTCACATAGATCTAACTCTTTGGGGATCTCCTCTGTTGGCATACTGCGCAAAGCTTCATGTGGGTACTTATAAGTCCGCTTATTAGTTAAAGATTTTAAAATATAACGATCTCCCTCAAGTACCTCTGTCACGAGGAAAGGTCCTTTATATTTTTGGTCTAATTTCGCCCTCTTTTACCACAAACCCCAGATATTCAACGCAAGATTTCAGGAATGAACATTTTCCGATATTAAAAGAAAACCCAGCCTGCGATAATATTTTCAAAACTGTCCTTAACCTTACAAAAGCTTCTTCTTCGTCCATATAAACGATAACGTAAGAGTGGGCAAGCTCACCCAAAGCTTTCATAACTGCACGCTGGAACACGGATGGGGCATTCTTTAACCCGAAGGGCATAGTTAGAAATTCGAATTGGCCGTCAGGTGTCACAAAAGCCGTGCGCTCAATTGAATTTGCGTGAATAGGTATCTGATGAAACCCGCTGGCCATATCCAAGCAACTAAAGAAACTTGCTCCACGCAACCTAGATATTTGGTCACTAATTAGTGGTAAGGGATATTTCTCTGCAACTGTGTTTGTATTTAGTTCGCGGTAATCCAGCAACTAAGACGATCAGAACCATTTTTCTTTTTAACGAGTAAAACTGGACCGGCGAACGGTGAGCTGCTAGGACGGATGATGTTAGCTTACAGCAGCTCATTAACCTTGTTTCAGACAATTTGTTTTTCCTCTATACTAAGTCGGTACGGTCGTCTGTGTACAGTTTTTATTGGATCAATTAAGCGTACTTCTAATTCGCCAGTTGTAACACGATTTTCGGGAAAACCGTCTATAAATGAGTCACAGAATTCATTCAAAAGATTTACCAAGATTTTCCTATCCTCGCCACACAATTCGGTATTAACATTTTCAAGACTAAAACTACTACTCAAAACAGATAGGGTTTGCACAGACCTTGTTTTACATAACTCTATTTTATCTATTGTTATAGTAGCACTAAGTCCCTGACTTAAAATTTCGCGTAAAATTATAATATTATAATTAATGCAATCATTAAGAATTACGTGAAAAAGCACTTCGAGACAGTAACCACTTAATGTTACGTTTGACCAAATTTGTAATGTACTGGTAACAGTATTATTTCCTATACCCTTTAAAACTACAATGTTGTTAATTCGTGTGCCCGAGAGTTGGGTGGACACAGATTCTCTTACAAGTGAGCATTCGGCTCCAGAGTCGAAATAAAATGGATACGACTCACCAGATGATATCAATGTCCCAATTGGCTCGACTACGTGACACACGTTGACACGCTTCTCGTCGGCTTTAGTTTGGTTTGACAACGATTGTCTTGCAGGGCAAGCTGACGATATATGCCCCTGGTTTCCACATCTATAGCAAGTAATTGACCCAGGTTTAGAGTCAGATAAGCGCCCAATACTCGAACTAGATCCTTGTTGATTCTTTAAGTTGTTTTTCATGGAGCGGCAGTCAGCTATCTTTCCACAAAAGTGGCACTTAACATTTGGGTGTAGGCGAGCTCTTTTGCTGGTAGAATTTTCTGGAACGGGATGGTCCTTCCTCTTGCCATACGAAAACGCTCTTAGCTCGTTCTGCAACTCGTTGCGTGTTTTGACAGTAGTTGTGAACACAGTGCGTTGCAGCCTACCATCTATATTTGCAGCATGTGCCAGGGCAACAGACACTGCAATTTCTTCTGCGCTCATAGACTTCCATTTTGCCATAAGTGTTGTTATTAATCGGCTACCATACAGCGCAAGACATTCGCCGTCGTTTGGCCGCCCGTTTAATACATTAAAGACTGTTGCTGCTGGCGTCTCATTGCCTTCATACTGCTGAAGGAACATTTCTTGGAATTGGCTCCAAGTCATTCCGGCGAAACAAATTTGTGACAGCCAATTAGAAGCACTGCCCTCCAATGATTTGGTTAAGGCCATGAGCAAAGCACTGCCATCCAGAGGATTTTCTCCTACAATAAGGTCCACTGTAGAGCACCAAGTGGCTGCACTTGAACCGGCGGACTCAGGGTTGAACTTGGGTAGTACAACTACTTGTGTAGTCTGCGAGCCCCTCACGGCATTTACAATTTCCAATAGATTACGATGCTGCATTTCTAAAATTGTGGACAGGCGATCATCAGTGATGGCTTGGGGCTGAGGCGATCCCACTTCTGATGTCGGGAAGTTAACTGTTTCGGGGTCCTCTGTTGCCGCGCTCCGCCCGCGAGTCGTACACTTCCTCGGTTGCGACATATTCACGCGTCTGCTTTCTCAGAGTTTTCAAACATAAGTGACCCGTGTACATTTCAACATCGCTCTATCTCGCTTGATACATGCTGGTCCGAACCCACCACAGGACAAGCATTTGTCTCACTCTAACGCATCGTCGAACCGAGGCTAAGTAGAACAGAGCAAAATCCGTTAAACTCGCATAACGGAACACAGCGAACAGCGATCAAAAAGAAACGAAGACAAGAACAGCTCGATACGAAATTTATTTATTAGAGATGGAACATAGAAAATAAAAATAAGACTAAAATGCGACACGGCCTTCCTGACCAGCACACGTCCTCGTGTGTAATATAAGTTTTGAAATTAAACAAGCTTAATCTAGAAAGATAACATTAAACGTAATTCAGAGTATTAGTAAAGGTTCTCTTTTTTTTTTTTTTTTATTTTTCTTGTTATCGACCAACTCGAGTGACAGAAGTACCAAGAAGATCGTTTGTTATTATTAGCAACACACTAGGACAATTCAACCCGCCACGCCGCCAGTCACCAGACATCAAATAAGTCAACACAGTAACACGTGTACCTACTAGCACTGGCAACTTGGCGACGTTGCATGTGTCCCCAATCTCGCATTGAAATCCATCAATGCCTCTCATTCACTTGAGTCTTCAAACAACTCAGTAACTTTTCGCTCACATTGGCATCCACCAACGGATTTCTAACGTCTCTTTCAACGTTTTCATCCACATTGGAATCCACCAAGGGATTTCTAACGTCTCTTTCAACGTTTTCATCCACATTGTAATCCACCAAGGGATTTCTAACGTCTCTTTCAACGTTTTCATCCACATTGGAATCCACCAAGGGATTTCTAACGTCTCTTTCAACGTTTTCATCCACATTGGAATCCACCAATGGATTTCTAACGTCTCTTTCAACGTTTTCTTGATCGTCACATAGATCTAACTCTTTGGGGATCTCCTCTGTTGGCATACTGCGCAAAGCTTCATGTGGGTACTTATAAGTCCGCTTATTAGTTAAAGATTTTAAAATATAACGATCTCCCTCAAGTACCTCTGTCACGAGGAAAGGTCCTTTATATTTTTGGTCTAATTTCGCCCTCTTTTACCACAAACCCCAGATATTCAACGCAAGATTTCAGGAATGAACATTTTCCGATATTAAAAGAAAACCCAGCCTGCGATAATATTTTCAAAACTGTCCTTAACCTTACAAAAGCTTCTTCTTCGTCCATATAAACGATAACGTAAGAGTGGGCAAGCTCACCCAAAGCTTTCATAACTGCACGCTGGAACACGGATGGGGCATTCTTTAACCCGAAGGGCATAGTTAGAAATTCGAATTGGCCGTCAGGTGTCACAAAAGCCGTGCGCTCAATTGAATTTGCGTGAATAGGTATCTGATGAAACCCGCTGGCCATATCCAAGCAACTAAAGAAACTTGCTCCACGCAACCTAGATATTTGGTCACTAATTAGTGGTAAGGGATATTTCTCTGCAACTGTGTTTGTATTTAGTTCGCGGTAATCCAGCAACTAAGACGATCAGAACCATTTTTCTTTTTAACGAGTAAAACTGGACCGGCGAACGGTGAGCTGCTAGGACGGATGATGTTAGCTTACAGCAGCTCATTAACCTTGTTTCGGACAATTTGTTTTTCCTCTATACTAAGTCGGTACGGTCGTCTCTGTACAGTTTTTATTGGATCAATTAAGCGTACTTCTAATTCGCCAGTTGTAACACGATTTTCGGGAAAACCGTCTATAAATGAGTCACAGAATTCATTCAAAAGATTTACCAAGATTTTCCTATCCTCGCCACACAATTCGGTATTAACATTTTCAAGACTAAAACTACTACTCAAAGCAGATAGGGTTTGCACAGACCTTGTTTTACATAACTCTATTTTATCTATTGTTATAGTAGCACTAAGTCCCTGACTTAAAATTTCGCGTAAAATTATAATATTATAATTAATGCAATCATTAAGAATTACGTGAAAAAGCACTTCGAGACAGTAACCACTTAATGTTACGTTTGACAAAATTTGTAATGTACTGGTAACAGTATTATTTCCGATACCCTTTAAAACTACAATGTTGTTAATTCGTGTGCCCGAGAGTTGGGTGGACACAGATTCTCTTACAAGTGAGCATTCGGCTCCAGAGTCGAAATAAAATGGATACGACTCACCAGATGATATCAATGTCCCAATTGGCTCGACTACGTGACACACGTTGACACGCTTCTCGTCGGCTTTAGTTTGGTTTGACAACGATTGTCTTGCAGGGCAAGCTGACGCTATATGCCACTGGTTTCCACATCTATAGCAAGTAATTGACCAAGGTTTAGAGTCAGATAAGCGCCCAATACTCGAACTAGATCCTTGTTGATTCTTTAAGTTGTTTTTCATGGAGCGGCAGTCAGCTATCTTGTGGCCAATTTTTCCACAAAAGTGGCACTTAACATTTGGGTGTAGGCGAGCTCTTTTGCTGGTAGAATTTTCTGGAACGGGATGGTCCTTCCTCTTGCCATACGAAAACGCTCTTAGCTCGTTCTGCAACTCGTTGCGTGTTTTGACAGTAGTTGTGAACACAGTGCGTTGCAGCCTACCATCTATATTTGCAGCATGTGCCAGGGCAACAGACACTGCAATTTCTTCTGCGCTCATAGACTTCCATTTTGCCATAAGTGTTGTTATTAATCGGCTACCATACAGCGCAAGACATTCGCCGTCGTTTGGCCGCCCGTTTAATACATTAAAGACTGTTGCTGCTGGCGTCTCATTGCCTTCATACTGCTGAAGGAACATTTCTTGGAATTGGCTCCAAGTCATTCCGGCGAAACAAATTTGTGACAGCCAATTAGAAGCACTGCCCTCCAATGATTTGGTTAAGGCCATGAGCAAAGCACTGCCATCCAGAGGATTTTTTCCTACAATAAGGTCCACTGTAGAGCACCAAGTGGCTGCACTTGAACCGGCGGACTCAGGGTTGAACTTGGGTAGTACAACTACTTGTGTAGTCTGCGAGCCCCTCACGGCATTTACAATTTCCAATAGATTACGATGCTGCATTTCTAAAATTGTGGACAGGCGATCATCAGTGATGGCTTGGGGCTGAGGCGATCCCACTTCTGATGTCGGGAAGTTAACTGTTTCGGGGTCCTCTGTTGCCGCGCTCCGCCCGCGAGTCGTACACTTCCTCGGTTGCGACATATTCACGCGTCTGCTTTCTCAGAGTTTTCAAACATAAGTGACCCGTGTACATTTCAACATCGCTCTATCTCGCTTGATACATGCTGGTCCGAACCCACCACAGGACAAGCATTTGTCTCACTCTAACGCATCGTCGAACCGAGGCTAAGTAGAACAGAGCAAAATCCGTTAAACTCGCATAACGGAACACAGCGAACAGCGATCAAAAAGAAACGAAGACAAGAACAGCTCGATACGAATTTTATTTATTATAGATGGAACATAGAAAATAAAAATAAGACTAATAATGATGCGACATATATATATATATATATATATACACAAAAAAACAAACACACACATACGTTAATTAAATTAAATTATTAAATTAAATTATAGAATGTCATAACTACAAGTATTCCATAAAAACCCCAATTTTGGTGACAATAACAAATCCAGCGTGCCCTAATGTAAACATAAACATCCACAGCCGCATTCGTGATTCCCACCAAAGGGTCAAAACCGCGTATGCAGTTCAAATTCTCGGCTAATCAGTATCCATGCGCGATCACCTCAAGAGAGCGCCTAATTCATATAATTACAAAAGAAAGCCTCTTTAATCTCAATAAATAAAGAAGTAAATAAGTCTCAGCTAAGGGATTGCTTCGCAACGTACAATTAGATTTAATTCTTTCGCTCTACAAATAAGACGTGAATTGTCTCCGCTTCCACACTTGTAATTTTGTTTGAATAAAGATTATATTTTTTTCTTAGTTAATTACCGTGGATTCGTTACAAGCTCCCAGCTATTCTGCGCGTACATAAACATATATATTTTTGAATAGCTTCCCGATATTCTGCGCGGAGAAGCAAACTTCAGCTTCCTACATACATATATATGTCGGCAATATAGGAGTCTCATCCATTTCGTTTAAAGGCACTTCCGATCAGCTCAACCAGTCAAACTTCACTGAAGGGATTTTCTTACTTTTCCCTTCTGCCTCATATTCTCTAACATCTATACACACTGTTGTTCACTACAGTGTCATCTCTCTCTAACACACTGTTTATGACAACCCGATCGGACCTCACTCAGCTGCAGAGGCTGTCTGTGCCTCTGCCGCAGTGCTTGTCAGAATAATACCACAATACTACAATTTCATCAGAATGTTAAATTATAGAAAGAATTCCTAGAATGCGAAGAGTCGCTCTCCGTCACGGCTTTCCTGACCTTTCACACACCAATAAAGTCCAAGTCACACAATTTCATCAACTTAATTCCAATTCATTCATAACAAACTTCAATACCTTTGACAATGCATCTCATGATTGATTTTCTTTTACAGACTTAATTACAAAGACATCTCCAATTTACATATCAAAACTTCAAACTATTCACATTTTCCATGACTTTAATTTCTTATATTAACATTGGCGTGTCTTCTCTCAAACCCAATCTCTTGACCCCCGCCATAACACTTCTCGTCCCTGCGAGTTAACTGTTATAGTGCGGTGATTTTTTTTAAACACACGCCATTTCATTCGTGCCGTTTCCCAAATCTTTCCCCTCTTGGGACACAGATGCACGATCATTAGCGCCATTTTTCAACTCTTTTCCCTCTTGGGAGTCACCATTACATTCCGCTGTAAATTGTCTGTCTGGTAGCGCTCTTAGTCATTCATGCGAATATTTATATGCTCGCTTATTAACTAACGTCTTCAACTCGTAGCGATCACCATTTAGTAAATTAATTACCTGAAATGGTTTTAAATTTGGGGTCAAAGCTTTTGCTTTGTTTTTATCAAACCTTTGTTTATCGTACTGTGCACTCTTTCGCATGTTTTCCTTGGCTTGTACCTTCATTTGTTCTCTATAGACTACACTTTCTTCCACATCGATTGGCAACCAAAAGGCCTAGCTTCTCTTCCTATCAGCAATTCCAAAGCACTTGCTTTAGTGACTCGATTTTTGGTGCAATTCATGGCTAGTTGGATTTCTGCCAACGCATCCTGCCATGATCGCTGACTCGTTTCCACAGCAGTAAGCATAGTCTTAACAGTGCTCATCACCCTTTCAACCTGCCCATTTGCTCTGCTGGCATCAGTAGCTATTAAGTGCAACTCAATCCTGTTTGTTGAACAAAACTCACGGAACTTGCTGACAAAACTTCTATGTTGATCCACTATAATACGACTGGGAACTCCAAAGAAAGACATACTTCACTTTATAGCTTTAATACAATTTTCCGAGTCAAGATTCTGTTTATGCCCTCATCTCGTTGCTGTTCTTTCTGTGGAATCTGGATGAATCGGTATTTGATAAAATCCGCTGACCATGTCTAAAATGGAAAAATATTTACCACCCCGCAAACGATCTATTTGATCCGAAATCAGTGGCAATGGAAACTTATCAGAAATCGTATTTTCTTCCCCATCTTCTCTAATGTCTATACACACTGGCGTTCACTACATTGTCATCTCTTTCTAACACACTATTTATGACAACCCGATCGGACCTCACTCAGCTGCAGTGCTGGACAGAATTTTACCGCAATACTACAATTTCATCAGAATGTGAAATCATAGAAAAAATTCCTAGAATGCGAAGAGTCGCGCTCCGACAATTACTGGCTAGCCTGCATATACATACAAACTATTGCATATGCTTGCCTAAGTGTAAGTTCTCTCATCTTCTCTTTGATCAGACAGCATGTGCTTTTGAACTTTTACTTAATTGTCTTTTGTCTTTTGTCTTTTTGGTCTTTTATCAATCCAGAGCCGGGTTGTTGGTCTTTTTTTCCCCAACTTTTTTGTGGCGTGCAGGCCTCCTTGCGTTTTTTTTTCCTCCGTTCATCACTGAGTATTCCCATAGAGGAAGACAAAATAAAGGAGCCCAAGCTAAACCCACTCTCTCCGTTATCCACTCGCGCTAAGCAAGCACCCAAGTCCGCTAGTCCAAAAGGCAGAGCGGCGATTTTCAATACCAAAGGAAGGCACCTTCCACCGAGCAGTTCGACCATTGACGAAATCGTTTAGTGAGTCTTCACTAGCGGAAAACTATCACTCTCCGCGGGTAATTTCATCCAGTTGCCGCTTGCCTCCTTGCGATACGGAAGTCTTCGAGACTACTCCAATAGCCCACTTTCTGGGACCTTTTCACGACAGTTTATATTAACCACCACAAGCTGTCAACTCCAGACTGACACAAAATCCTCTCTTATGAGTGAAGGAATCGCCAAGTCCCAACTCAAGCTCCTTTTCAACTTGAATTCGATATCTTAAGAATCTGGTCGTTCTCTAAAAGAGGTGCAGTTCACGATTCAGCGCTAGTGCATTCTCACATATCCACTGACAACTGGGATTGTCTGTTGGTTTTCCTGTGCTCAAGCAAACTGCCAAAGCTGATCCTCTTCTTATGGGAATAGCCCTTAAGGTAAAAATACAAAAATTGAGAAGAAATGAACACCTTCGGAATCGGATATTGGAGGCCATCGAGGATAAGATCCCGACTCATGCAGTTCAGAAAAAAATTCAATCGTTCGAGACAAAGGTCAGCACTTAACCGAACGGGTGTGACTTGGGCTCCAAGGAGAACCAACCGTTAAGATAGTGTAGAGGCGACTGAAGCAGTGGATGAGAAAAATCTCGATGAATAATCGATAGGGCGGTTAGCTGTGACACACTAATGTGAGGTCATACTAGATGTAGCAAGAAGTAGCTAGAATATACCAGACTGGATGCAACCCTTATTAGCCGCACCCGATAAGTTTGGGATAATTCGGTTATCGGAGAAAAAGTGTTGTTCAGCTGATCGTGGTTTCCGCCGATGGCCTACGCCTCGGCTAATGTTTCCGGCTTGCCTTCTTTTCAATCAGAACAGTCATCGAGTCAAGTTGCGAAAGTGCGTTGAAAAATTTTAACTTGCGGGCATACGTGTTTTCTTGTCGCGCGAAATATCGGAAGTACTGCGTTCCTTCGCCTATAGTGGTGCGCGAGATAAGTCCGGCGTGTGTTTCCCGGCGATATTAAGCCGAAGAGATCGGCGTTTGTCACAGCCATCTCACTGCCGCCTTGCCGCCAGACCCTAGTTTCGACTGGGTCAATTACAGGTTAGTGAATTTCGAAAAATGGTGAACTGTAGTTTGATGGGAAATATAATCGCAGCCGAAATTGAAGCGGGCAGAAGGAGAGACGGTAACTGCGCCAGGCCGTGAAGTGGAGCGCCTTCCCAGCGAGCCGGAGCGAAGGACCAGCCGCAGCAGCAGGACCGCAACCGCCCTAAGCCGGGAGCACCAGGAGGGATAGTTAAATTAATCAAAAATGCAACCTAAGTAGTGCTTAAAGTGAGGTTATAGTGAACGGAAAATTTTTGCTTGATTGGCAGTCCAGAATGCCAGAAATTAAATTAAATCAAAGTTAAATTGATCTAAATTCCTAATTATACGTAAAAACGCTAAAAGTCAGATCTAACCTTTACTCGAGAGTATTAATCCAGCCGGATGGCCATCTTGAACATAGAGTGAAAGAAGTTAACTTTTTTATGTAGTTTAAGTTTAACGTTAAGCTATAAGAATATGTACTCGAGTAGGAAACTCAGTCATGCTGTTTAATAATTTTTCTTGGATTTAAATTGAATTCTCATTAGTGATTAAAATGTTCATATAGTAAGTGAGCTAACCTAAGCTAATTAAATTTTTTAAGAAGGATTCCTTTTCGAAAAGTGCTCGTTTAAATTTTCGAGTAGGAATTTATAAAAGTTTGATCGCAGTCGCATAATCCAAAATTAAGCCTCCTAAAAGTGTTTGCGGGAAAAGCCACACTTTCGTTTCAGCTCATCTGTGCCGGGAGATCGATCTTTCGCCGAGGAGTGAATTGTTGAGTGAGTCTTATTTATAAAACTTTACTTTTCATTGGAAATATTCGGTAGTAAACCGATAAAATTTTGCTAGAGGTCATCATATATTGTATACACACTGCTAATAAACAAGTAATAATAATGGAGTGGCGAGAGCAGCCGTTTGAAACATAAAGAAAAAAAAAAAAAAAGAGAAAGGAGAAAATCTAACCGAATTTACTCGCGGCTCTCTCTCAAACGAAATTAATTTTTCTTCTCGTTAAAGATTCTTTATAAAGAAAACTCAAAAAAAATAAATAAAAATAATAATTCATAGAACAAGATTATAGAGAGAACGAAAAATTATTGAATATTTAAATGAAAGCTTTGTTCCTTCCTGAAAATATATTTAGCCACTAGTATCTTTATCTCTTTAATTGTAATGGTCTCGAATATCGACTTAAACCTAAATTTTCTGATCGCGCAACTAAGAAAGACCTTGCTTTAAATTCCTTTGAGTTACCCTAGTCTGTATTTCTATATTTACTTGGTTCCTTTAGTATGTACTTATTTTTAGATATAAATATTGTTATTAATTATTAAGTACCGATTGATATTGAAAATATGAATTTCTAAAAAACCTAAATACTGACTCGGCTTATGTTTGTCCGGACGTAGGGCACTAAAGGGTCCACTAGAGCTATGCTAATATTGCTGACTGGCCATAACTAAGACTGACCCCAAAAATTTTCCTAAGTGTAGCAAAAGGAAATGTGGATTTTGCTGAGGAAAACAGAGTGACAGTAACTTCGGTTAGGTTTCTGTCCCGGTTTTATCGACTTCCTTGAGCTAACTAAACGCTATTCTAAAAAAAAAAAAAAAAATAGATCATTAACGTAACATGACGGAAAATCTTCGCGTTACTCTAGAGAAATGCAAGATCCTCATATAGTTTTTTTTTTTTTTACTTTGCTTTTTTATTTATTGAAGAACTAACAATAAGTTTAAAAATCTTAACTATAACAAGTATTTTTTGAACAGTTGTATTATTTTTCCAACTGTTCTATGATTAAACGGCCCTAATAATTTATTCGCTGGGTTTGTAGGTCCTTTCGCCGGAGACGGGAACGGCTGCTGAGCTGGATTAGACCTCGCGCTAGGTGGTTGGGGTGCGTGTAAAGCTTGCTATGGTATTTTTCCTTAAGTTCCGTGATTGCGTTGGTAACTGATGAGATATTTAAGTCTCTTTGGATGTTTTCACTCCGAACGTACCACGGTGCCCCAGTGATGGTTCTCAGAATCTTTGATTGTGCTCGCTGTATGATGTCAATATTGCTGTTGCTGGCATTGCCCCATAACTGTGAGCCATAGGTCCAGATAGGTTTCAATATAGAATTGTAGAGCAAGACCTTGTGATCTAGGCTGAGCGGGGAACCAGAGTTGATGAGCCAGTGTAAGTTGTTGGCTTTGAGTTGAATTGAATTGGGGGGCAGTATACGGCCGCTAGTGTAAGAAGAGTGTTGACATCCAGCTGAATGTTGATAGATGTGGCCTGAAGATTATTTTCCGCAAATTCTTTGTAAAAGTGGTGCTTCATACGGTTCCTTATATGGCGGTGCCACCGTGTGCTTTTCCATCGGGATGATTTGTACCGTAGAAATGATAGTCTCTTATTTGAAAATTGTATTTGCTTGTGAGATGAGTTTCCGAAAGAAGCATTACGTCGATATGCTTCTCATGTAGGAATTGAGCTAGCTCAAGTTTGCGCTGTGAAACGCCATTGGCGTTCCACGTAGCTATGCGTAAGGTAGCCATTATTTATTTGATTGTTGGGCTACAAGCATTTGTATCAAAAGGTTTTGATTACGCATCATGTCTTGAATGGTGGTCTTCATAAATGTCATAAATTCCAACATGCTCTGTTGTAAGGCTTGCATCATAGCTTCAGTTTTTGTTTCCTGCTGCGCAGCTGGGTTATAGTTTTGTTGTGTGTCTAATTTTGTGTGCACTTCATGTGGAGTTCGGGAATTTTCGGTTGGAGGCGTCATACCTGATTTTAAAACGTTTGCAAATGTTGTCTTGTTAGTGTTGGATGTAGGCCAGGGAGCGAAACTTGCTGCTTTCGAGAAAATTACTTCAGGATTTGTCTCTGATGGTATCAGCGTAGCTGTTCCTTGGTGTGCCCGCGCCGTGTTCATTCTTTTGTGAAGACGGATTTTCAGCCCTTTGTAGATTGGACAGCCTCTGTAGTTTGCTGTGTGATTGCCCCCACAGTTATTGCATTTTTTCTTGCATGCATTTTTTTTGTTAGTTTGACACTGTTTGAAATCGTGGAGATCTCCACAGACTACGCACACCGGGCGAAGTATACAATACGACCTCGTGTGGCCATACTCTTGGCAGTTTGTACATTGTACAGGAGCGTTACGTTTGTGCGGCTCTTCTACCGTGATTCTACGGTGCAGAAGGAGCTGGAGTTTGTAAATTTTTTTTAGTAACACATGATCACCTACCGTGTACCGAACAACTTTTGCTTTGTTTTTATCAAACCTTTGTTTATCGTACTGTGCACTCTTTCGCATGTTTTCCTTGGCTTGTACCTTCATTTGTTCTCTATAGACTACACTTTCTTCCACATCGATTGGCAACCAAAAGGCCTAGCTTCTCTTCCTATCAGCAATTCCAAAGCACTTGCTTTAGTGACTCGATTTTTGGTGCAATTCATGGCTAGTTGGATTTCTGCCAACGCATCCTGCCATGATCGCTGACTCGTTTCCACAGCAGTAAGCATAGTCTTAACAGTGCTCATCACCCTTTCAACCTGCCCATTTGCTCTGCTGGCATCAGTAGCTATTAAGTGCAACTCAATCCTGTTTGTTGAACAAAACTCACGGAACTTGCTGACAAAACTTCTATGTTGATCCACTATAATACGACTGGGAACTCCAAAGAAAGACATACTTCACTTTATAGCTTTAATACAATTTTCCGAGTCAAGATTCTGTTTATGCCCTCATCTCGTTGCTGTTCTTTCTGTGGAATCTGGATGAATCGGTATTTGATAAAATCCGCTGACCATGTCTAAAATGGAAAAATATTTACCACCCCGCAAACGATCTATTTGATCCGAAATCAGTGGCAATGGAAACTTATCAGAAATCGTATTTTCTTCCCCATCTTCTCTAATGTCTATACACACTGGCGTTCACTACATTGTCATCTCTTTCTAACACACTATTTATGACAACCCGATCGGACCTCACTCAGCTGCAGTGCTGGACAGAATTTTACCGCAATACTACAATTTCATCAGAATGTGAAATCATAGAAAAAATTCCTAGAATGCGAAGAGTCGCGCTCCGACAATTACTGGCTAGCCTGCATATACATACAAACTATTGCATATGCTTGCCTAAGTGTAAGTTCTCTCATCTTCTCTTTGATCAGACAGCATGTGCTTTTGAACTTTTACTTAATTGTCTTTTGTCTTTTGTCTTTTTGGTCTTTTATCAATCCAGAGCCGGGTTGTTGGTCTTTTTTTTCCCCAACTTTTTTGTGGCGTGCAGGCCTCCTTGCGTTTTTTTTTCCTCCGTTCATCACTGAGTATTCCCATAGAGGAAGACAAAATAAAGGAGCCCAAGCTAAACCCACTCTCTCCGTTATCCACTCGCGCTAAGCAAGCACCCAAGTCCGCTAGTCCAAAAGGCAGAGCGGCGATTTTCAATACCAAAGGAAGGCACCTTCCACCGAGCAGTTCGACCATTGACGAAATCGTTTAGTGAGTCTTCACTAGCGGAAAACTATCACTCTCCGCGGGTAATTTCATCCAGTTGCCGCTTGCCTCCTTGCGATACGGAAGTCTTCGAGACTACTCCAATAGCCCACTTTCTGGGACCTTTTCACGACAGTTTATATTAACCACCACAAGCTGTCAACTCCAGACTGACACAAAATCCTCTCTTATGAGTGAAGGAATCGCCAAGTCCCAACTCAAGCTCCTTTTCAACTTGAATTCGATATCTTAAGAATCTGGTCGTTCTCTAAAAGAGGTGCAGTTCACGATTCAGCGCTAGTGCATTCTCACATATCCACTGACAACTGGGATTGTCTGTTGGTTTTCCTGTGCTCAAGCAAACTGCCAAAGCTGATCCTCTTCTTATGGGAATAGCCCTTAAGGTAAAAATACAAAAATTGAGAAGAAATGAACACCTTCGGAATCGGATATTGGAGGCCATCGAGGATAAGATCCCGACTCATGCAGTTCAGAAAAAAATTCAATCGTTCGAGACAAAGGTCAGCACTTAACCGAACGGGTGTGACTTGGGCTCCAAGGAGAACCAACCGTTAAGATAGTGTAGAGGCGACTGAAGCAGTGGATGAGAAAAATCTCGATGAATAATCGATAGGGCGGTTAGCTGTGACACACTAATGTGAGGTCATACTAGATGTAGCAAGAAGTAGCTAGAATATACCAGACTGGATGCAACCCTTATTAGCCGCACCCGATAAGTTTGGGATAATTCGGTTATCGGAGAAAAAGTGTTGTTCAGCTGATCGTGGTTTCCGCCGATGGCCTACGCCTCGGCTAATGTTTCCGGCTTGCCTTCTTTTCAATCAGAACAGTCATCGAGTCAAGTTGCGAAAGTGCGTTGAAAAATTTTAACTTGCGGGCATACGTGTTTTCTTGTCGCGCGAAATATCGGAAGTACTGCGTTCCTTCGCCTATAGTGGTGCGCGAGATAAGTCCGGCGTGTGTTTCCCGGCGATATTAAGCCGAAGAGATCGGCGTTTGTCACAGCCATCTCACTGCCGCCTTGCCGCCAGACCCTAGTTTTGACTGTAGTTTGATGGGAAATATAATCGCAGCCGAAATTGAAGCGGGCAGAAGGAGAGACGGTAACTGCGCCAGGACGTGAAGTGGAGCGCCTTCCCAGTGAGCCGGAGCGAAGGACCAGCCGCAGCAGCAGGACCGCAACCGCCCTAAGCCGGGAGCACCAGGAGGGATAGTTAAATTAATCAAAAATGCAACCTAAGTAGTGCTTAAAGTGAGGTTATAGTGAACGGAAAATTTTTGCTTGATTGGCAGTCCAGAATGCCAGAAATTAAATTAAATCAAAGTTAAATTGATCTAAATTCCTAATTATACGTAAAAACGCTAAAAGTCAGATCTAACCTTTACTCGAGAGTATTAATCCAGCCGGATGGCCATCTTGAACATAGAGTGAAAGAAGTTAACTTTTTTATGTAGTTTAAGTTTAACGTTAAGCTATAAGAATATGTACTCGAGTAGGAAACTCAGTCATGCTGTTTAATAATTTTTCTTGGATTTAAATTGAATTCTCATTAGTGATTAAAATGTTCATATAGTAAGTGAGCTAACCTAAGCTAATTAAATTTTTTAAGAAGGATTCCTTTTCGAAAAGTGCTCGTTTAAATTTTCGAGTAGGAATTTATAAAAGTTTGATCGCAGTCGCATAATCCAAAATTAAGCCTCCTAAAAGTGTTTGCGGGAAAAGCCACACTTTCGTTTCAGCTCATCTGTGCCGGGAGATCGATCTTTCGCCGAGAAGTGAATTGTTGAGTGAGTCTTATTTATAAAACTTTACTTTTCATTGGAAATATTCGGTAGTAAACCGATAAAATTTTGCTAGAGGTCATCATATATTGTATACACACTGCTAATAAACAAGTAATAATAATGGAGTGGCGAGAGCAGCCGTTTGAAACATAAAGAAAAAAAAAAAAAAGAGAATGGAGAAAATCTAACCGAATTTACTCGCGGCTCTCTCTCAAACGAAATTAATTTTTCTTCTCGTTAAAGATTCTTTATAAAGAAAACTCAAAAAAAATAAATAAAAATAATAATTCATAGAACAAGATTATAGAGAGAACGAAAAATTATTGAAGATTTAAATGAAAGCTTTGTTCCTTCCTGAAAATATATTTAGCCACTAGTATCTTTATCTCTTTAATTGTAATGGTCTCGAATATCGACTTAAACCTAAATTTTCTGATCGCGCAACTAAGAAAAACCTTGCTTTAAATTCCTTTGAGTTACCCTAGTCTGTATTTCTATATTTACTTGGTTCCTTTAGTATGTACTTATTTTTAGATATAAATATTGTTATTAATTATTAAGTACCGATTGATATTGAAAATATGAATTTCTAAAAAACCTAAATACTGACTCGGCTTATGTTTCTCCGGACGTAGGGCACTAAAGGGTCCACTAGAGCTATGCTAATATTGCTGACTGGCCATAACTAAGACTGACCCCAAAAATTTTCCTAAGTGTAGCAAAAGGAAATGTGGATTTTGCTGAGGAAAACAGAGTGACAGTAACTTCGGTTAGGTTTCTGTCCCGGTTTTATCGACTTCCTTGAGCTAACTAAACGCTATTCTAAAAAAAAAAAAAAAAATAGATCATTAACGTAACATGACGGAAAATCTTCGCGTTACTCTAGAGAAATGCAAGATCCTCATATAGTTTTTTTTTTTTTTACTTTGCTTTTTTATTTATTGAAGAACTAACAATAAGTTTAAAAATCTTAACTATAACAAGTATTTTTTGAACAGTTGTATTATTTTTCCAACTGTTCTATGATTAAACGGCCCTAATAATTTATTCGCTGGGTTTGTAGGTCCTTTCGCCGGAGACGGGAACGGCTGCTGAGCTGGATTAGACCTCGCGCTAGGTGGTTGGGGTGCGTGTAAAGCTTGCTATGGTATTTTTCCTTAAGTTCCGTGATTGCGTTGGTAACTGATGAGATATTTAAGTCTCTTTGGATGTTTTCACTCCGAACGTACCACGGTGCCCCAGTGATGGTTCTCAGAATCTTTGATTGTGCTCGCTGTATGATGTCAATATTGCTGTTGCTGGCATTGCCCCATAACTGTGAGCCATAGGTCCAGATAGGTTTCAATATAGAATTGTAGAGCAAGACCTTGTGATCTAGGCTGAGCGGGGAACCAGAGTTGATGAGCCAGTGTAAGTTGTTGGCTTTGAGTTGAATTGAATTGGGGGGCAGTATACGGCCGCTAGTGTAAGAAGAGTGTTGACATCCAGCTGAATGTTGATAGATGTGGCCTGAAGATTATTTTCCGCAAATTCTTTGTAAAAGTGGTGCTTCATACGGTTAATTATATGGCGGTGCCACCGTGTGCTTTTCCATCGGGATGATTTGTACCGTAGAAATGATAGTCTCTTATTTGAAAATTGTATTTGCTTGTGAGATGAGTTTCCGAAAGAAGCATTACGTCGATATGCTTCTCATGTAGGAATTGAGCTAGCTCAAGTTTGCGCTGTGAAACGCGTTGTGTGTCTAATTTTGTGTGCACTTCATGTGGAGTTCGGGAATTTTCGGTTGGAGGCGTCATACCTGATTTTAAAACGTTTGCAAATGTTGTCTTGTTAGTGTTGGATGTAGGCCAGGGAGCGAAACTTGCTGCTTTCGAGAAAATTACTTCAGGATTTGTCTCTGATGGTATCAGCGTAGCTGTTCCTTGGTGTGCCCGCGCCGTGTTCATTCTTTTGTGAAGACGGATTTTCAGCTCTTTGTAGATTGGACAGCCTCTGTAGTTTGCTGTGTGATTGCCCCCACAGTTATTGCATTTTTTCTCGCATGCATTTTTTTTGTTAGTTTGACACTGTTTGAAATCGTGGAGATCTCCACAGACTACGCACACCGGGCGAAGTATACAATACGACCTCGTGTGGCCATACTCTTGGCAGTTTGTACATTGTACAGGAGCGTTACGTTTGTGCGGCTCTTCTACCGTGATTCTACGGTGCAGAAGGAGCTGGAGTTTGTAAATTGGGTGAACCTCGTTTTTTCTAGGAGGCTTGTTTTCTGGTTCAAGCTCAATCTTGAAGAGTGGTTGGGGCTGCCTGTTTCTGTTTTTGATATTGAACACGCTTTTGGCGTAAAATCCCTTTTCCTTTAGCGCCTCAGTTATCTCTTCGGGCGTAACATCAGACTCAATGCCCTTCAGGACTACTTGCAGGCCCTTGCTGCTTTTAAGCTGGTAGGTGTAGAAATTAATAAATCCTATCGTCCGGTGGTCCTCTCTTATAGGTGACTCCGTTGTATAGGTGTTATGCGTGTCGTCTCCTTTGGCTGGGCGAAGACGTCTTAGGAAGATTAGGATGGAGGGCGTGACTTTGCCCCCGTGGTCTTTCGATGGCCTTTTGGCTCAACGAGAATGTTTAATTAAAACAATTGGTGTTTTACGGCCAAGTGCCGGAGTAGCTGGTCTTTATTCTTAAAGTGCAAGCTTAGAACTAAATACAAAAGAATATGAAAAATGTGGATCTACCCTAGCTCCAATGCATCACGCCATAAACCCATGGTCGGCAAGCCGACTCAGCATTTATGCAACACAGCTTGGTACCCCGGATAAGGGGTGTCCAATTGCTGTTGCTGACCGTTCGCAGCGCAGAGCGCTGAACTCCGTTGGGGCGCGTCAGCATTGTTTATATGTGGCAACTTAGTTGTTAACTACCCCCCCCTAAGATTTTGACCGTCCTCGGTTATATTAAGTTTATCGATGGTATGTTGTATCTCAGCGGAAGCTCGCCTTCTCCTTAGTGCCAGAAAAAGGATGAGCGAACCAATCAGACCAACGTTAAGGACTACTCCAGCCACGAACCAAAGTTTGGGGGAACCCGCGGCATCAACCTCGTCTTTGAACCCTTGGATAAAGCGCAGGTTGTCGTTGTTCATGCGGTGTAGCAGAGGCATGCTCAGTGCCGGGTCATGGCCGACGATGTTCAGTAGTGGCGATCTTGCTACGCCAGGCTGCTTGTCTATTGTTTTCCGGAAGTTTACGAACTCCGATCCGTTGATGATAGCTGATCGTTCGAATGTAACAAGATGTGTTCCTTTGACGAGTACCTCTGGGCCGCCGTCCGTGCTGATGCGGGCTGTTGCCTCGTTGATGATGACTATGCCGTCATCTATAGGCATTACTGCCCTAAGGTGGCTGGATTGCGTGTGGCATTGGGCTGTATTTCCCGCATGGAGTGAGCGGGCGCAGGTTTCGCGTCGAGACCGCTCGCAGAAGGTGCTGTGCGTGGTCTCCATGCACTCGGTGACCGAAAAGGTGTCTTCCTCGCACTCTGCTAGGATGTCTTCATAGAGTCGCAGGATTGTCTGGTAATGTGATACTGGGTATACGAGAACCTTCTTACATCTGAACTTCACCCTAGGATAGGCTATTAGTATGTGAATAATGCTGTCGGACTGAAGAACCCCAATCTTAGAGGCTTCTAATAAGCTAACTATTGGAGTGTCTTGTTCAATTAATGAGCTTAAATCGGCATGATTAAGGATTGTGGGATTTACTATGTTAGCTTTTGCCAATGTTATTGTGAGAATTAAATTTTGGATCTCTGTTGTCAGCATTCTATTTCTCGCTAGTAGTGCCTCGTACAGATGCGGGGTGTCGACCAAGTCGTTGTTTCGGGCTTTAATAATTTTGTTCACGGTGTCGGTCAGTTTGTTTATTTGTATTTGGGTTTCGGAATTTATATTAATTTGTCTGGAGTTGGAATCCACTAGCTGAGCTTCGGTCATTTTGATCTTTACAAAATCTGAGGCGTCGGGAGTTCCCGCAACTACCTTAAGAGCCGTACCTAAGAAGTCTAGGCTTCTAGCGATACGGTGATGTATTTTTAGAACGGACAACAAGTTTATAAGGTGATCTGTATCGACGTCTAACAACTTTCGCATATGCGACTGTGGAAAGGAAGCGGACAATTTCTTTGTTTCATCTACCATGTAAATATAATCAGACAGGTTGCTCGAATGTCTCAGGCAATTACGATGCTCAAACACCAGTACATCTCCGTCTACGACGGGAATGTAGTTGGCGTGGGAAAAGTCGGTAATCCGAGCACTTGCCACTGCCAGGGTGATGAGTGTTATGAGGGCGAACCTGCAAACCAAACGTAGAATAAGACCACGGCATATTAGCTTAAATCAGGCCTACTACTGGAAATTTATATAAATTTGCCTCCTCGCCCTCTAAGTTTAGTTGCTGCTATTTAAAGACGAATAAAAAAAACATAAGGAATATCTTAAAGCTAACTAAAAATGGGGGGACCTATTTTAGGTTGTCCTTATGGACCACCCTCCCCTTAATAAGAACAGACGTTCCTAGGTCTGCCTGCACTGTTTGTTCTGTGCACAATGGTGTCAGTTTGTTTCCAAGCCTTTTATTGTTTTTGACAAAAACCTCGTCTCCTACCTCAAAAACACGGTTTTGTCTAGCTGGGTTGCATCTTTCGATGTTGTTCTTCTGGGCCTTTATCAGCTTGTCTCTAACGCCTAGGCAGCGATCATCGGAACCCGAGTGGAGGATCTCGACCGGTTTCTCCTGAGTGACAGAATGTAGGGTCTTATTGTACTCTACCGTTGCCCTTAAGATTAACTCTGTCGTATCGCTGATTTTCTTGTCTAGTTTAAGACACCTGGCGATTTCTGTCAAGGTGCTGTGGAACCTTTCCACTTGACCGTTTGACGAGCTGTGCAGAGGGGCCGCGTTCACAATGTCAATGTGGTAGCTATTCTTAAGTAGCGAGGTGACGGTTTCAGAGTTAAAGGCGGCTTCATTGTCGCAATATATTGTTCGGATTTTTGGGAACACATTTACGAGTTGAAGCAGGGGCCCCGTGACGTCCACTTTGAGAATTTGTCAACGCATGTTAAGAATTGCTTCTTATCGGTTGAGAAAATATCAATGTGCAACATTTCGCCGGTATAGCTAGGTATGGGTGTCTCTCCGAGCTCCTGTTTTCTAGGGTGCCTGTCATATTTGGCCTTGGTGCATATTCTGCAATTTGCGACCACTTCCTTTGCTAGGCTGCTCATTTTGGGGAAATAATAGTCGCGCAGTACTTGCTTGGTATTTTCCTGAGCCGCCCTGTGTGCACGATTGTGTTCTGTCGTGATAATTTCCAACTGCTCATTTCTATTGGTAACGTCTATCACCATATTCTTACAGTATCGAAACTGCGTAGCCGGGAAATGAGAAATTAAATCGTGTTGAAAACTTGCCAGGGTGGGCAGATCGCAGTGTATCGCATTCACGACTTCGGGGTTTACTACCTCCTTCAGCGTTTCTAAAATGGTGCTTTTGTCGGTAAAATTGATTAAGTGGCGAGTTTTACTACGAAACAATACCAAGCTTCGCTTCAGTCGGAAACGTGCTTCTTCTATAACAATCTGATTTCTGAAGCAGTTCACCGGTTGGTCTGTCGTTTCGACCGTGTATGTCAATGACAGTTCGCTGTGAATAGTCGCAGCGTCTGACTGAGGCTCATTTTGCAGGGCATTGATGTTCTGCCTAGAAAGAGCGTCAGCCACATGGTTGTCTTTACCCGGTTTGTAGTGGATTTTTGCGTTATGGTCATCAATGTACGCTTTCCATCTTTTTATCTTCGGGTTTGGGTTCCGATCGGACACCGCGAATGTCAACGGCTGATGGTCCGTATAAATATTTATATCGCGAGTGCCGTAGAGGTAGTGCTGTAACTTGCCTAAGGCCCACACTATGGCCAACAATTCTCTTTCATTTGTGGCGTAGTGTGACTCGCTTTCTTTTAGGGTCCTGGAGATCATAGTGATGGGTCTTTTATCTTGCGATAAAACCGCACCAATACCGTTAGCAGAAGCATCCGTCGTTAGATCGAATGGCTTCCTAAAATCGGGGTATCTGAGAATTACATCTTCAGAAGCCAAGACGTTTCTCAGCCTCTCAAATGCATCTCTCTGCAAATCACCGAACTCGATAGGATTTTCTTGGACATGTGTTTGCTGATAGAGCCGTTTACTCCTTTCAGCAAGTCCGTCAAGGGCCTCGCGATCGCCGCAAAGTCCTTCACGAAGCAACGGTAATAACTAGCCAAACCCAGAAACGACCTTAGCTCATACAAATTTGTAGGCTCTGGGTATTCCTTTATGGCCTTTACCTTTTCTGGGTCGGTTTTTGCACCTCCATTGGTAACAATGAACCCCAGATATTCAACACTCTGCTTAAAGAAGTGTGTCTTTTCGCTGGATACCTTCATGTTGGCATTGCACAGGCTTTTTAAAACCCAATCTATATGCTTGACGTGGTCATTTTCGTTTTCGGAAAAAATAATGACGTCATCTACGTAAACATAGCACGATTTGCCAATTTGCTCTCGTAGGACGTCGTCGATCGCTCTTTGGAAGATGCTTCCCGCATTCTTCAATCCGAACGGTAACCGACAAAACTCATACTTTCCGCCGTTTACCGAAAAGGAGGTCTTTTCACGGTCATGTTCGGCCAAGTATATCTGGTGGTAACCGGACTTTAGATCTAACGTCGTAAAGTACTTAGCTTTTCCTAAGTTCGCCAGTATCATGGGGATGTTTGGCATTGGGTACTTATCAGCGATGGTCTTTTCGTTAAGTTTCCTAAAGTCTATAACCAAACGCTTATTTTTGTTCCCCAATTCATCGTGGCCTTTTTTGTCCACAACCCAAGTTGGGTTGTTGTACGGCGACTTTGAAGTTCTAATGATGCCTTTCTGCAGTAAGTCTGCGATTTCTCGCTTGACGAACTCAGACACGCCCATGGGATGCGGGTATAGCTTGGAGTATACCGGCTTATCATCTGTAGTGCGAATTGTGGCAACAACAGAGGTGTTAAACGGAAGTGCCTCGTCAGAGGCTGAAAACGCCTTAGATCTGCTTTCGATCATACCTCGAAATTGCGACTTTACAGGCTCTGGTACGGCGATGTCATTTACGTTAGTAAAATTAACATTATCGCAATTATGATGCTGAAGCTTCTCAGAAACAGAACCATAATTTATCGTACCTTTCTTTGCGTCGAGTTTTGCTCCCACCTGAGCTAGGAGGTCAAACCCTACAATACCATCGAATGGTGACAGTGCGTCCAAAAGGAAGAACGCAGATGTTTTTCCAAAAATATTCATTAAACATTTTTGGTGAACCCTGTTAGAGCCATGAATGGAACTAACCGTGAAAGGGGCATCGACGGGCACCACATGTTTAAGCTCCTTTACGGGCTTGATGTAGTTTTTTGCCGCCCCTGTGTCGATTAAAATTTTTAGTTGCCTCCCTTGCAGCTGTCGTTCAATGAACGGCAGTCGGGAGCGTTCCCTAAAAAATTGATCTGATCATTTTCGTCAGACTCGTCATCTATCTCGGTAATGGCCGCTGCGGCCGCGCCATCATATTCGCTGTCATTTTTATCGTCAGCCTGTTGCATGGTGTTCTGCAATCTCTGACGCCTCTGACCTGTCAAGCGTGCGGAGCCGAATCTTTTCTGGCCCCGAGCACTCTCGGCCTTGGCGTTTGTAGGCTGACCGCTTCCAAACGAGATCGGTTGCCTATGTTGGGTTACAGTGGAGCCTAACTCCATAGGATCAGGTGACTGATTCCGAGAGGAGTTATTATTTTGGGCAGAATTATTTTGCTTACCCTGCTTCTTGTAAAAATGGGGGTTTCTGCCTTGGCTATCCTCGGCCCTGCTGTATCTTCCCTGCGGCTCCCTTGAGCGGTTCCGATCTTTTCGGTGCTCATAAGTGCTTGCCTTGTCCTCTAAAGCCCTCGCATATGTGGCGGCAAAATTAGTGCGCTCTATGGTAGCCTCGGATTCCCTAGCCAAGGCTAAAGCTGAGGGCAAATCCTTGGGCTGCGCCGGCAAGACTATGGCCCTCAAGGGCTTCCTAAGACCGGCAATGAACGCGTGGAGAGCATCCTCTCTAACTTCATTGTTAAACAGAATAGCACTACCCGGTTCGTGAGTCATAACGATCTTGTTTGTTATTAACGTCAATCGTTTTTCTACCTCGTCATAATACTGCATTAGGCTAAGGTCTCCTTGCCTAACTGTTTCAAGTCCCTGCCGAAGTACACGCAGCGACGTTTTGTCCGCGTAGGTGCAATCTAGTCGAGCAATAATAGCATCGAAATTTAAGACTGTGTTATGGGCAACTAGTAGCCCTCTCGCTGACCCCCTAATTTTGTTTCTGATAATCGAGACGGCCTGATAATGCGCCTCGCTACCCTCATATCGTTTGAAGATTTCGTACGCGTCTACGGCTGACTGCCGCCATGACACATAGTCGTCCTGCTCCCCCGAAAAATCTGGCAATGTCTTCACAATGTCCAGCTTGACTCCGCATGGTATGTTAGGGTCTGGTTGTATTTTCTGGTATGCCTCTATTTGTGGTGCTTCTACACGCAAGCTCTGCATTTGTTTTTTAACTTCATCTAACTGTGCCTGGAACCTTTGATTTAGTCTGCTTTCCTGTTCGGCCAAAGCCTGGTTAACAGCTCCAGCTATAATAGCTTGTAGCTGTGCGGCGTCCATGGCTGCAGGGCTATCTGTAGTATTCGGACAAAAACCTACTGATTCTAATCTTACAGGCGAAGACCTTAAGAAGAATTTCGGGGGCTCCTTGGTATATGAGAACAAGAGACATCGAACGCGACCTCAAGGTGCCCAAAATAGGAGACAAGCTCCAGAACATCGCCCAAAAATATATGGAAAGGCTTAATGTACACCCCAACAGCCTAGCAAGGAAGCTAGGAACTGCAGCTGTGGTCAATGCTGACCCTCGGACTAGAGTCAAAAGAAGACTCAAGCGACACCACCCTCAAGACCTCCCTGACCTGGTTTTGACCTAGAAAGTCTTAGTTTTAAAAATTCATTAGAATAATCAAATAAATAGTAATTATTATGTTATATCAACTATTATAATTCTCCCTATCGTTTTTAGGATTAAAAATCTGTTAGTCTTAAGTAACCAAGACATATTGTAAAATAAAATAATTTAAGCAGATCAAATTAAGTTGCCGCATGGGTAACAGTGCGTTGATCAAATAATAAAAACATCATCGTTCAAATACTGAAAAAAAAAAAAAAAAAAAAAAAATAGCTCACAATAACTTGGGGTATGCAACGGTAAATAACACTTTGGAAAAAGTATGCAACGGAAATTCAACTTCCTAAAAGCACGCAACAAATTGTTAGCTTTCTATTTTTTATTTATTTAATAATCGAAGACTGCCGAATTAAATTCACTCATTGAACTTACATATTTTCCTCTCTTAACTACCCTGTTAAGATACTCTAGGTCCGTAATAAACGCTGGGCGCCAATTAATAAATCCTATCGTCCGGTGGTCCTCTCTTATAGGTGACTCCGTTGTATAGGTGTTATGCGTGTCGTCTCCTTTGGCTGGGCGAAGACGTCTTAGGAAGATTAGGATGGAGGGCGTGACTTTGCCCCCGTGGTCTTTCGATGGCCTTTTGGCTCAACGAGAATGTTTAATTAAAACAATTGGTGTTTTACGGCCAAGTGCCGGAGTAGCTGGTCTTTATTCTTAAAGTGCAAGCTTAGAACTAAATACAAAAGAATATGAAAAATGTGGATCTACCCTAGCTCCAATGCATCACGCCATAAACCCATGGTCGGCAAGCCGACTCAGCATTTATGCAACACAGCTTGGTACCCCGGATAAGGGGTGTCCAATTGCTGTTGCTGACCGTTCGCAGCGCAGAGCGCTGAACTCCGTTGGGGCGCGTCAGCATTGTTTATATGTGGCAACTTAGTTGTTAACTTAGAAGCCTATTTTTTGTGCTGTAAAATAGTTTGTGACTTTTCTGTAGTTGTCCTCCGTTTTCGTCTGAAGTTTGATTTCATTGATAGTACCTCTTACGAGGGGAATTATATGAAAGCTATCTTTTCCAATAAGGCCAATCAAAGTATTTACAAAACTGCTTGTGCTCTTCTCGCGGATATATATTGGCGGAGGTTTTGTTTTCTTCGGTTCGATATCAACGGATCCCAGCGGCACGTCCTCAGCGGTATCTACCAGCAAGGCAAATCTGTTGGTATTTGCAGGGGCTACATTTTTGATCAAGGTAGAGTTGTCGCGTGTATTTTTCGGTTTGTTTTCCAAATCTGAATTTTCCGGGCTGAGCTTTCGCTTTATTGTAATGTAGCGGTCCATTTCAGTCTGCCAGGTCGACCCAGCTTTTTTGTTTACGTTTTCGTTTTGTTTTGCTGGTAGTGCAGCAGTACCGTTTATTGCTTGCGGTTTTGCTTTCGCTGACTCAGTCAGAGCGTGAGCGGGTGCAGCCGATGACGAGGTAGAGCGAGCTGTCGGTCTATCTCCAGCTGTTGTTGTTGGAGGTAGCGGGGCTTCTGTCGGAGCTAAGAGAGCGGGAGAGCAGGAGCGCGCTCTTTCTTGATTTGTTGGTAGAAGAAGGTTTCATTGGGCTGTGGGTTATTGACCGCTCGATGTCTGCGTTTGGGGTTGTCTGTGAGACGTAGGAGAAGTACGCGTTGTTGCGTTGAATTGAGAGCCGGCGTTCGTCTTGCTCGCGCTGACGCTGAGCGCGAGTGTCGTTCTGACTCATAGTTTTATAATTTAAGATAACAAATCACTATATATTTAAGCGATCTTGCATCGCATAGAGCGTCTCTTTCGCTTTCGGATTTTTTATTCAGTTTACTTTATTTGGCGTTCACTTCACTCAAAACAACCGATTTTGTGCGGAGCTCGATAAAAACGTCTTCACACTTCGGCGGTCACCGCGTTTTTTTGACGATTTGAAAATATGAATATTCATATAGTTGACAATTTTCCTCCTTTTTACTATTCGTCTTAAATAAGATAGAGTTTCCTCTAGGTTGGAATATTCGTGCCAAGGAAGAGGCACGATCCAAGACTTCACTGATACACCTACTGGTGGTGTTGAAATTTAGTCTAACAAATGGAATATCTTCTTTTAACGAAACTCCTTCTACGCCTTCGTGACAATTTTGAAATAATAGACAGTCCTACGAAAGGAGAACATCAAGCCAAGATTTCAGTTTTATTATCTTTTCTCACCTTATCGTTGATATTTTACGTATAAGTTTATTCTATTTTTGCTTGCCATTTTTGAACCTGTAATTTTTCGCAAGTATGATGGGGTTAGACCGATCACCAACTAGGAAATCTCCTAGGGTCTCAAACCCTGTTTGTAAATTATGTGCAGCCGAGATCAGCACACCAGATTTGTACGTGACAACCTGTCACCATGAATTTCACAGGGAATGCATTGGCAATCATTTTAAAAAAAGGTGAGATCTGTCCGAGGTGCAAGCTAACCTGTAGGCCTCCAGCCGAAGCGACCGAAAGGGTAGGGAGAGAAACTCGTAGTAAAACTAAAAATCTTCAAATGAAGCTAGTTCAAGCGCTGTAAGTGCTAATGCAGTAGCTTTGTTAGCCATGGAGCGTAGGCTTCTAGCAACGTTGTCAGAGAAGATGGCTGATTTAGTACAAAATGCCTATGAGAGGCAGTATTTAGCATCGCCAAATCCTGTTCCTTCTCCACGAAGCGCTTATTCCGATTTGTTTGATCGGCCAGATAAAGTCGTCCACATATTAAATGGTAAGAAAATAAAATATTCTGGTGTAGGAGTGTCAGTGGACAACTTTATATACAGAGTCGAAGCGCTTACAAGGCAGACGTTGAATGGAACTTGTTATGTAGGAACATAAGCGTATTGTTTAAAGGCAAGGCTAATGACTTCTTTTGGCGCTATCATAAAGCCAACGGTGAAATTCTGTGGGAGAGGTTTTGTACAGCCCTACGACTGCAATTTCGACAGAGTCGCGACGATGGAGAGCTGATTAGGAATACCAAACAAAAACCAAATGAAACTTTTGATAGTTTCTACGACACAGTATCCGAGTTAGTCGACCAGCTAGAGCAGCCTTGGACAGCCAACAAACTTGTCCGCGTGCTAAGAAGTAACCTTCGTCCTGAGATTCGCCACGAAATTTTAAACTTAGATGTTCGAACGGTGTCGGAGTTGAGAGAGATTTGTAAGCGAAGGGAGGCATTCCTGGCTGACGTCAGAAGATGTAGTAGCTACGCGAAAGATACTCCGTCGTTTAAACGTGATATCTCCGAGGTCTGTCAGTAGAGTGAAGATGAGGTGAGGTCAACATACGGAGGTGAGAACGACATTGAAGCTTGTTGGAATTGCCGAGTCGAAGGACACCGATACCAAGAATGTATAGCCGAAAGACGAGTATTTTGTTACGGGTGTGGTGCAGCAAACACCTACAAACCAAGTTGCAAAAAATGCTCAAAAACTTCAAGGTCGGCATGTCGAAGTTGTCAGTCAAACCGAAGACTTCGAATGCCGCATGGAATCAGGCAACAATGACCGATCAGTAGAGAACACCGATAAAAGTGTGTCTCTACCCCTCCCTGACGTACCAATTAAACCGTCTATTAGATTGCTTCACAGCAAAATTTCGGAATTACGGAACGTCCGCATTTCGGATTCCAGAAAATCTCCTGCAATTCTTAAACGGAAATCTCGTAGTGCTCGACGCTTGAAATTGTTCTGGAAGAATGTCAAAAAATGTAAAGCCAGTTTGGATTACATCAGTTCTATTCCGACAGGATCTCGAGACCCTCGACCGTTCTTCCCGATTCGCTTATTGAATCGCCTGGTCTATGGATTGTTGGATTCAGGCGCGTCGATTAGTTGTATTGGAGGAGGGTTAGTGCAAGCTGCGATGGAAAACGAGAAGTTTAAGTCGTTGATAGAAGAAGCTGCGACAGCACACGGGAATTCTCAACGTATAGTAGGACTGCTAAAAATAGAAGTGGAATACGGTGACATCAAAAAGCTTTTGAAGTTGTATGTCGTGCCATCGTTGAAACAGGATCTCTATTTGGGAATTGACTTTTGGAAATTATATGACCTCCTTCCCGCTAATTTGAAAATAGCCGAGATATTGTCGCCTGAGCCCAAACAGCAAACGGTGGTGGATCAGCACGAATTATGTGAAGGTGACAAAGCCAAGTTGGCCAATGTAATCAACTGTTTTCCTTCCTTTAGCCAAGAAGGGTTAGGTAAGACGACTTTGGTCTCTCATTCGATCGATGTGGGCACCGCTAGGCCTGTGAAGCAACGGCATTTCCCTGTCTCCCCCGCCGTCGAAAAAGCAATGTATGCGGAAATCGACCGGATGTTACGCTTAGGGGTGATAGAGGAGTCTGAGAGTGCTTGGTCTTCGCCGATCGTGATGGTGACTAAGCCAGGCAAAGTTAGAATTTGTCTTGACTGTCGCAAGGTTAATAGTTTTACGGAGAAGGATGCATATCCGTTACCCCAAATAAACGGGATACTGAGTCGTTTACCGAGAGCCGAGTATATATCGAGCCTGGATCTGAAGGATGCATATTGGCAGGCCCAGCTTTTACCGTCCCGGGTAGACCGTTATATCAATTTAAAGTCATGCCTTTCGGGTTGTGTAACGCCACGAGCACTATGTCACGGTTAATGGACAACGTAGTGCCGGCTCATTTGAGAAACGAGGTTTTTATCTATTTAGACGACCTACTGATAGTATCTTCTTGTTTTGAGGGCCATAAGAATGTACTGAGGCAGTTAGCCCTGCAGATAAAGAGCGCGGGATTAACGCTAAACGTCGCCAAAAGTCACTTTTGTATGCGACGAGTACGCTATTTGGGCCACATTATCGGAGACGGTGGAATTCGCACAGACCCTGAAAAGGTGGCCGCGATTACCGATTTTCCATTGCCTAAAAATTTGAAAGGCTTGCGCAGTTTCATGGGATTGTGCGGATAGTACAGGAAATTCGTCGCAAAATTCGCGACACTTTCTGCACCATTGACTGACTTGATGACCACGAAGCGGAAGTTTGTATTAGCGAAGGAGGCGATTGAAGCGTTCAGCAAGCTCAAAGAGTGTCTTAGCAAGCTCCGGTCCTGTGTAGTCCGGATTTTGCGAAGCCGTTTGCCATACATTGCGACGCTAGCCAGTCAGGCGTGGGCGCCGTGCTGGTGCAAGTGTCTGAAGAAGGTGACGAGCGTCCTATCGCCTTCGTCTCGAAGAAGCTGAACAAAGCTCAACGAAATTATACCGTCACAGAGCAGGAATGTTTGGCCGCAATAGTAGCTCTCAAAAACTTCAGAGCATACGTGGAAGGACTCCCTTTTAAAATAATAACCGACCATGCTTCGCTCAAGTGGTTAATGTCCAATCACGATCTAAACTCACGACTGGCGCGATGGGCATTAGCTTTGCAGAGATTCAAGTTCGAGATTGAACACCGTAAGGGTTCTTTAAATGTCGTCCCGGATACATTGTCTCGTGTAAACGAAGGCTTGGAAAGAATACGACGATATTACTTCTGGCCCGGTCTCGTTTCGGACGTGAGGGCTTATATTAGTGCGTGTGAGTTTTGTAAGAGTACAAAATCTCCAAATTTCACTCTCAGACCACCATTGGGAAAAGCGCCTGAGTCTTAGCGATTCTTCCAGCGTTTGTTCATTGATTTTCTCGGACCGTATCCTAGGTCAAGGAGCGGCAACATAGGTATCTTTATTGTCCTGGATCATTTGTCGAAACACGTATTCTTGAAACCCGTAAAGAAGACTGATTCCAGCGTCGTCATAAAGTATCTGGAAGACGAGTTGTTCATGACGTTCGGAGTCCCCGAAGTGATATTGTCTGACAATGGTTCTCAATTTCGAGCTAGGACGTTCCAGAAACTTATGGAGCAGTACGGCGTTAAGCACACGCTGACCGCAGTTCACTCGCCTCAGGCAAATGCTTCTAAGCGCGTGAACAGATCAGTAATTGCTTCAATTAGGGCCTATCTGCGTCTCGACCAGAAGGATTGGGACGAGTTTCTCAGCCGAATATGTTGTGCGTTGAGGTCGGCGGTGCATTCTAGCATTGGTACCAGTCCCTATTATATGGTATTTGGGCAGCACATGATCACTTCAGGGTCGACGTATTCGTTGATCAGACGCCTAAATCTTCTGGACGATCGTTCTCTAAAGTTCGACCGGCACGAATCTTTCGAGATAATGCGGAAGCAAGCTGTTGATCAGATGAGAAATAAGCACAACGAGAACGAGAAGCGGTATAATATCCGTTCTCGTGTGGTATCGTTTGTCGAAGGGCGAGAAGTTTATCGGCGGAATTTCAAGCCAAGCTGCTTCCAAACCGGTTACAACGCCAAGTTTGGACCGACGTTCGTAAAGTCTCGAGTTCGGAAGAAGATCGGCAACGCGTATTACGAGCTGGAGGATCTCCAAGGACGAGTTGTGGGAACCTATCATGCCAAGGACATTCGGCAGTAAGGTGCTTCCAGTCGGTCTCAGCCTAGTGTGTCTATGAGTACCCTAGTCTGAGTGTAGCGGGGGGTTTTGTAGAGGCGACTGAAGCAGTGGGCGATAAAAATCTCGATGAATAATCGATAGGGCGATCAGCTGTGACACACCAATGTAAGGTCATACCAGATGCAGCCAGAAGTAGCTAGAATATACCAGACTGGATGCAACCCTTATTAGCCGCACCCGATAAGTTTGGGATAATTCGGTTATCGGAGAAAAAGTGTTGTTCAGCTGATCGTGGTTTCCGCCGATGGCCTAATGTTTCCGGCTTGCCTTCTTTTCAATCAGATGACTGTCATCGAGTCAAGTTGCAAAAGTGCGTTGAAAAATTTTAACTTGCGGGCATACGTGTTTTCTTGTCGCGCGAAATATCGGAAGTACTGCGTTCCTTCGCCTATAGTGGTGCGCGAGATAAGTCCGGCGTGTGTTTCCCGGCGATATTAAGCCGAAGAGATCGGCGTTTGTCACAGCCATCTCACTGCCGCCTTGCCGCCAGACCCTAGTTTCGACTGGGTCAATTACAGGTTAGTGAATTTCGAAAAATGGTGAACTGTAGTTTGATGGGAAATATAATCGCAGCCGAAATTGAAGCGGGCAGAAGGAGAGACGGTAACTGCGCCAGGCCGTGAAGTGGAGCGCCTTCCCAGCGAGCCGGAGCGAAGGACCAGCCACAGCAGCAGGACCGCAACCGCCCTAAGCCGGGAGCACCAGGAGGGATAGTTAAATTAATCAAAAATGCAACCTAAGTAGTGCTTAAAGTGAGGTTATAGTGAACGGAAAATTTTTGCTTGATTGGCAGTCCAGAATGCCAGAAATTAAATTAAATCAAAGTTAAATTGATCTAAATTCCTAATTATACGTAAAAACGCTAAAAGTCAGATCTAACCTTTACTCGAGAGTATTAATCCAGCCGGATCGCCATCTTGAACATAGAGTGAAAGAAGTTAACTTTTTTATGTAGTTTAAGTTTAACGTTAAGCTATAAGAATATGTACTCGAGTAGGAAACTCAGTCATGCTGTTTAATAATTTTTCTTGGATTTAAATTGAATTCTCATTAGTGATTAAAATGTTCATATAGTAAGTGAGCTAACCTAAGCTAATTAAATTTTTTAAGAAGAGTTCCTTTTCGAAAAGTGCTCGTTTAAATTTTCAAGTAGGGATTTATAAAAGTTTGATCGCAGTCGCATAATCCAAAATTAAGCCTCCTAAAAGTGTTTGCGGGAAAAGCCACACTTTCGTTTCAGCTCATCTGTGCCGGGAGATCGATCTTTCGCCGAGGAGTGAATTGTTGAGTGAGTCTTATTTATAAAACTTTACTTTTCATTGGAAATATTCGGTAGTAAACCGATAAAATTTTGCTAGAGGTCATCATATATTGTATATACACTGCTAATAAACAAGTAATAATAATGGAGTGGCGAGAGCAGCCGTTTGAAACATAAAGAAAAAAAAAAAAAAGAGAAAGGAGAAAATCTAACCGAATTTACTCGCGGCTCTCTCTCAAACGAAATTAATTTTTCTTCTCGTTAAAGATTCTTTATAAAGAAAACTCAAAAAAAATAAATAAAAATAATAATTCATAGAACAAGATTATAGAGAGAACGAAAAATTATTGAAGATTTAAATGAAAGCTTTGTTCCTTCCTGAAAATATATTTAGCCACTAGTATCTTTATCTCTTTAATTGTAATGGTCTCGAATATCGACTGAAACCTAAATTTTCTGATCGCGCAACTAAGAAAAACCTTGCTTTAAATTCCTTTGAGTTACCCTAGTCTGTATTTCTATATTTACTTGGTTCCTTTAGTATGTACTTATTTTTAGATATAAATATTGTTATTAATTATTAAGTACCGATTGATATTGAAAATATGAATTTCTAAAAAACCTAAATACTGACTCGCCTGATGTTTCTCCGTACGTAGGGCACTATAGGGTCCTCTAGAGATATGCTCTTAAGGAAAGTGGTCTTAGGTAGGGTAGGGCAATACGCGTACACACACCTGTGCTTCGCAGGCGAAAAGTTCTCAAACTTTCCTCCCATTCTAGAACTGTCCGCTTCCGAAAGTATTAATTTGCTTCCTCCGATTTTGTATTCTAGCTCCTTCATTTTGTTGTTGTTGCAAGCACGCTCAATTTTTTGATCTTATTCATTATTGTCTGTAACGAAACGAGATCTGTACAAGCAAGACCACCACACCCAATGCCATGAGCTAGAGCCGTTCTCTAAAGCGTGCGCCCGCAAGTACAGGTACTCCAGTCATCCATCATTTCAATTCGTTTCACGTTACAATAGTACGCACGCTTTCTCCATATGTCAGTTAACGCACGATCCGACTACACCAAAAAGAAGTAGATATGTCTAAATTGTATCGCCAGAGGCCGGATTCGATCTCCGAATACTCCAGGTCTACAATTAGATGGCGTACGTTATTCTGGAAATAGCAGGCACTCCTATCCCATCCCCCGGAATTCTCTGAAGGATCTGTCCGCTCTTCCAATGGTAATCCGAAACGGGTCGCATCCTTCATGACTCAGGTCGTGAAGGATTAGGCGACACTGATCCGCTCGCCACACTTCTCAGCAGTCTGTAAGATCGAGGATCTACCAGTCAAGATGGTAAAAGAGTCTGATCTTATTAATTCGTCCAAACTACAATGAAAGACGCAAGCGGAAGGTACGTTGTGACGCTCCCATTCTGTGACCCACAAAAATTCCGGATCCAATTTAGGATTTTTGAGGTCCATTGCGTTAGCTCAGTTTCTAAGAAACGATAATCCTTTAAAAAGATACTTTCCCCTAAAAATACAATATGACATCGCGATCCAGGAGTATATGGATCTGGGTAATATGAATGTAGTTCCGTCGACTCATAATTCTCCGACTTATCATCTTCCTGATCATGCGGTAAAAAGGCACGAAAGTACCACTACAAAGCTTCGCGTCCGTAAGCAAATAAAACAAACTTAAATTATATCTTTCATGCTGGTCCAGTCCAGCAATCCGATCTAACGATCTAGAGCCTGAAGCAGCGGTATTTTCAATACGTGTTCAGTGTGGCCAGCGGCCACAGTGTTTTTATGGTTACCGATAAAATATGACAAGACACGAAACTAAGTTGAATCTTAACCTTTTTCAAAAGTGTAGGCGTGTTAGTTTAGGGCGCTACGTGACAAAAAGTTTTTTGGCTAATCGATAGAAATTTACAAGACTATTAAACTTATGAAATTTTCTGAAGCGGCGGTATTTTCAATACGTGTTCAGTGTGGCCAGCGGCCACAGTGTTTTTATGTTTACCGATAAAATATGACAAGACAAGAAACTAAGTTAAATCTTAACCTTTTTCAAAAGTGTAGGCGTGTTAGTTTAGGGCGGTACGTGACAAAAAGTTTTTTGGCTAATCGATAGAAATTTACAAGACTATTAAACTTATGAAAAAATTATCCACAGATTTTTCAAGAATGTGGGCGTGGCTGTCTATTGCGGTCTTCGGGCGTTAGAAAAGCCGTGGCAAAAATAAAAATATGAGAAAAAAATAACCTGTGCTGCCATGTCTCCAGTGTGCGCTGCTTTGCTTCTGCTCGTATTGACCGCTGGAGGAGAGGCTCCTACCGTGGGCTTGGTTTACATTATTGTTAATAATGAGTTAATAATGACCGACTTACTTCTGCTGCTTTCGAGCTAGCGTAGGCTAGGTGTCTATCATGACTGCCAAGTACTTAATTGCCCGAGAGGAGGCCACCGAGGTACTGCCACCTTCGACAGTGGCCGCCACCACTACCTCCCTGGAGCTTATCAGTACAGCCTCCGTCTTTTCCGGCGCCAGTTCTAGCCCCATTGAGCTGATTCACTGTTCAATAGCCCTGATGTTTCTGTTGCACGTAACCATAGCCTGACCGGTATGCTTGTCAACAACCAGCAAGGCGACGTCGTCCGCGAAGATTACGAACTTGCTCCTACCAACCAGCGGTAGGCGGAATATCCCGTCATACACGGCCAAGAACCGACCGTTGCGGGACTCCACCGGTGAACCGAGCCTTGCGGGACTCCACCGGTGACATGCTGCCTAAAGACTCCTTCAGACGACTCGCAGCGTAGGACCCGTCTCGAGAAGTAGGTGCGAACAATCCTGACTAGGTAGGCTGGCACCCTGAAGCCAATTAGTGCTTTTATGATCCGGTTACACCTCGCTGTGTTGAAGGCGTTCCTGATGTCCAGTGTGACCATGGGGCAGTACTCTTTGCTTAGCCCCTTCCATATGGTGCCCTCGATTGCTTGGGCCGCCACTTCGACCACTCTGTTGACTGCGTCAACCATGGACCGCGTTTTCCTGAAGCCAAACTGAGACCGAGAGAGGTCACCCGAGGGTAGGAACTGCTCTCGAAATAACTGCGTGTCCAGGGTGTCCGCTTTCAATTTTTTCCTGGGTCTGGAAGGGCCAGATCACAAATGATGGCCAAATGATCACTGCCAGTGTAGTCCTCGCTGAGTCTCAACCTCGAGTGCCTAAACGACGAGCCGCTAGTGAAGGTGAGGTTCACCACAGAGCCCAGATCGCTGCTTTTCTGGTGCTGTCGCTAAGTAGCGCAAGCTCCACTCTGCGTTCTCGCAAAGTCTTTACTAGAAGGTCTTCGGCTGCCGTGCAGTGTTTCAGATTGAGCTGAATGAAACGCATCATTGTAGTGCCTTTGGTGCTCCTTTGCCACATTGCTTGGTGATTTGTCGCTTTGCTTCCTATGCTTGCTCACAGAAAGCAATAAGACTCGTTGGGGCACTCTGCGGCATTGTGTCCAGCAGACTCGCATCTGTAGCAGCACTGGCTTCTGTCTACGGCGTTTCTACAATGGGCCGCTTTGTGGCCTTCCTCTAGTTATTTGAAGTACCTTTGGCGGGGCTCCGGTTCCTTGTTCAGGCATTGGGACCATCCTGACCTCAGTTTGCCACGCTTGATCAGCGGATCCACCAGATTTGCTTGAACTGCTATCACAACAGTCTTTCCTCCATACTGCGATACTCGGAGGCTCTTGATTGCTACCACTGCTGCTGGGATATCTGCCTAGTACTCCAGGACCCTCCTCAGATCATCCTCTGTAGTTAGCTCGTCTAGGTCGCGAATCAAAAAATACTTTTGATTATGTTAACGTGCGAAGGCTGGCGCGGTCTTCCATGTCCACCTTGAGCTTCTGCGTCAAGTCGAGGATCGGTTCGCCTTTGGCCGTTCTCTTGACCATGGTTCCATTTTCTCTTATGGCGTCCTGATCTCTTGTGACCAGCAACAGCGCTTCGCTGTACGGTAACCCAGGTGATGGGCTGATAACCAGCGCATCAGGACTCCCTCCTATGCGGTTCTTGTGACTTTCTTCCCGCTACAGTGGCTTGGGGCGGAGCACTGGGTAGGCGCTGTGGTCCCGCTGCCTTCTGGTAGTCGGATCGCTGAACTTTCTTAGCTGACAGCGCAAGCATCACTACAGTAATTTAGATTTTTTCCCTTTGCTAGGTTATCACTTGTTCGGTCATTAAAGCCAGCGCACTTAGTGTGCACCATTCTATCACATAGCCAACAAATCATTTTTGGCTGCTCAGGTTTTATAACCTGGCAGCAGTTTTTATAAAAGCAGACAACATTAACTGTTTCCACATTTGTCTAAAATCAGACCACTGTGCACGAAAACACAAGATTAAAAACTTTCAGGCGAGCTGTATAAAGAAACGCACTAGAGCAGTCTGCTCAGAAATTGAAGATTTTGTGTGGGGGAGCGAATGAGCGAAAGAGTGTAAGAGCGGGAGAATAAGTGCATAGTGCAGTTTATGTACATGCAAAAAACAACACCAAACAGCACTACGAACAACGCACATAAGGAAGAGTAAACAAAACACAAAGACGAAAAAAGACTTTGAATATTTTTTTAAACCACTGCATAAATCACAAAGAATCACTCGCGAAGCGACCGTATCTTTAATAATTATGTTTACAATATATGATACTAAAAGAAAATTATTAAAAACTTCGGTTGGTTTGATAAATACAACATAAAAATCGGAGTTAAAAAAAAACACAACCGTTCGCTCGTTTCTCTATCGCTTGTTTGGGAGCCCAGCTATGTTATAGCATTCCGTATGAGGGTCGTTGAGACGCCGTTAAAGCGAGGATCATATCGTCTATAATCTCAAGCCCGAAGTTACTACGAGAGTGGTTCATTTCACGAATGAAGTGCCAAGTTTGCGTGTCCGGATCAAAGCGTTCTCCGGTAGATAGACGCGCTGTTCCGTTAAAGCCGCCGATAACGTAAAGCTGGTTTCTAAAGGCCACGCAGCTCACTCCAGACCGACGATGATTCATGTTAGGTATTCTAGTCCAAATGTTGGTTACAGGGTCATAATACTCGGCGCTGTCTAGGCATTCCTGGCCTGCGTTCTTGCAAAGTACAGGCGATGGCATCAGAGCGTTGCATGTTCATTGCCGGGATAACGGACCACTGGTTGGTCCTTGGATTATACCGCTCCACAGTGTTCAGTCGGTTATGCCCGTCGTAGCCGCCGATTGCATATATCATACCATTTAGCTCTGTTACACTTACGTAGCAGCGCCTGCAATGCATCGGTGCGATTTCGTTCCATTTTTTTTTAACCGCGTCAAAAACTCGGCATGTGTTGAAATACTCTACGCCATCATATCCGCCAATCGAGAATATTTTGAAACCAAGCACTGCGGTTCCATGATACGCTCGGGGACCAGCAGGATCCTCTGCGTTAATGGTTACCCATCTGTCTGCCCTCGTGTCATAAGTCTCGATGCAACCTTTAGAGGTGCCACCGCTCCAGCCGCCTATCGCAAAGATGACTTCGTGCGGTAGCCTTGGCATTGCCAGTGGTGGAGTGGTAAGCTTGGGTTAAATATAAAAATATAGTGTTGTATTGGTAGAAAGTGAAAAAAAATTAACATTACCTCGTCTGCCTGAGGATTCAAAAAGTCCAGGTCGTACATAAATTTAAAGGTGTCAACGATCAGTGGCTTAGCGGCTTCACATTCCAAGACGTATGGGTGTTCCTTAACCTCCTCCATGAAGCACTATAAATTGATAACCAATATGATATATTCTGAATTAATAAACAAAATTAAGAAACACGACAGTGCACTAACACTTGGATAAGAATAATTTAATGAAACAGTTAGTTGGAGTGCGAAGCAGAAATTTAAAAAAAATCTTATACAATCGAAAAATTTTCTAAAGTTTGTGCGAGAGGGCTGTTTTTGGCTTGTGGGCAATGAAGTGGGCCTGTTTAGCGTGTCGATAAAAATTAGAAAGACAAATAATAAAACAACAACAAGAAAAACGTAAAGGCAGTAAGCTAAAACGGGCGGAGGAGGTCACAATTTGCTAGAACGCATGGAGAAAGTGACGGTTAATGAAAACAGACAGTGAGGAGGTGTGGGGCAGTGAGACAGAAGGAATGACGAGCACTGCAAGCGAAGATCCATCCTCGGAGCAGGAAAAACAAGGACTTGGTATGGTTAGAAGTGACAGGGGAGTTTCAGGACGAGCGTTGGCTTAAGCTAGTGGACCAAGGAAAACAGTTTGTTACAAAATGCGGTTAGTGACAGTGCAGCCGGCCATTGCTATTAAAGTTGTCAAAAGGCAGCTTTGAGGTTCAAACTCGTGTAAGCTAAGTAAAGTATATGAAATTAGGAATAAAGCTTAAATAATAAGGATGCGTTTCAAAATTGAATACTTAACCGCGAGAGTAACCTCGTACAAGGGATTGCAATTACAATCCTGGTAGTTATTTGAGGGTTTGTTTTGAATTTTATTTCTCAAAATACTTCCTAGTGTACAATTTGTTGCTGCTGTGAAACCCCTGCGTCTGCGGTTTTGCCCGGATACCCCATCCAGTGCTTTCGTCTGTTTCTGCTGAATCCTGGTTGATGACTTCGCTACGCTCTGTGTACGGGTCGAACGTTCCATATATTGGGTCACTGCTCGTGGGTGTTTCGGGGGAGGTGAACGCAGGCTTGTGCCGTCACCCATAACTCCTCCCCCTCAAAACGGAACTAAGGCCATAGGGACGAACTGTAGGCTGAATGGTACCTTTTTGTGGACAAAATTAATAAATTCAAACGGAGAGAGATATTTATTTTGTGTTTTTGTATTGTGTTACACTAGCCCATATCTTATATAATACCAAAAATTGTGAGCTAAAAAAAACAACCGAATGCGTGATTAGTGATTGCTTATTAAATTATTTTTCAAAAAATAACCACAAAAAAAATAAAAATATAGAGTGAGTCGAGTTTCCCGACTATCAGATACTCATTACTCTGCTAGTGTGAATGCGAACGCGAAATTTGTTCATTTTTCTTGGATCTCAATAGATATTGGGGAAAAAATGAGAAAAAATATACAAACTGTTCCAAAGTGTGGGCCTGACGGCCCGATTCGGCAAATCGATAGAAATTAGAAAGTCTAATAAATATATGAATAAATATCAACACATTTTTCAAAAGTGTGTACGTTTCTTACGTGGCAACTTGGGCTAACAATCTTGGGCTGCGTCTATGCCTCTAGATTCTGTATTCCGAATCTCACCCTTCTGTCTTTTTTAGTTCTAGTTTTATATTTTGAAATCAGTTATGTCGTTATGTAAGTTATGAACCCTCTCTGAATGTCTTCCCTCTTCTCCCGCCCCGCTACTTTTATATACGCTTCCCCCTCTCACACGCCGACCACTATGTGCTGACTTCGCCCCCCGCCTTGCCCACCAACTTCACGATGCACTCAACAGCCACGCCGGCCACTATGTGCTGACTTCGCCCCCCGCCTTGCCCACCAATTTCACGATGCACCCAACAGCCACGCCGGCCACTAAGTGCTGCGTTCGCAGGAGACACTTTGCTGCCGATCGCGCCCGCTGCAAAACTGCTGCGCCTGCAAATGGCACATTGTTGTTATGAGCAGCGCAGCCGCCGGATGTTGCGCAAGCGACCGCCGACCCAGCATAGCTCATATTTCGGCCGCTGGCCCAGCAGCTATGCGGGGTCGCCCCTCGCCCCAAGTCGCCTGCTGACGAGGCGTTCGAACACTGGAGCCGGAGCTCTGGTGAGACCTGGCGAAGACTGCAGAAGTCAGTCTTGGACTAACCCCCGAAACCACAATCTGGAGAGCTGCGGCTAATTATTAAATTAACTTGTAAACCCACATACTTGAGTTAAATTGAATAAATTTGTAACGTAAAACTGCTCGCTGTTTTCTTCGTTCAACCCCGAGAATCACAGGAATGCTTAGAATATTGACTAGGTGAGCTGTGCGGCTACGAGAGCCGGAGTGGAAAAGCGAGGAGTAGACTCGCGACTGGCGCCCGAACAGTCAGAATTCTGACTACCGGCAATGGTTACTTAACGCAATAAAAATTATAAAAATGAAAATTATAGAAATGAAGAAAAAAACAAAAAAATGGAAAAAGTGAACCAAAAATTATAAAAATGAAAAAAAAAAAGGAAAAAAACAAAAAAAAGGAAAAAGTGAACCACGAAATGTGGTAAAACAAGATAACGACAAGTGACGAATGGCAGTGATGTGATAGTGAAACCTTGAAAGTAAAAAAAAAACGACCACGCGCCGCGGTGAGAATGCCGCTACAACCTGTAACGGGAGAAACATTCTGTACGGGCGCAAAAAGTCGTATGTAACAAAACAAAAGACCACCCGCCGCAGCGTTAACGCCGTCTCCGTCCAGGAGCGGGGCATATTTAACGCGGGCGCAAAGTGTCTACCTCAAATATTAGAAAATTACCTATGTAACAACCCACTGCGGCGATCTGTCTACAGCCCCTGTAGCCCATTCGCGAGTGCAAAAGTTCATAGCGTCAAACTGATACCTAAATGAAACAAGAAGAATAACTTCGTCAATAATAAAATAACCTGTGAATTGTGATTAAAGCGTGTGGTACTCTGCTGGATAGGCTGAGCGGTGTGGAGGCACCCGAAAAAGCTGCCCAGTAAATTGTGTGGCAACCGTACCTTAGTAGGCCAAGGCCAAAAAGGGAAAATACGGACCACCGTGCCCAGTGCTAGGCTTCACTCGTCCGTCACTACCGTAATACAATACAAAGAAAAATTATGAATACAAATGCTGACATAAAAAATATTAAACACCTTACCTTAAACCATTGCCCAAATGACCGGGCTTAAGGACGATATGAAAAAAATGAACAATCGAATGAACACTTTCGAAGCTGAAAACGAAGCTCGTAACCCGGTAGTCACCCCTCCGGTGCCCTTGGCCCGAGCACGTAACGAATACGAACTGAAGGAAGTCTCTACGCTTCCCGACTGCGTCAAAGAACTTCAAACGTTCGAGGGTCAGCCCGAGAGATACGTCTCGTGGGTTAATCGTGCTCAAGCGATCTTGGACGATTACGAGGTTATCAGAGGGAGACCATTGTTCCGTGCTATAGTATGTCACCTTAGGCAAAAGATAAGAGGCGAAGCTGAAGAAGTTCTCGACTCTTATGGGGTTCTGGATGACGACTGGCCAGAAATCAAAAGAGTTTTAGCAATGCAATACGCGGACAAACGCGATGTGCGAACGTTAGAGTATCAGCTTAGCCAGCTGAACCAAGGAAACAAACCCTTGGAGGAATATTACTCGGAGGTGACGAAACATCTCTCTCTTATCCTCAACGGATTGAAAGCCGAGGGACACTCGATAGAAGGAGTCAGAGCCTTGTCCGAACATTCTCGACAACAGGCCCTTGATGTCTTCATTCGAGGAGTCGGTAACGACGCCTCTAGACTGTTGGTCATGCGTAGACCGAAAGATTTGCAGGAAGCTTACTTCTTCTGTAAGGAACTGCAGGCAGTTGGTCCGAGAGAAGGCTCATTCGTCCGCTCCCCCCCACCAAATTTTACTCCAAATACCCGGTTCTATCGACCGCCGAGTGGCCCTCGCTTTGCTTCTTCCTATCAGGGAAATGTTAGACCTTCAATAGGTTCAGGATATGGAGGCTCACAGAATAGTAATCGCTTCCAAGGTCCAAGACCGGCCATTAAAATGGAGTCGAACCGGTCGGGTCAGTCCCACCGTTCTGATTACAGGGTCCCCCAGAGCGGGGGTTCTGGGGTGAAAAGAACGTCGTATGAATATCAGAATCCGTTCCAAAGGGCGACCAAGCTTTATCATATGGAGCCCGTGCTTGATCATCCGACAATGCCTGCCGAACATGGCGAAGATCCCTCTACCGACCCTTACTATAACCAAGTCGGTGCCGAAGATGCCGGCATGGCCCCTCCAGATATCATGGAGGAAAGGGACGACTCTGAAATGAGGGCTGAGGGTCCGAATTTTATGACCGAGGCCTCTCGAGCGTCCCTTACTTAGAATACGAGGGGAAAGATGGGGCTAAATTACAATTCTTGATCGATACCGGCGCTAACAAAAACTTCATCAGCCCCAAAATCGCCGCCGGATCGACTGTCCTCCCTACTCCCTTTTGCGTTCAATCGGCCACAGGTTTCGTTAGAATAACATGCCACGTAGCCGGAAAATTTTTCGAAAAACTAGGAAATGACTCGACCCTCACCTTTTTTGTCCTCCCCGGTTTAGATACCTTCGATGGCATCATAGGGGACGACACGCTCAAAGACCTGAAAGCAATAGTAGACAGGAAAAATAATTGTTTAGTTATATCCCCCGGGATAAAGATTCCCCTCCTTGCTAAAAGGTCCCTTAATGTCAACACTTTGTTGGACTCAACACACCCAGAAGAAGCAAGAAGGATCTTAAAGGCACTGATTGACGAGTACTCGCACCTTTTCGACGCCTTGTCGCCGGGCGAGGCCGTCGACACCAGCGTAAGGGCGGAAATACGAACGAACACTTCAGACCCAATTTATACCAAGAGTTATCCGTACCCGGCTAACATGAGATCTGAAGTGGATAGACAAATTGGGGAACTCCTCAGCGAGGGTATCATACGCCCGTCGAGAAGCCCTTACAACTCTCCGGTGTGGATAGTGCCGAAGAAAGCGAAACCAGATGGCGAGAAACAATGGCGTTTGGTCATTGACTTCAAACGTCTAAATGCGGTTACAATTTCTGACACATATCCAATTCCGGATATAAACTCCACATATTTTACAACACTGGACCTTACCTCAGGGTTTCATCAAATTCACATGAAACCCTCCGATACCGTGAAAACGGCGTTCTCTACCCTGAACGGGAAGTATGAATTTCTCCGTCTTCCCTTCGGCTTAAAAAACGCCCCGGCTATCTTCCAACGAATGATCGACGATGTTCTTCGGGAACACATTGGGAAAATTTGTTACGTGTACATCGACGATATTATCGTCTTTAGTAACGACTATGATAGCCATTGGAAGAACCTTCGCTTGGTCTTTGAAAGCCTAAAAAAGGCCCGACTTCAAGTCAATCTGTCTAAGACTCAATTCTTGTCGACTCAGGTCGAGTTCCTCGGTTATATCGTCAGTCATGACGGTATCAGAGCGGACAAGAAGAAAGTAGAGGCTATAACCAAAATAAAGCCTCCTAGGAATGTCAAGGAACTGAAGAGTTTCCTCGGCATGACATCGTACTATAGGAAGTTTATTCGCGATTATGCTAAGGTTGCTAAACCCTTGACTAATTTGACTCGCGGAGAATCCGCTCGGGTTAAAGCAAACCAATCTAAGAAGGTCCCGGTTGAGCTTGACGACGCGGCTTTGCAGGCTTTCGATGGCCTTAAAACGATTTTGTCTTCTTCCGAGGTGCTCGCCTTTCCAGACTTCGGTAAGCCGTTCCATTTGACCACAGACGCGTCCAACTACGCTCTGGGAGCCGTATTGTCCCAGGACACTGAGGGAAAAGATCGTCCTATAGCTTACATCTCGCGCACCCTGTCGGAAACTGAGGAAAACTATGCCACTATAGAAAAGGAGATGCTTGCTATAGTGTGGGCATTGGACAACCTCAGGTCTTACCTGTATGGCGCTGCATCGGTTAAGGTGTATACCGACCACCAACCTTTGACCTTTGCGCTGGGGAGCAGAAATTTCAATGCCAAACTTAAACGCTGGAAGGCTAGAATAGAAGAGTATAATTGCGTACTCATTTACAAGCCCGGCAAATCTAACGTCGTCGCTGACGCCTTGTCCCGTATAGTTCCGATAAACCACTACTTTGATTGGTGCCATTCGGATACTGCGTCGGCTACCGAGGGCGGTTCCACCGTCCATAGTGCGGATGAGGACGCATCTCATTTGCTACCCCATGTAGAAGTACCTATCAACGTCTATCGTAACCAACTCGTCTTTGACTCCGAGCGTTCCGAATACCTGTGTGAACAACCCCACAGGGGCTTCGAACGTCATCTCATCCCCGTCGGTACTGGTCTTTTGTCCGAGTTAGTTGTTACTCTGGCAAAGTACCTCAAACCCTCAGTGATCAACGGGGTTAAAATACCTGAAACCTACCTACCATCGTTCCAGCGCCTTTGCTTGGCGAATTTTGCTGCGTTCAAAATTCGCATAACGCAGAGGCTTGTGGTAGATTTGTCGGACCCTGAGGAGATCTGCGAAGCCATCGAACTAGAACATCGCAGGGCTCATAGGGGTGCTAAAGAAGTGCGCCTGCAGCTTTTGGAGAAATATTATTTCCCCCAGATGGCTAGTACCATCCGCAGGCAACTCTCGTCGTGCGAGTGTTGCAAACTCTACAAGTACGAGAGGCATCCCAATAGACCTTTCCTCCAGCCGACACCTATCCCGAAATACCCGTGTGAAATTCTTCACATCGACATTTTCACCTTAGAGAAGAAAATCTACCTAAGCTGTATTGACAAGTTTACCAAATTTACCAAGCTTTTCCTTCTCGAATCAAAATCCTCTATTCACCTCCGGGAAAAGCTAGTTGAAGCACTACACTACTTCACCGTCCCAAGGATACTGGTCTCAGACAATGAAAGAGGTCTTCTGTGCCCGACGGTCTTAAATTATTTACGTACCTTGGGTATCGGTTTGTACAATACCCCGACCCAGAAAATCGAGGTCAATGGTCAAATCGAGAGGTTTCATTCCACCTTCCTCGAGATTTACCGATGCTTGAAGAGCGAACACCCCGACTTCAAATTTAATGAACTGGTCGCCATTGCAGTGGATAGGTACAATAATTCTATCCACTCAGTAACCAACAATAAGCCAGCTGATCTATTTTTCGACCGCTCGGCTAGAATAAATTACCAGGGGTTAACTGATTTCAGAACTAGGACTCTCGAAGACGTTAGGGGTATGATAGAATACCGCCAGGAGCTCGCGAACGCGGCTCACAACAAAACTAGGAAGGAACCTGTATCATATAACGTGGGAGATAAGATCTTTGTTGCCAATAAGCAAATTAAAACGAAAGAAAAGCAGCGCTTTAAAGCTGAAGAAATTGCCGAGGATAGAAGGGTAACGGTGAAAACCAAGAAGGGCAAGATATTGCATAAATCAGACCTTCGTAACTAAAATGGCACCGGATCGTTGAGTGTGTTTCACGCGCTACCATTACAAAGTACACTTTTTACATTTCAAAACACTTTACCAATTGACACCCTTTGCTCAGAAATAATTATTAAATCCCTTATCTCTAAGCTAATATAAGCAACACCACAAAAATAATGTTACTCATAAGATAACCTTTCCAACCATTATTGCAAGTATCATTGTCACCCACATGGTGGGGGCTGCAGACGTCTTCAAGTACGAGGCTCCGCTCATCCCGCTACAAGAGGGAACCGTTTGGCGCGTCAATGGACATTTCAAACTGGCGCATGTCATCGACTTGAGAAGGTTCGAGTCGCTGGTCCAGGAAACTCGGCGCGAGGCTGTGCAACTGACGGATCCCAGGATTGCGGCGTTGGTGGCACATTATCTGGAGGAAGCGCCAGAGGGCCTATCTAGACTGACGGGCACTCGGCGCGGACGTCGATCACTGGACTGGATTGGGTCCGCGTGGAAGTGGATTGCGGGATCACCTGATGCGTCGGACTGGGACGCCATTCTTCACGCCCAGGAAAACATCGTGAAATCGGCCGACCAGCAGGTACGGATAAACGCTGGATTGTTCGATGCCTCACACGACTCCCTGAGGCAGCTGAACGAAGTTATCGCTAGGGTTAACGCAATCGACGGGGATATTCACACGGCTACAACCCTATTGCATAAGGCCTTAATCATCAATAGCCAGGTCGCCGAGCTGACACAGGCGTGCCAACTAGCCAAGTCAGGGATCGTCAACTCTCGCCTGTTGGATCACGAAGAAGTGCAGGCTATTCTGACTGAGGTTAGGAATTTGCCTTACCAAAATGCCGTGGAGGCGTTGGAGTTCTCACGCCCGTCGGTACTAACTAATGGAACGACGTTGCTGTATATCTTGGCCATGCCCAAGGTCGCCCCCAAGGAATACCGCTTGCTTCTTCTCCTCCCTGCCACGATCGAGGGAAAGCAAGTTATGCTGAGGCATGACCAAGTCGCCGTTAGCACCGAGGAAACATATGCTGTGGTGAACGACTGCCTTTCCATAGGCAACACGACTGTTTGCCCGGAAAAAAGTCTCCTGAAGATGGACGAAAACAGTTGTGTCCCCAAACTGCTGAAGGGTGGTCAGGCTAGATGCGAGTTCCTCAGGAGTAACGAAGCTCGCGTGGAACTGGTCGAGGACGGGATGATGTTCCTTTCTAACTTTAACGGGACACTTGAGGCCGGCCCCAACACTCATAACCTAAATGGGACCTACATAGTACAGTTCGCTAACGAGACGATTAGCGTGGCTGGAAGAACCTATACAAGTTACTCATCAAGTCACTTCATGGTCATGCCTGCGATACTGACTACGGTCACCGCCACCGGGTACGCGCTTTCACTTCACTATGTCAATGACTTCAACATGGAGAACTTGAGGAGACTCTCTGGGATGTCCGAGAAGGTCTCTTTCTCCTTCCTACTGGAGGCATTGGTAGTCCTGATTGTCGGGGCGCTCCTCTACACCATATGGAGGAAGCTGACATCAACCAAGGGTATTCCTGTCATGGCAAACTGTGCCTCGGGCCCTGAGACGCTAGGCGCTGGCGGGGCACCTAAAGCCCAATAATCTGCGGGACGCAGATCCTGAAGGGGGAGGAGTTATGAACCCTCTCTGAATGTCTTCCCTCTTCTCCCGCCCCGCTACTTTTATATACGCTTCCCCCTCTCACACGCCGACCACTATGTGCTGACTTCGCCCCCCGCCTTGCCCACCAACTTCACGATGCACTCAACAGCCACGCCGGCCACTATGTGCTGACTTCGCCCCCCGCCTTGCCCACCAATTTCACGATGCACCCAACAGCCACGCCGGCCACTAAGTGCTGCGTTCGCAGGAGACACTTTGCTGCCGATCGCGCCCGCTGCAAAACTGCTGCGCCTGCAAATGGCACATTGTTGTTATGAGCAGCGCAGCCGCCGGATGTTGCGCAAGCGACCGCCGACCCAGCATAGCTCATATTTCGGCCGCTGGCCCAGCAGCTATGCGGGGTCGCCCCTCGCCCCAAGTCGCCTGCTGACGAGGCGTTCGAACACTGGAGCCGGAGCTCTGGTGAGACCTGGCGAAGACTGCAGAAGTCAGTCTTGGACTAACCCCCGAAACCACAATCTGGAGAGCTGCGGCTAATTATTAAATTAACTTGTAAACCCACATACTTGAGTTAAATTGAATAAATTTGTAACGTAAAACGAAGCTGCTCGCTGTTTTCTTCGTTCAACCCCGAGAATCACAGGAATGCTTAGAATATTGACTAGGTGAGCTGTGCGGCTACGAGAGCCGGAGTGGAAAAGCGAGGAGTAGACTCGCTTAACTGGCGCCCGAACAGTCAGAATTCTGACTACCGGCAATGGTTACTTAACGCAATAAAAATTATAAAAATGAAAATTATAGAAATGAAGAAAAAAACAAAAAAATGGAAAAAGTGAACCAAAAATTATAAAAATGAAAAAAAAAAAGGAAAAAAACAAAAAAAAGGAAAAAGTGAACCACGAAATGTGGTAAAACAAGATAACGACAAGTGACGAATGGCAGTGATGTGATAGTGAAACCTTGAAAGTAAAAAAAAAACGACCACGCGCCGCGGTGAGAATGCCGCTACAACCTGTAACGGGAGAAACATTCTGTACGGGCGCAAAAAGTCGTATGTAACAAAACAAAAGACCACCCGCCGCAGCGTTAACGCCGTCTCCGTCCAGGAGCGGGGCATATTTAACGCGGGCGCAAAGTGTCTACCTCAAATATTAGAAAATGACCTATGTAACAACCCACTGCGGCGATCTGTCTACAGCCCCTGTAGCCCATTCGCGAGTGCAAAAGTTCATAGCGTCAAACTGATACCTAAATGAAACAAGAAGAATAACTTCGTCAATAATAAAATAACCTGTGAATTGTGATTAAAGCGTGTGGTACTCTGCTGGATAGGCTGAGCGGTGTGGAGGCACCCGAAAAAGCTGCCCAGTAAATTGTGTGGCAACCGTACCTTAGTAGGCCAAGGCCAAAAAGGGAAAATACGGACCACCGTGCCCAGTGCTAGGCTTCACTCGTCCGTCACTACCGTAATACAATACAAAGAAAAATTATGAATACAAATGCTGACATAAAAAATATTAAACACCTTACCTTAAACCATTGCCCAAATGACCGGGCTTAAGGACGATATGAAAAAAATGAACAATCGAATGAACACTTTCGAAGCTGAAAACGAAGCTCGTAACCCAGTAGTCACCCCTCCGGTGCCCTTGGCCCGAGCACGTAACGAATACGAACTGAAGGAAGTCTCTACGCTTCCCGACTGCGTCAAAGAACTTCAAACGTTCGAGGGTCAGCCCGAGAGATACGTCTCGTGGGTTAATCGTGCTCAAGCGATCTTGGACGATTACGAGGTTATCAGAGGGAGACCATTGTTCCGTGCTATAGTATGTCACCTTAGGCAAAAGATAAGAGGCGAAGCTGAAGAAGTTCTCGACTCTTATGGGGTTCTGGATGACGACTGGCCAGAAATCAAAAGAGTTTTAGCAATGCAATACGCGGACAAACGCGATGTGCGAACGTTAGAGTATCAGCTTAGCCAGCTGAACCAAGGAAACAAACCCTTGGAGGAATATTACTCGGAGGTGACGAAACATCTCTCTCTTATCCTCAACGGATTGAAAGCCGAGGGACACTCGATAGAAGGAGTCAGAGCCTTGTCCGAACATTCTCGACAACAGGCCCTTGATGTCTTCATTCGAGGAGTCGGTAACGACGCCTCTAGACTGTTGGTCATGCGTAGACCGAAAGATTTGCAGGAAGCTTACTTCTTCTGTAAGGAACTGCAGGCAGTTGGTCCGAGAGAAGGCTCATTCGTCCGCTCCCCCCCACCAAATTTTACTCCAAATACCCGGTTCTATCGACCGCCGAGTGGCCCTCGCTTTGCTTCTTCCTATCAGGGAAATGTTAGACCTTCAATAGGTTCAGGATATGGAGGCTCACAGAATAGTAATCGCTTCCAAGGTCCAAGACCGGCCATTAAAATGGAGTCGAACCGGTCGGGTCAGTCCCACCGTTCTGATTACAGGGTCCCCCAGAGCGGGGGTTCTGGGGTGAAAAGAACGTCGTATGAATATCAGAATCCGTTCCAAAGGGCGACCAAGCTTTATCATATGGAGCCCGTGCTTGATCATCCGACAATGCCTGCCGAACATGGCGAAGATCCCTCTACCGACCCTTACTATAACCAAGTCGGTGCCGAAGATGCCGGCATGGCCCCTCCAGATATCATGGAGGAAAGGGACGACTCTGAAATGAGGGCTGAGGGTCCGAATTTTATGACCGAGGCCTCTCGAGCGTCCCTTACTTAGAATACGAGGGGAAAGATGGGGCTAAATTACAATTCTTGATCGATACCGGCGCTAACAAAAACTTCATCAGCCCCAAAATCGCCGCCGGATCGACTGTCCTCCCTACTCCCTTTTGCGTTCAATCGGCCACAGGTTTCGTTAGAATAACATGCCACGTAGCCGGAAAATTTTTCGAAAAACTAGGAAATGACTCGACCCTCACCTTTTTTGTCCTCCCCGGTTTAGATACCTTCGATGGCATCATAGGGGACGACACGCTCAAAGACCTGAAAGCAATAGTAGACAGGAAAAATAATTGTTTAGTTATATCCCCCGGGATAAAGATTCCCCTCCTTGCTAAAAGGTCCCTTAATGTCAACACTTTGTTGGACTCAACACACCCAGAAGAAGCAAGAAGGATCTTAAAGGCACTGATTGACGAGTACTCGCACCTTTTCGACGCCTTGTCGCCGGGCGAGGCCGTCGACACCAGCGTAAGGGCGGAAATACGAACGAACACTTCAGACCCAATTTATACCAAGAGTTATCCGTACCCGGCTAACATGAGATCTGAAGTGGATAGACAAATTGGGGAACTCCTCAGCGAGGGTATCATACGCCCGTCGAGAAGCCCTTACAACTCTCCGGTGTGGATAGTGCCGAAGAAAGCGAAACCAGATGGCGAGAAACAATGGCGTTTGGTCATTGACTTCAAACGTCTAAATGCGGTTACAATTTCTGACACATATCCAATTCCGGATATAAACTCCACATATTTTACAACACTGGACCTTACCTCAGGGTTTCATCAAATTCACATGAAACCCTCCGATACCGTGAAAACGGCGTTCTCTACCCTGAACGGGAAGTATGAATTTCTCCGTCTTCCCTTCGGCTTAAAAAACGCCCCGGCTATCTTCCAACGAATGATCGACGATGTTCTTCGGGAACACATTGGGAAAATTTGTTACGTGTACATCGACGATATTATCGTCTTTAGTAACGACTATGATAGCCATTGGAAGAACCTTCGCTTGGTCTTTGAAAGCCTAAAAAAGGCCCGACTTCAAGTCAATCTGTCTAAGACTCAATTCTTGTCGACTCAGGTCGAGTTCCTCGGTTATATCGTCAGTCATGACGGTATCAGAGCGGACAAGAAGAAAGTAGAGGCTATAACCAAAATAAAGCCTCCTAGGAATGTCAAGGAACTGAAGAGTTTCCTCGGCATGACATCGTACTATAGGAAGTTTATTCGCGATTATGCTAAGGTTGCTAAACCCTTGACTAATTTGACTCGCGGAGAATCCGCTCGGGTTAAAGCAAACCAATCTAAGAAGGTCCCGGTTGAGCTTGACGACGCGGCTTTGCAGGCTTTCGATGGCCTTAAAACGATTTTGTCTTCTTCCGAGGTGCTCGCCTTTCCAGACTTCGGTAAGCCGTTCCATTTGACCACAGACGCGTCCAACTACGCTCTGGGAGCCGTATTGTCCCAGGACACTGAGGGAAAAGATCGTCCTATAGCTTACATCTCGCGCACCCTGTCGGAAACTGAGGAAAACTATGCCACTATAGAAAAGGAGATGCTTGCTATAGTGTGGGCATTGGACAACCTCAGGTCTTACCTGTATGGCGCTGCATCGGTTAAGGTGTATACCGACCACCAACCTTTGACCTTTGCGCTGGGGAGCAGAAATTTCAATGCCAAACTTAAACGCTGGAAGGCTAGAATAGAAGAGTATAATTGCGTACTCATTTACAAGCCCGGCAAATCTAACGTCGTCGCTGACGCCTTGTCCCGTATAGTTCCGATAAACCACTACTTTGATTGGTGCCATTCGGATACTGCGTCGGCTACCGAGGGCGGTTCCACCGTCCATAGTGCGGATGAGGACGCATCTCATTTGCTACCCCATGTAGAAGTACCTATCAACGTCTATCGTAACCAACTCGTCTTTGACTCCGAGCGTTCCGAATACCTGTGTGAACAACCCCACAGGGGCTTCGAACGTCATCTCATCCCCGTCGGTACTGGTCTTTTGTCCGAGTTAGTTGTTACTCTGGCAAAGTACCTCAAACCCTCAGTGATCAACGGGGTTAAAATACCTGAAACCTACCTACCATCGTTCCAGCGCCTTTGCTTGGCGAATTTTGCTGCGTTCAAAATTCGCATAACGCAGAGGCTGGTGGTAGATTTGTCGGACCCTGAGGAGATCTGCGAAGCCATCGAACTAGAACATCGCAGGGCTCATAGGGGTGCTAAAGAAGTGCGCCTGCAGCTTTTGGAGAAATATTATTTCCCCCAGATGGCTAGTACCATCCGCAGGCAACTCTCGTCGTGCGAGTGTTGCAAACTCTACAAGTACGAGAGGCATCCCAATAGACCTTTCCTCCAGCCGACACCTATCCCGAAATACCCGTGTGAAATTCTTCACATCGACATTTTCACCTTAGAGAAGAAAATCTACCTAAGCTGTATTGACAAGTTTACCAAATTTACCAAGCTTTTCCTTCTCGAATCAAAATCCTCTATTCACCTCCGGGAAAAGCTAGTTGAAGCACTACACTACTTCACCGTCCCAAGGATACTGGTCTCAGACAATGAAAGAGGTCTTCTGTGCCCGACGGTCTTAAATTATTTACGTACCTTGGGTATCGGTTTGTACAATACCCCGACCCAGAAAATCGAGGTCAATGGTCAAATCGAGAGGTTTCATTCCACCTTCCTCGAGATTTACCGATGCTTGAAGAGCGAACACCCCGACTTCAAATTTAATGAACTGGTCGCCATTGCAGTGGATAGGTACAATAATTCTATCCACTCAGTAACCAACAATAAGCCAGCTGATCTATTTTTCGACCGCTCGGCTAGAATAAATTACCAGGGGTTAACTGATTTCAGAACTAGGACTCTCGAAGACGTTAGGGGTATGATAGAATACCGCCAGGAGCTCGCGAACGCGGCTCACAACAAAACTAGGAAGGAACCTGTATCATATAACGTGGGAGATAAGATCTTTGTTGCCAATAAGCAAATTAAAACGAAAGAAAAGCAGCGCTTTAAAGCTGAAGAAATTGCCGAGGATAGAAGGGTAACGGTGAAAACCAAGAAGGGCAAGATATTGCATAAATCAGACCTTCGTAACTAAAATGGCACCGGATCGTTGAGTGTGTTTCACGCGCTACCATTACAAAGTACACTTTTTACATTTCAAAACACTTTACCAATTGACACCCTTTGCTCAGAAATAATTATTAAATCCCTTATCTCTAAGCTAATATAAGCAACACCACAAAAATAATGTTACTCATAAGATAACCTTTCCAACCATTATTGCAAGTATCATTGTCACCCACATGGTGGGGGCTGCAGACGTCTTCAAGTACGAGGCTCCGCTCATCCCGCTACAAGAGGGAACCGTTTGGCGCGTCAATGGACATTTCAAACTGGCGCATGTCATCGACTTGAGAAGGTTCGAGTCGCTGGTCCAGGAAACTCGGCACGAGGCTGTGCAACTGACGGATCCCAGGATTGCGGCGTTGGTGGCACATTATCTGGAGGAAGCGCCAGAGGGCCTATCTAGACTGACGGGCACTCGGCGCGGACGTCGATCACTGGACTGGATTGGGTCCGCGTGGAAGTGGATTGCGGGATCACCTGATGCGTCGGACTGGGACGCCATTCTTCACGCCCAGGAAAACATCGTGAAATCGGCCGACCAGCAGGTACGGATAAACGCTGGATTGTTCGATGCCTCACACGACTCCCTGAGGCAGCTGAACGAAGTTATCGCTAGGGTTAACGCAATCGACGGGGATATTCACACGGCTACAACCCTATTGCATAAGGCCTTAATCATCAATAGCCAGGTCGCCGAGCTGACACAGGCGTGCCAACTAGCCAAGTCAGGGATCGTCAACTCTCGCCTGTTGGATCACGAAGAAGTGCAGGCTATTCTGACTGAGGTTAGGAATTTGCCTTACCAAAATGCCGTGGAGGCGTTGGAGTTCTCACGCCCGTCGGTACTAACTAATGGAACGACGTTGCTGTATATCTTGGCCATGCCCAAGGTCGCCCCCAAGGAATACCGCTTGCTTCTTCTCCTCCCTGCCACGATCGAGGGAAAGCAAGTTATGCTGAGGCATGACCAAGTCGCCGTTAGCACCGAGGAAACATATGCTGTGGTGAACGACTGCCTTTCCATAGGCAACACGACTGTTTGCCCGGAAAAAAGTCTCCTGAAGATGGACGAAAACAGTTGTGTCCCCAAACTGCTGAAGGGTGGTCAGGCTAGATGCGAGTTCCTCAGGAGTAACGAAGCTCGCGTGGAACTGGTCGAGGACGGGATGATGTTCCTTTCTAACTTTAACGGGACACTTGAGGCCGGCCCCAACACTCATAACCTAAATGGGACCTACATAGTACAGTTCGCTAACGAGACGATTAGCGTGGCTGGAAGAACCTATACAAGTTACTCATCAAGTCACTTCATGGTCATGCCTGCGATACTGACTACGGTCACCGCCACCGGGTACGCGCCTTCACTTCACTATGTCAATGACTTCAACATGGAGAACTTGAGGAGACTCTCTGGGATGTCCGAGAAGGTCTCTTTCTCCTTCCTACTGGAGGCATTGGTAGTCCTGATTGTCGGGGCGCTCCTCTACACCATATGGAGGAAGCTGACATCAACCAAGGGTATTCCTGTCATGGCAAACTGTGCCTCGGGCCCTGAGACGCTAGGCGCTGGCGGGGCACCTAAAGCCCAATAATCTGCGGGACGCAGATCCTGAAGGGGGAGGAGTTATGAACCCTCTCTGAATGTCTTCCCTCTTCTCCCGCCCCGCTACTTTTATATACGCTTCCCCCTCTCACACGCCGACCACTATGTGCTGACTTCGCCCCCCGCCTTGCCCACCAACTTCACGATGCACTCAACAGCCACGCCGGCCACTATGTGCTGACTTCGCCCCCCGCCTTGCCCACCAATTTCACGATGCACCCAACAGCCACGCCGGCCACTAAGTGCTGCGTTCGCAGGAGACACTTTGCTGCCGATCGCGCCCGCTGCAAAACTGCTGCGCCTGCAAATGGCACATTGTTGTTATGAGCAGCGCAGCCGCCGGATGTTGCGCAAGCGACCGCCGACCCAGCATAGCTCATATTTCGGCCGCTGGCCCAGCAGCTATGCGGGGTCGCCCCTCGCCCCAAGTCGCCTGCTGACGAGGCGTTCGAACACTGGAGCCGGAGCTCTGGTGAGACCTGGCGAAGACTGCAGAAGTCAGTCTTGGACTAACCCCCGAAACCACAATCTGGAGAGCTGCGGCTAATTATTAAATTAACTTGTAAACCGACATACTTGAGTTAAATTGAATAAATTTGTAACGTAAAACTGCTCGCTGTTTTCTTCGTTCAACCCCGAGAATCACAGGAATGCTTAGAATATTGACTAGGTGAGCTGTGCGGCTACGAGAGCCGGAGTGGAAAAGCGAGGAGTAGACTCGCTTAACTTGTATATAATTAACTTGGAACTTACCTAAAACCATACTCAACCAAAATTGCATAAATAGAGATATAATAATAATATAATAATCCCCCTAATAATAGAGGGAGATAACATAATAAAAGCTTTTTTTTCCCCTGCTCACCATCCCACACCCACCCACGCACGGCAAGAGCAGATGCTAGCCAACAGACCACCCCTAAGCGCCCATTCAGCCACGAAGAACCAAGCAAGGGTAAGGATAGCCCTAAGCCAAAGGACGCGTGGCCTTGCTCGTTGTTGACAAGCATCCCGGCAAGGCGGACGAGAAGTGTAACCAAAACATCAGGGCCATTGAACAATGGCTCAGCTCAATGAGGCTAGAGCTGGCGCCGGAGAAGACGGAGGCTGACCTGATTAGCTCTAGGAAGGCAGTGGAGACGGCCACTGTTGAAGTAGGCAGTACCACGGTGTCCTTCTCTCGGGAAATTAAGTACCTGGGAGTCATGATAGGCACCAGGCTTTCGTTCCGTGAACACCTAGCCTACGCTTGCTCGAAAGCAGCAGGAGTAAATCGGGCGCTATAAACCAAATTGTTGAACACCCGAGCCCCAAAACAGGCGAGTAGACGGCTACTGATGAGCGTCACCCGAGCGACCATGCTATATGCCGTCCTGGTGTGGGCAAAAGCGCTTGGAAGTGAAAGCTACGCCCACAGACTGTCGGCACTACGTATCTTCTGCGCCTTCAGAACAGTGTACAACGCGGCGGCATTGGTGATCGCAGGAATACCGCCTCTATACCTGTTAGCGCAGGAAAACAAAATGGTCTTCAACCAAACCCACGGTAGAATCCTCTCCCCCTGCGTCAAGAGGGCAATACGAGCAGAAGCAAGGCAGCACACCCTGGAGACATGGCAGCACAGGTGGAACAACGAGCTTAAGGTCGCTGGACGTAGCAGTTGACTCCCAACCTCAAGCCGTGGTTAGAACGAAAGCATGGCGAAATATCGTTCCATCTAACGCAGCTGATCAGTGGGCACGGTTGCTTTCGCAGCTATCTGAAGCGCTTTGGACATGAGGCGGATGATTGCTCATGGTGCGGAAATGGACGGAGCGGAGCTCTCTGGAAACCGTACTTGGCAGCAGACTGAATGCGGATAACCTAGTCCCATTCATGCTGCCGGGGCGGTCATCAACTTCGCCGCAGCGATAACCTCCGAGGTCAGAAGAGCCGAGAGTGCCAGGAGGGTCCACGAGTGAGAAAATCCTTATCGTCCTTGCGAAGCAATGCTTCACGGCCATACCGCGGGGGATCCTGGATTTGCCCTCCTTACTGTTACGTTGTTAAATAGTTAATCTTTATTATGTTCAATAATCGAATTAAAAAAAAAATGAAAAAAAAAAAAACACACACACAGGGCGCGAGTTACCCAAACGCCTATACAGAGTATACACAATTCGGTACCACCCGCCAAGCCACCTAGGAGCAGTTCATCGCTCCACTAACTCCAACACTGTTGCAATGCACTAACTCCAACACTGTTGCAATGATGACACAGCAGTGGACAGAATATCGATTGCGACAGTTCTGGTAAACAAAACTAGAACTGCCGCAGCAGCATTTCGGACAATGAAAACACAGCACATTCTTGTAAATATTTTAGCTTAAGTTTTTATTCGACTAATAAATTAGAGTTCAGTTCATTTTGAAACACAAACCAGAGCAGTCGCTTGTTTCCTTAATTAAACTACTTGGATTAGACTACTTGGATTAAACCACTTGGATTCAAATACATACAAGGACACACACCAGCTGCAGGAGGCGCTGGTAACTGGCGCAGTCGAATTATGAACAAGATACAACCCAGGGGACACCTGCAACCAGGATGAGAATCATAATAAGTCTAATACTGTGAGTAGCTGTGTAGTGATGTGAAAGATGGTGTACAAAAAAAAAAATCAAAATCAACGTATAAATAAATAAATATGATAATAAACTAAATAAATTAATAGAAATTTCAAAAAAAAAAGAAAAGAAGTTAAATAATAATAATTATTTAAATATTCAACGATGATATAAACCACAGAAAAAAAAAATAATGCCAATAAACTTAGCGTCAGGCCATACGCCCACATATCGCTGTCAGCTCGCTGCAACCGAGCAACAAGTTCGATGCGGCTCATACATACATAGCTAACAACATGGCTATGTGACAAACCGCTGGTTGTATCAATACGCTGGACGCGAACGGTTCGATGTTGAATAGATCACTGAAGCAAGTCAAGCAGACGCTCGACACGCTGGACGCAACACGAACTCGTTCGAATAGGTCACTGAGGCGTATGATACAACTATCACTGCGGTCCGACAGTTATACCAACATAGTGAAAAAAAAAAAACAAAATATACCTATACCCTTTTGTACTACCGCTGAATCAAAGCTATCTATATTGCACAAGAGATATAAGAAAGAATAACATATCACTACATTACAGATATTTAATAACACTCTCACAACAAGGGAAGAAGTCTACTACACAAAATAACATAAGCAACCTACAATTAATCTATTACACAAATAATATAAGCCATCTAGAATTAGATTATTACACAAATAACAACTACACTACACTACACTACACGAAATAACATAAGCAACCTACAATTAATCTATTACACAAATAATATAAGCCATCTAGAATTAGATTATTACACAAATAACAACTACACTACTTTTCACTATACCTTGACAACGTTCAATTTAGAGAGAATAACGATAAAGTAAATAGACCGAATCACCAATCAAACTCACAGTTTAGAGATAGAAAGACAAATTATTAGATGTCGGCTATTGGGAAAGTCAAAACCCAAACACCAAATACCAGGAGCAAGATCAGGGCTAGCACTAGCTTAACGGACGTTAGGGAAGAACCCGAACAACAAGAACTCCAGGCCGTGTTTAGGTTGCCTTCAACATCGTCGATGAATTCGTCAGCAAGCTCTCCGCCACTTAATCAAGCGGGTATACCAAGCAACATGGACTTGGTTTCGTCCCTTAAGATTCCGGACGTAATCCGTCACTTACCGCCTTATGACGGCAACCCCAAAAAACTTAGCGACTTCATTAATAACGTAGAAGAAATTCTCCTATTAATCAAAGGAACTGACACCCTACGGTCAAATGCTCTTAAGTGCAATTAGACAAAAGATCGAAGGAAAGGCCGACGATGCGATTCACACATCTGGAGCCAGTCTTAATTGGGATGAAATTAAAGACGCATTGATTCGGCATTGTTCCGATAAGCGAGACGAACAAACTCTCTTGACCGAACTACATAGCCTCGCTGATTTTAAGCTTCCAATTCAAGCTCTATTCGAAAAAATTTGCGAAATCAAAACGACTTTTTTCAAACTAACCGATACCAAAGAATACGAACCAATATCTATTAGAACAAAGAAGAAATTGTTCGCTGACACCTGTCTGAATACGTTCGTAAGGGGTATCAAAGGCCCACTCGGTCTAACGGTAAGGTCCATGAGATTTACCAACCTCCAAGAAGCTTTCGAATGGGCTATCAAGGAAAGGGACATTTATTTCCAAGAAAATAAAAAAAGCAGGAAACTACGCGGACAGAGTACAGACGACAAATCGGGTCTTCTAATGAATACCAAAGACAATATCAGGGCAACCAAATCGATAGCCACAGACCAAGAGGACCAAGAGCCACAGAAAGAGGACTTACCAACAATACACCCCGAACGTAAGAGATAACTTCCAATACAGAAGAAATGACGTACCGGCAATAATGCCCAAAAATATGCAGACTAACCGTAACTACGCACACAATAGACCCGATAATTCAAACCCCAACAGGACTAGGGGTACCATTAATAATATGGAACAGGCTTCAAACGAATATACCCTTAACACTCAGCTACACAATATAGACGATGACGCAAATTTTCTACCAAGTGCCTCGAGAAACAAACAGGGTATTTAATTAAACGAGAGACCGGGTCGCCCTTACCATACATAATTATCCACCTAAATTCCGGATACCCTTTAAAATTCCTAATAGACACAGGGGCGACCATGTCATTCATTAACCCTGAATTAGTCCTAAACTCAGAACGAATTAACCTAACAAACCCAATTTCAATTAAAACCGCACTTAATGTGCACGAAGTCTTCCAAAAGACCAGAGTTCCTTTATTCAAAGAATTCTCGGATACTACATCTTATAAACTAATTCTGTTCAAATTCCATCAATTATTCGATGGATTAATCGGTATGGACATCTTACAAAGAGTAAAGGAATAGTCAATATTCAAAAATCGGTACTAGAAACTCAACACTTTAAAACTGTAATGCACATAGAACACAATACAGCCTCAGAACTCCACGTTCTAGAGGAAACTTCCAAGAATATAGTGAAGCTACCCGGTAACATTGATAACGGCGCATTCTGGTGTGAAACAACACAAATTTCCGAACACATCCTCATATCAGCAGGATTGTACCAGGCTAGGGACAACCTTAGTCTCATGGAAGTAGTCAATAAATCACGAGACAAACAGAAACTGTACCGCGACTCAGAGTTACAAGTTGAAAAGTACACCGAGAACGATTTTATTGAATTAAATGCCATATTTGAGGTCAGTGACAACATACCAAAAGACAAGACCGATATACTTACCCAACTGCGGACCGACCACTTAAACGTCGAGGAGTTTACTGCATTAAAAAACCTTTGCAAGAAATTTCCGAAACTCTTTCACCACGAGGGAGATAACCTAACCTTCTCAAATCTGGTTAAACATCAAATACAGACTACAGACGAAATCCCACTACATTCAAAACCATTCCGGTATAGCCCCGTCGAAAGACAGGAGATACAAAGACAAATCATAAAACTTCTGGAACAAGATATCATTAGACACAGCTACTCCCCTTGGGGAGCATCTATTTTACTGGTGTCAAAAAAGACCGACAACCCAAATAAAAAAAAATGGAGATTGGTAATCGACTGAATGAAAAGACCGTCAAAGGCAAATATCCCATGCCCATTATAACCTATGTTCTAGATAGGATAGGTAGAGCAAAATATTTCACAGCTCTAGATTTAGCAAGCGGATACCATCAAGTGGAGATGGATCCCAAGGACATTGACAAGACGGCCTTTTCGGCATTAGACGGACATTTTGAATTTTTAAGAATGCCTTTCGTCCTCACCAACGCCCCAGCAACCAAAGAGTGATGGACAACATACTAGCAGACCTTAACGGCAAATGTTGTCTAATTTATCTCGACGACATCATAGTCTTTTCGTCATCACTCCAGGAACATGTCAACGATCTAAAGTTAGTATTCAACAAACTAAGAAAAGCAAATCTAAAACTCCAACTGGAGAAATCAGAATTTTTCAGAAAAGAAATTGAATATCTGGGTCATGTGGTTACCGATTCCGGCATAAAACCTAACCCTCAAAAGTTACTCGCCATTAAGGCATTTCCTATACCAAAAACCCAAAAACAAATTAAATCGTTCCTGGGACTACTCGGTTACTATAGAAAATTCATAAGGGACTTCGCAGCGATCACCAAACCTCTGACTCAACAACTGAAAGGCAAAACAACAGTCAAAATAGATGAGGAATATACTAGAACTTTTGAAACTTGCAAAACGCAGCTATGCAACGACCCGATCCTTCAATACCCCGACTTCAGTAAACCTTTTATATTAACTACGGACGCTAGTAACTTCGCCATTGGGGCAGTATTGTCCCAAGGCACGCTCAACCATGATAGACCTGTGTCCTTCGCTAGCAGAACGCCATTATCTGGGCAACAAGACACTTTCGCCCCTACTTGTACGGACAGAAATTTAAGATCGTTACGGACCATAGGCCATTGACTTGGCTTATGAATTTCAAAGAGCCAAATTCAAAACTGGTCCGATGGAAACTACAATTACTGGAATATGACTATGATATAATTTAGAAGAAAGGATTTCAGAACGTGGTAGCAGACGCTCTTAGCCGTGTAAAGGCCGAAGTTAATACCAATTCCATGGCTCCTCCTGAAAACAAAGACACTTCCGATCTAATTTCCATCTCTAGCAAACCACTAAATGAATTCAACTTACAAATAGTCTTCAAGATCGCAGATAAAGCCGAAAGAGCCATTTCCGTGCCTTTCAAAAACAAAATGAGAAGAACAATATCAGAAACACATTACGATAAGGAAAATATGACTAATATTCTAAAACAGATACTTAAACCTAACAAAACGTGTGCTATCTTTGCACCCAACGAAATTTTCAAAACTATTGAGGAAACCATGACAGAATACTTTTTACCACCCAAATTATACAAGGTTATTAGATGCACGAACCTCCTAAAAGACATAACCAACCCACACGAACAAGAAGCGGAAAAACGTAAATACCACTTAGCAAACAACCACAGGGGAATAGACGAGACAGTGGCCCATTTAAAAAGATCCATATACTTCCCACTACTAAAGACCAAAATTTCACACATTATCAATGACTGCGATGTCTGCCAAACACTTAAGTACAACAGGCAGCCGCAAATACTCGAATATAGAGAAACAGAAACTCCTCGAACCCCAATGCAAATTATTCACGTAGACATTTATACGATCAACGGAAAAACAATACTAACCATAATTGATAAATTTTCTAAATTTGCGGCAGGGTATACAGTTCCATCGAGAGACAGTCTCAACACAGTAAAATCGATGAGGCACTTCCTCTCGACATTTGGAATTCCGAAAAAACTAATTTTGCGATCAAGGCCCGGAATTCTCAAACAAACTTTTTAAAGATTTCTGCGCTCAATATAACATAGAATTATACTTTACTTCATTTCAACAATCCTCGAATAATTCCCCAGTGGAAAGACTCCATTCGTCTCTAACCGAGATATACAGAATAATACTAGACAAAAGAAAGACAGAAAAACTCTCTTGTGACCACGAAGACATTTTCTTCGAAACCATGACAACCTACAACAACGCAGTTCACTCGACAACGAAATACACACCCTTCCAGATTTTCCACGGAAGACCTCACAGTATAAATCAGAACATTTCCCAAAACAACGAACACGACTACTTGCAAAAACTGAACGAATTTCGCAATACCCAAACATTAAGAAGAACATGGACGATAAAATGAAGGACAGAATAGCTAAAAGTAATGAATGAGATAGGCAGAACAGTCTTTAGAAAGGAAAACAGAAGGAACAAACTAACGCCCCGATTTACGAAACATATCGTTAAAAAGGACAAGGGGCTAACCTTTATATCACACAAATCAAGATAAAGAGAAGAACCAAATAGTAATCACAGTTATATTTTTTCAGATTATACTGCGTAACAGCACAGTTTATCAAGATTCAACAGTTGGAGGAACACGACAAGATAGCGAAGATCGACCTGGGAAACGCAAGACTGGTACAATCTTACAAACACTTACTACACAAAATCAATACAAATGACCTCCTCGAAAACACAGAAAATTTCGGAACGACAGTAAACGACTTAAGACATATAGAATTTTCTGAAGAAATAATTGACGTTTTAAAAGAAAAGGTAGACCAGCTAAAAATCAAAATTAAAGCATTAGTACCTTCAAGAAGGGAAAAAAAGAGGATTGGTGAACGGCCAACAAATAAATGATAAGTTTAACGTTGTTAGGGAAATCGAAGATCAAATTACACTAAAAATTAACCAAAAAAGTATACTTAACCAAAAAATTACCTTAAGATTCGAAAACATTACACAACACATAAACCAATAACAAACAACTATTAACAACTTCATTAAAAATTACAACAACAATATATATAAAACACTTAACGACGAACACAACCAAATACACTTACTCCAATACATTACTAGAATTAACTTTAATATAGATATTTTACAAAACCACATTAATAACATAGCGGAAAGCATTTTGCTAACTAAACTCAATATAAGACCTAAATTCATATTATCAGAAACAGAAATCGAATCCATAAACAAATTTATATCCAATCAGAACATAATAGTAGAAACCTTAGAAACTTATATTGATAAATCATACATAATATTCCATGTCAAAATACCTATAGTTAAGACACAAATTTTCCAATTAGCACACGTGGTCCCTCTGCCACTACATCAAACTAAATTCTTAATCACACCTAACTACATTTTATATAACCAAAACGACCAAGTTACGTACTTGGAAGAAAAGTGTACGAAAATACATACGACCTATATATGCGAAAGTGCTCGAGCACAAACAAACTTAATCGACATCAGCTGCATCAAAGGAATACTCCAAGGTCAAACAGCAACATGCGATATTAAAGACATCGGGCTCAAGAAATCATCAAGGAAGTGGAACAACGCCACCTCTTCATATTCAACACCGTGAGAACCAACGTCACATCCTCTTGCCGACCTCCCTTCTTAATCAATGGGTCAGTGATACCAACATTTAACAACTGCACGGTCAATATCAATGGCCTTACATATGACCATACGTTGATGGAATTCGAACAGAAAACAGAACTCTCAATAGAGTCGTTCAAGAAGATTAATATTAACAACACGTTCGATGACATAAACCTGTATAAACTTCACCTAAGGTCTCTGTCCAGCCAAGACGACCTAATTGTCATGAAAACCTCAGCAACAAACCATCTTTACACAATTTACATTTTATTTGCCTTATGAGCAGTTCATCGCTCCACTAACTCCAACACTGTTGCAATGCTGACGCAGCAGTCAGCAATGGACATCTTCATTGCGACAGTTCTGGTAAACAAAACTAGAACTGCCGCAGCAGCATTTCGGACAATGAAAACACAGCACATTCTTGTAAACATTTTAGCTTAAGTTTTTATTCGACTAATAAATTATAGTTCAGTTTATTTTGAAACACAAACCAGAGCAGTCGCTTGTTTTCTTAATTAAACTACTTGGATTAAACCATTTGGATTCAAATACATACAAGGACACACACACACTCACACACCAGCTGCAGGAGGCACTGGTAACTCGCGCGCGAAGTCGGGTGCACCGAGTCTCAAAATTTTCCGGGTCGTGGCGGCCCGACAGAGACAGGAGCGGCTGTCCCTGACGCACAATGTTGGGCCGTACTCACCAGCAGTAGGCACAGCTCCAAGAGTCCATGGATCGCCCGCCGACGACGATCTTTAGGGCCATGGGGCAGGACAGGGTGAGAGTAGCAAACAACTTTCTCTTCGCTTTTTTCTCTTCGTCCCGTGTGTTGTTGCAATGGGGTGTCGTGGCTGCCACTTGCCAGCTGATCACGCAGTCAGCTGGGATAGCAGTGCTGGTAAACGGCAAAAGCTCCCAGTTCTGGCAGCGCTGGGCGGCTGCTCGAGTCCCCAGGCATAGGTGGCGCTTTCTTCTCACTGACTAAAGCTAGCAGATACGGAAATTACCTAACGATCTGTTCACCGGGCGGCCGACGGTTATCGTTTGCAACATTCCATGGAAACCCGGAGACAGATCCATAATCGAGCAGAAGAGACAGAAGAAGAGTGTAAAAAGTCAAGGAGCAGACCGATAGCCAACCCTCCCGCGTAGGCCGCACACTATAGATCCACGGCTCTGGCGACCGAGCTAGAGCGGTATATCTCCCACCGTCGCAACTTTTTTACCCCTGCTCACCCCCCCACCAAAAGCCCACGGCGCGTCTGACCCAAAGTGGGCGGCTACGTGGCCTGTGCCTGTACTCTTGTCAGCCGGACATCAGCAAAATAAAAACCCATTCACCGTCTGAGGCAAGTTGGTCGGCATAATGGTCTGCGTCTGCGTATATCTAAAACCTGGCGAAAGGTATAAACTGTAAACCTAGCAGGAGGTATAAAAGTAATACCGAAGCGCTTGCGTAGGAAGCCGGAGGCAATCATCCTCAAGAAGACTGGTGACGCACTGAACGCAGTTAGCGAGAGTGACGCTTTGTAACCGAAGGATGGTCACGGTGTCGCATGGTCCAGGACATTCGTCCAACAATATGCTTCAGGTGCCTGGAATACGGCCACCGGGCTTCCAGCTGCAATCTAGTCGATCGCTCGGACTGCTGTCTACAGTGCGGCGAGCATGGACATAAGGCAAAGAGCTGCACATCGCCGCCTAGATGCCTGATCTGCAGCAGCGACGTGGACAAGAACCATGCGACAGGTGGCTTCGCAAGCCCCACATACAAAGCCAATACTTTAAAAGAAGCTAATAGCCGCCACTTCATACAGATAAACGTCAACCATTGCGCAGCCGCACAGAAGCTTTTGTGTTAGACATCGAGGGAGCGCAATGTGGACGTAGCGCTACTAAGTGAACCATACCTCCCTGGTGTGGGAATCTTAGGGGAGCTCCTTAATGAGCTAGATTAAATGCCACACTAACCTATCTATAGATGAGTGGGAAGCTGTACCAATGTGCGGCATTGCCTACGCAAAAATTAAAGGAGTCTACTTCTACAGCTGCTATGCTCCACCTAGCGACAGTCCAGAGCAATTCGAGGACATGCTTGGAGAGCTTGTTGACCATGCAAGTGGACGCAGACCAGCAGTCATAGGAGGTGACTTCAATGCCTGGGCTACGTAATGGGGCAGTCGGGCTCAGTCGGACTTCAAACCAAAGAGGACGAGCAGTAATCGAAGCCATGAACTTGCTAGAGCTCGTACTGCTTAATGACGGGCTCAAGCCGACGTTTAGCAACGACAGAGGTTTGTCTTTTATTGATGTCACCTTTGTCAGCAGAGTCTTAGTGGCGAACGCGAACTGGATAATGCTAGAAGACATATCGCTGAGCGATCATAACCTGATCACGTTCAATGTCCAAACGACGAGAACGATGCCCGGACTGAGTAGAAGAGCACTAGGGCCAGTATGGGACATCAGGAAACTAGGTTAGGATATGTTGGCATACCAAAGCGAACTTATGGAGACCTCAAATAGACACGCGGAGACCATGGTGACTGCGCTTATAGATGCCGAGGAAAAGGAATGCGAAACGCAAGCCCCCTGTCCACTGGTGGAGTGCTCCTTTACACCAGCTTCGGATTGATTGCATCTGGGCAAGGAGGCAAGTGCAGCGATCCAGAGGGCATCCGCACCAGCTTACAAAGCTAAGCGAGCTGAGTTCAAGAACGGCATAGCTGCAGCAAAAGCGAATGCATTCACCTGCTTACTAGCATAGACAAAGACCCTTGGGGCCTCGCCTACAAAGTAGTACGCAAAAAACCCAAAGGGGCCTGCAAATGCAGGAGGTAGCTACCGCCTTGTATGTCTGCTGGACACGCGCATAGAGCTTATCGCCGAGAGTCCCACAGGCCTTTTAAGCCAGCAGTATGGCTTCCGGAAGGAGAGAAGTACGCTCGACGCTCTCACAGCCGTTACAAATGTAGCCAAAAACGTACTCGATAGTGACCGATGGTTAGGCGGCAGTAAGGAGTACTGTGCTATCATTACGCTCGATGTCAAGAATGCATTCAACACAGCGAGATGGATCAACATCCTCGGACCAATGCGCAGCATGGGAATACCCAGATACATACGGAGTATAAGTGGGAACTATTTCAGGGACCGCGTGGTATGTAACAGAAGCGGGTCCAAGAAGGCACCAAGTCTCCGCAGGTGTTCCTCAAGGGTCGGTACTTGGAGCAAGCCCAGTGGCGTGGAGCTGCACTGCTTCGCTGACGACGTTGCGGTTACAGCGGTCGCCAAGATAATACCGGAGCTACACGACAACAGCAATATGGCGAGTGAGTGGCAAGAGAAAGTCGGCCTAGGAAATGCTGCACATAAGACCGAAGTGGTCCTTTTGAGCAGCAGAAAGACCGTTGAAAACATGCAGGTCGTAGTTAAGGGTGAAGCTATAGTCCCTGCAAGATCCCTGAAGTACCTGGGAGTCCTAAAAGATCGTAGGTTATCTTTTAAGGACCACGCAATTTATGCCAGTAGAAAAGCGGCACTGACTGCTGCAGCTCTGGCAAGAACCATGCCCAACGTGGGAGGACCCAGATTTCCGGCTAGGAGACTTCTTGCTGCTGTTACAAAGGCAACGCAGCTTTATGCTGCCCGTATATGGAGCTGTGTAACCAGTAAAGTGTCATACTTGGACAGTGCGCGTGCAGTATCTCGCACAAAGGCTCTGAGACTCATCAGAGGCTTCAGAACCATCTCGAGTGACGCAGCGCATACGCTCTCAGGTGTTATACCCATCGATCTGGAGATAAAGGGATTATACCTAGCACGAGAAGGAGTTACCCAGACTGAAATCCAAGAGTGGATCCGAGGAGCCTGGCAAACCAGGTGGCAAGAGTCGCAACGAGGTCGTTGGACGTACGTTCTTATTCCGGACCTAACTACATGGGGTGAGTGTGAGCACATAGTGGTGGACTACCACTTGACCCAGTTCCTCACGGACCATGGATGCTTCCGAGGGTACCTATTTAGGTTTCGCAAAGTGGATACTTCCCAGTGTCTCAATTGCACAGATGCAGTGGAAACAGCAGAATACATTCTTCTGCACTGCTGCAGGTTCGTCGCGGAGAAGGCCCAGCTGGAGTCATTCGCTGGGGCACCTCTCAGCCCGAGAGGCCTGCTTGCTGCTATGATGGCGGACATATTCGTATGGCAGGCGGTACACGAGATAATCGTCACTATGATGAAGCGTATTCGTATGGACGAGATGGCCAACAGGATTGTTGGATAAGGAGTACTCCGTGTGGTGGCGGGACAAGAATACTACCACAGTGCGCTCGGCTTGTCGTAAAAGGCGACTGAAGAGTGAAGAGTCAAGGAGGTGGACCAAAAGGGAAGACTAATAAGAAGACGGAGTGCGGCTTGTCTCAACACCCTGGTGCTTGACAAGGACATGTACACGAGCGGAGGTTTTTTTTAGTAGGTTTTTTTTTTTAGGGTTATGAATCGTGCATGCCATCTACGGTCCGGTAGGTGGTATCTTTAGAAGATTTCATTTTCCTTATATATATATAAAAAAAAAAAATAAAAAAAAACACACTACCACCACTCACGCAGTGGAGCTGATGAGGCAGCTGAAGGCCGCGTGCGACGCCAGCATGCAAACGAGCAGGACGCATAGCCGACAAAGAGCCCCTGTCTACTGGTGGAACCAGGAGATAGAGACGGCTCGTCGTGAGTGCCTCTCCGCCAGACGTCGCTTTCAACGCGCTAGAGGTCCGGAGTCCTTTGCCGAACGTCAATCCGAGTACAGAGCCCACAGAAAAGCACTTAAGATAGCCATAAGGGAGAGCAAGCGGAAATGCTTCCTTGACCTCGACCACGTCGAAGCCGACGCCACTGTCAGCAGTGAGGAGATCCTTGAGTTGGCAAAACTGCTGAAGGACGGCAAGGCCCCCGGACCCAAGTTGCTGGAAGATACAAAAGCTGTTGCTCCTCTCAAAACCAGGGAAGCCACCAGAGGAGCCTTCATCGTTCCGGCCGATATGCCTCATCGATGGAACTGGCAAACTACTGAAGAAACTGGTGTGCATTCGGCTAGAGAGGGCTATCGCCGACGCGGGTGACTTCTCTCGGTCCCAGTTTGGCTTCAGGAGAAGACGGTCCACCGTCGACGCTGTCAATAGAGTGGTCGAAGTAGCGGCCCAAGCAATCGAGAGCACCAGATGGAAGGGGAGTAGCAAAGAGTACTGCCTCATGGTCACACTAGACATCCTTCAACACAGCGAGGTGGGACCGGATCCTAGAAGCACTAATTGGCTTCAGCGTCCCAGCCTTCCTAGTCAGGATCATCCGCAGCTACTTTTTTGATCGGGTCCTACTGTGCGAGTCGTCGGAAGGAGTCTTCAGGCTCGGATCAACGGTGGAGTCCCGCAAGGCTCGGTTCTCGGCCCGCTTCTGTGGAATACCATGTATGACGGAATACTTCGCGTACCGCTGGTCGTGAGGAGCGAGATCGTAGACTTCGCGGACGACGTGGCCTTGCTCGGTGATGACAAGCATCACGCCAAGGCGGAGGAGAAGTGTAACCCAAACATCAGGGCCATTAAACATTGGCTCAGCTCAATGGGGATAGAGTTGGCGCTGGAGAAGACGGAGGTTGTCCTGATTAGCTCCAGGAAGGCAGTGGAGACGGCCACTGTCGAAGTAGGCAGTACCACGGTGTCCTTCTCTCGGGCAATTAAGTTCCTGGGAGTCATGATAGACACCAGACTTTCGTTCCGTGAACACGTAGCCTACGCTGGCTTGAAAGCAGCAGGAGTAAATCGGGCGCTATGAACCAAAACAGGCGAGTAGACGACTGCTGACGAGCGTCACCCAAGCGACCATGCTATATGCCGTCCCGGTGTGGGCAAAAGCGCTGGGAACCGAAAGCTACGCCCAGGGCCTAAATGCTACCCACAGACTGTCGGCACTACGTATCTTCTGCGCCTTCAGAACAGTATCCAAAGCGGCGGCATTGGTGATCGCAGGAATACCGCCTTTAGACCTGTTAGCGCAGGAAAACAAAGTGGTCTTTAACCAAACCCACGGTAGAAGCCTCTCCCCCTGCGTCAAGAGGGCAATACGAGCAGAAGCAAGGCAGCACACCCTGGAGACATGGCAGCACAGGTGGAACAACGAGCTTAAGGTCGCTGGACGTAGCAGCTGACTCCCAACCTTAAGCCATGGTTAGAACGGAAGCATGGCGAAATAACGTTCCACCTAACGTAGCTGATCAGCGGGTACGGTTGCTTTCGCAGCTATCTGAAGCGCTTTGGACATGAGGAGGCGGACGATTGCCCATGGTGCGGAAGTGGACCGAGCGAAACAGCTGAGCACGTTCTCTTCTCGTGCGATAAATACGCTAGGAAACGGAGCTCACTGGAAACCGTACTTGGCAGCAGACTGAATGCGGACAACCTAGTCCCATTCATGCTGCAGGGGGAGGCGGAATGGCAAGCGGTCATCAGCTTCGCCGCAGCGATAACCTCCGAGCTCAGAAGAGCCGAGAGTGCCAGGAGGGTCCACGAGTGAGAAAATCCTGATCGTCCTCGCGAAGCAATGCTTCACGGCCATACCGCGGGGGGTCCTGGATTTGCCCTCCTTACTGTTACGTTGTTAAATAGTTAATGTTTATTATGTTCAATAAACGAATTACAAAAAAAAAAAAAAAACACACACACAGCGCGCGAGTTACCACTACACATTCCCCACTCCCCTGAAACCGCCCAGATTCTGCTGAATGACAACGGCATCAAGGCCACAACAACAACAACTCAGTAGTCCACATACATGAATAAACACATATAACATGTTACACACACACTTTGAGCATACATGGTCTCGAACATTCTAGGAATAGATTTCACCATAACGATAATGTTGCATCAGCCTCTAATTGTTCGTTTATTGGTCAGTTTATTTGTAGCTTTGAAAGGACTGTTATAACGAGGCGTTGTAGCCGATGCCTAGCGCAGTTTCGGCGTTTTTTTTTTTTTTTTTTTTTTTTTCAGTATTAGGCGATCCCGCTCTTTGTGTATATAGTCTCGCTTGTTTGGGAGCCCAGCTCTGTTATTGGCAGACAAGGCGGAACGAACAATGTTCATATCTGTGGCTTCCATCCATTCGTCTGTTTCGGCTACATAGCATTCCGTATGAGAGATCGTTGAGACGCCGTTAAAGCCGCCTATAGCGAAAATCATATCGTCTATAATCTCAAGCCCGAAGTTACTGCGAGAGTGGTTCATTTCACGAATGAAGTGCCAAGTTTGCGTGTCCGGATCAAAGCGTTCTCCGGTAGATAGACGCGCTGTTCCGTTAAAGCCGCCGATAACGTAAAGCTGGTTTCTAAAGGCCACGCAGCTCACTCCAGACCGACGATGATTCATGTTAGGTATTCTAGTCCAAATGTTGGTTACAGGGTCATAATACTCGGCGCTGTCTAGGCATTCCTGGCCGTTAAATCCCCCTGTAGCATATATGCGTTCTTGCAAAGTACAGGCGCTGGCATCAGAGCGTTGCATGTTCATTGGCGGGATAACGGACCACTGGTTGGTCCTTGGATTATACCGCTCCACAGTGTTCAGTCGGTTATGCCCGTCGTAGCCGCCGATTGCATATATCATACCATTTAGCTCTGTTACACTTACGTAGCAGCGCCTGCAATGCATCGGTGCGATTTCGTTCCATTTTTTTTTAACCGCGTCAAAAACTCGGCATGTGTTGAAATACTCTACGCCATCATATCCGCCAATCGAGAATATTTTGAAACCAAGCACTGCGGTTCCATGATACGCTCGGGGACCAGCAGGATCCTCTGCGTTAATGGTTACCCATCTGTCTGCCCTCGTGTCATAAGTCTCGATGCAACCTTTAGAGGTGCCACCGCTCCAGCCGCCTATCGCAAAGATGACTTCGTGCGGTAGCCTTGGCATTGCCAGTGGTGGAGTGGTAAGCTTGGGTTAAATATAAAAATATAGTGTTGTATTGGTAGAAAGTGAAAAAAAATTAACATTACCTCGTCTGCCTGAGGATTCAAAAAGTCCAGGTCGTACATAAATTTAAAGGTGTCAACGATCAGTGGCTTAGCGGCTTCACATTCCAAGACGTATGGGTGTTCCTTAACCTCCTCCATGAAGCACTATAAATTGATAACCAATATGATATATTCTGAATTAATAAACAAAATTAAGAAACACGACAGTGCACTAACACTTGGATAAGAATAATTTAATGAAACAGTTAGTTGGAGTGCGAAGCAGAAATTTAAAAAAAATCTCATGGCATGTCGATTGAAATTGGCGATGAAAATACTACAATCGAAAAATTTTCTAAAGTTTGTGCGAGAGGGCTGTTTTTGGCTTGTGGGCAATGAAGTGGGCCTGTTTAGCGTGTCGATAAAAATTAGAAAGACAAATAATAAAACAACAACAAGAAAAACGTAAAGGCAGTAAGCTAAAACGGGCGGAGGAGGTCACAATTTGCTAGAACGCATGGAGAAAGTGACGGTTAATGAAAACAGACAGTGAGGAGGTGTGGGGCAGTGAGACAGAAGGAATGACGAGCACTGCAAGCGAAGATCCATCCTCGGAGCAGGAAAAACAAGGACTTGGTATGGTTAGAAGTGACAGGGGAGTTTCAGGACGAGCGTTGGCTTAAGCTAGTGGACCAAGGAAAACAGTTTGTTACAAAATGCGGTTAGTGACAGTGCAGCCGGCCATTGCTATTAAAGTTGTCAAAAGGCAGCTTTGAGGTTCAAACTCGTGTTCCAGCGCATTTCGTCAAAGGGGTTAGAGTGAAAATCGTGCTTGACCCCGCATGGGAAAGGTTGGCCTCTTGATCCCTCGAAATTGAGTCGAAAATTTATTAAATACGAGCTACGCAACGCATGTTTACCAGGACAGAAAAATTTTAGGAAATTAATTAAGCTTCTAGAAAGGAAAGGAAGTGTACAATGAAAAGAAATGGAAATATATAAATATATAAATGGAAATTTATAAGTTTTCGAGAACTGGCAAATTATACGAAGAAATATTTAGCAGCTTATTAAAAAATTTTATAATTATCTAGCGGTCATGAATTAATAAGTTTATAGAATTCCTTAGAAATGTTTAGCTGGATAGAAGTGGTAAACACTACTTATTTACTCGGCAGATGATTCTGTGGTTTTAAGGGCGCAAAAGGGATCACCTGAGTAAGACTCGAAGATGGTGATCATGGATTGGGCGGTTCCAGATAACATAACAACGCCTCTCATTACCGAATTCCTCTTCTGTCAACTTTATCGAAAGATATACTTATATAATTAATATTATAATAATTTATATATGAGTAAAAAATATGAATGAATATAGCTAAGTAAAGTATATGAAATTAGGAATAAAGCTTAAATAATAAGGATGCGTTTCAAAATTGAATACTTAACCGCGAGAGTAACCTCGTACAAGGGATTGCAATTACAATCCTGGTAGTTATTTGAGGGTTTGTTTTGAATTTTATTTCTCAAAATACTTCCTAGTGTACAATTTGTTGCTGCTGTGAAACCCCTGCGTCTGCGGTTTTGCCCGGATACCCCATCCAGTGCTTTCGTCTGTTTCTGCTGAATCCTGGTTGATGACTTCGCTACGCTCTGTGTACGGGTCGAACGTTCCATATATTGGGTCACTGCTCGTGGGTGTTTCGGGGGAGGTGAACGCAGGCTTGTGCCGTCACCCATAACTCCTCCCCCTCAAAACGGAACTAAGGCCATAGGGACGAACTGTAGGCTGAATGGTACCTTTTTGTGGACAAAATTAATAAATTCAAACGGAGAGAGATATTTATTTTGTGTTTTTGTATTGTGTTACACTAGCCCATATCTTATATAATACCAAAAATTGTGAGCTAAAAAAAACAACCGAATGCGTGATTAGTGATTGCTTATTAAATTATTTTTCAAAAAATAACCACAAAAAAAATAAAAATATAGAGTGAGTCGAGTTTCCCGACTATCAGATACTCATTACTCTGCTAGTGTGAATGCGAACGCGAAATTTGTTCATTTTTCTTGGATCTCAATAGATATTGGGGAAAAAATGAGAAAAAATATACAAACTGTTCCAAAGTGTGGGCCTGACGGCCCGATTCGGCAAATCGATAGAAATTAGAAAGTCTAATAAATATATGAATAAATATCAACACATTTTTCAAAAGTGTGTACGTTTCTTACGTGGCAACTTGGGCTAACAATCTTGCGCTGCGTCTATGCCTCTAGATTCTGTATTCCGAATCTCACCCTTCTGTTTTTTTTAGTTCTAGTTTTATATTTTGAAATCAGTTATGTCGTTATGTATATAATTAACTTGGAACTTACCTAAAACCATACTCAACCAAAATTGCATAAATAGAGATATAATAATAATATAATAATCCCCCTAATAATAGAGGGAGATAACATAATAAAAGCTTTTTTTTCCCCTGCTCACCATCCCACACCCACCCACGCACGGCAAGAGCAGATGCTAGCCAACAGACCACCCCTAAGCGCCCATTCAGCCACGAAGAACCAAGCAAGGGTAAGGATAGCCCTAAGCCAAAGGACGCGTGGCCTTGCTCGTTGTTGACAAGCATCCCGGCAAGGCGGACGAGAAGTGTAACCTAAACATCAGGGCCATTGAACAATGGCTCAGCTCAATGAGGCTAGAGCTGGCGCCGGAGAAGACGGAGGCTGACCTGATTAGCTCTAGGAAGGCAGTGGAGACGGCCACTGTTGAAGTAGGCAGTACCACGGTGTCCTTCTCTCGGGAAATTAAGTACCTGGGAGTCATGATAGGCACCAGGCTTTCGTTCCGTGAACACCTAGCCTACGCTAGCTCGAAAGCAGCAGGAGTAAATCGGGCGCTATAAACCAAATTGTTGAACACCCGAGCCCCAAAACAGGCGAGTAGACGGCTACTGATGAGCGTCACCAAAGCGACCATGCTATATGCCGTAACGGTGTGGGCAAAAGCGCTGGGAACCGAAAGCTACGTCCAGGGCCTAAATGCTACCCTAAATGCTACCCAGGGCCTAAATGCTACAGACTGTCGGCACTATGTATCTGCTGCGCCTTCAGAACAGTGTCCAACGCGGCGGCATTGTTGATCGCAGGAATACCGCCTCTATACCTATTAGCGCAGGAAAACAAAAGAGAGAGAGAGTGCGTTTATTGGTCAGTTTACATTTGTAGCTTTGAAAGGACCGTTATAACGAGGCGTTGTAGCCGATGCCTAGCGCAGTTTCGGCGTTAGGCAAAAGAAGTTTTTGCTACGCATTGTCACTTGCATTGTGATGGTACGAAGTGACACACTTAAAACCGGAAAATTAACTCTACACCTTAAATGAAATTTTTCAAATAAAATAAGAAGTCATATTCATTTGTTACCTAATCTGTGATCGGAATTAAAACATATAATTTAACCAACTGTCCACGTGGAGCTTCGGCCCATCTATAACTCGCTCGCGAAGTCGGGTGCACCGAGTTGGCGCTCCTGGAAAATCTCAACATTTTCCGGGTCGCGGCAACTTGATGGAGACAGGAGCGGCTGTCTCTAACACACAATGTTGTCCCGTGTACTCACCGGCAGTAGGCATAGCTCCAAGTGGCCATGGATCGCCCGCTGGCGTCGATCTTCAGGGCCATGGGGCAGGAAAGGGTGAGAGAAGCAACAAACATTTATCTTCACTATTTTCTCTGCGTCCCTTTGTTGTTGCCTTTTGGTGTCATGGCTGCCACCACGTAGACTTGTCGGTCACGCCAGCTGATTACGCAGTCAGCTGAGATAGCAGTGCTGGTTAACGGCTAAAAATCCCCGGCTTGGCAGCGCTGGTCGGATGCACGAGTCCCCAGGCATAGGTGGCGCTTTTTTCTCGGTGGATGTACTCACTGACAAAAGCTAACAGCTTTTTTAGCTCTGTTACACTTACGTAGCAGCGCCTGCAATGCATCGGTGCGATTTCGTTCCATTTTTTTTTAACCGTGTCAAAAACTCGGCATGTGTTGAAATACTCTACGCCATCATATCCGCCAATCGAGAATATTTTGAAACCAAGCACTGCGGTTCCATGATACGCTCGGGGACCAGCAGGAACCTCTGCGTTAATGGTTACCCATCTGTCTGCCCTCGTGTCATAAGTCTCGATGCAACCTTTAGAGGTGCCACCGCTCCAGCCGCCTATCGCAAAGATGACTTCGTGCGGTAGCCTTGGCATTGCCAGTGGTGGAGTGGTAAGCTTGGGTTAAATATAAAAATATAGTGTTGTATTGGTAGAAAGTGAAAAAAAATTAACATTACCTCGTCTGCCTGAGGATTCAAAAAGTCCAGGTCGTACATAAATTTAAAGGTGTCAACGATCAGTGGCTTAGCGGCTTCACATCCCAAGACGTATGGGTGTTCCTTAACCTCCTCCATGAAGCACTATAAATTGATAAATAAATTAATCAATAATCTTAATAAACAAAATTAAGAAACACGACAGTGTACTAACACTTGGATAAGAATAATTTAATGAAACAGTTAGTTGGAGTGCGAAGCAGAAATTTAAAAAAAATCTCTTGGCATGTCGATTGAAATTGGCGATGAAAATACTACAATCGTAAAATTTTCTAAAGTTTGTGCGAGAGGGCTGTTTTTGGCTTGTGGGCAATGAAGTGGGCCTGTTTAGCGTGTCGATAAAAATTAGAAAGACAAATAATAAAACAACAACAAGAAAAACGTAAAGGCAGTAAGCTAAAACGGGCGGAGGAGGTCACAATTTGCTAGAACGCATGGAGAAAGTGACGGTTAATGAAAACAGACAGTGAGACAGAAGGAATGACGAGCACTGCAAGCGAAGATCCATCCTCGGAGCAGGAAAAACAAGGACTTGGTATGGTTAGAAGTGACAGGGGAGTTTCAGGACGAGCGTTGGCGTAAGTAAGACCAAGGAAAACATTTTTTTACAAAATGCGGTTAGTAAATGTCAACTCTCTGGAGCTTCTAGAGTTTGTTTTGTAACGGCGACAGAAGCGTTATGACAAATATATACATTTCGGCCTTAAAGTATGCACTTTAATTATATAATGCCAATTATATAATTATATAATTATATACCGGACCGGTATTACCGGTTGAAGATGCGTCGGTGTAATCGACATTGAGCGGCACTCTCTCCGACCAGAGGAGCCCAAAGTGAATTTAATTAATCTGTTCAATTCATTCGCTGTCCTAACTCATACATAGGCCGAATGATGTTCAGCTATCGGTAACCAACTAAAATCAACTCAATCATTCGAAATTTCTATTCATTTCAGTTTTATTTTTTTTGAAAAAAAATATATATATATTACTTGGACCAAGTTCGCACTTCACTTCGCCGCTACAGAATTGAGCCAGCTTTGGGAACTTACCCGTCCACCAGATGATCCCAATCCATCATCTCTGAGGCGATCTCGATAACGCCGGTGAGTTCCAAGCATATAAGTAGCCGAGCGCAGGGGACACTTTCGTTGGATTAGGAGTCTTCTGGGTAAACTTCCCTTGACTCCCGTAGATTCCTTTGCTATTCCGAAGGCGTCGACCGCCACAATTGGCGATACGTATGTAAATACGCCCATGTAGTGCAGTCTAAGCACCAACAATTGCTTCCTAAACTTTCTACTTTGACCTGTATAAAAGCACGCGACGATCAATATTAGATTAGTCCATAATTATATAAAATAATATTATATACGTTTATTTAAGCAAGAGAACGCACCAGAATGAGTAATGAGTATTCACTGTAGGGGAGATGGAGCAGTCATAGTCGTCTGGAGGGACGCCGACGTATTGATAATGGATGATGTCCGGAAAACCCTCCGAACATCCTAGGCAGGGTGGGTGCACATGGTCAAAACATCTGCGGCACCACTTTTCGTCGTTTAAAATGAATTCTTTTGCTTACCTTTTTCTGTTTGTCTGCTTATAAGTGATCGTAGGTATGTACGGCCGTAAGGCGTCGATAGCTCTCGATGCTTATGTTGCGAGCTGTGTGGCACGGGAAATACTCCGCCGTGGGAAAAGACTGAGCTAGCGGCATGCCACTAATGAAAGAAATCAGTTCGTAAAAACCCTTTGTTTCTTTTTTTTCATGGCTCAAACCAAAATGTTTTATTTCGGAAATTACTAAGAAGGTTACCGTTGGAAACTGAGAAATAATAAAATATTTTTTTTTGTGCATTCTGGTTTTCTGCAAATTAGTAATGCTTTATTTAAAATATTGCGATAAATTTTGATGTAAACTTGAGTTATTTTGATTGTGTAATTTCTTTATAATTTAATTTAAAATTCAAAGTTCCAAGTCTGATATTCTTAATTTGGTAATTTGGCAAAAGCATACATAACCTTGTTTTTTTTCTTCGTGTAAATGTTTCGAAAAATGGGTTTAACGGACGTGGGTTTATAAGGCTGAAGAAATCTTGCCACACGCTAACGCTTTATCTGCACTCTTATGAAAAATGTGTATTTTTTTTGGTATCCGAGCAAGATTTTGACGCCAACTCCTATGTACGACGACGAATTTCATGATGCGAGCCATGACGTTGGTTTCGCAGTTGCACACGAATCCGCCTATTGTTGGCCGCGATACCGCGATCCTCCATTACTCTATTAAGTTGAACAGTGGACACCAATTGAGATTGACCTGGTATCGTTTCAGCAGCAATTGCTGGGTTTAGAAGCCCTACAGACGGTGGTATAGTCCGGGTTATGCGTGCTGATTGCACTTGCTCATCAGTCTCATCTACTTCATCAGGACTTTCGTAGTCATCCATGGCTCTGTTATTGTTTCCAACTAACATCTGCGAGGCATTGCCGTGTCCTATATTCTCCCGAGCCATGGCGGTTGCCATAAGACGCTGACGCCGCTCCTCCATTAGGCGATCCCGCTCTTTGTGTATATAGTCTCGCTTGTTTGGGAGCCCAGCTATGTTATTGGCAGACAAGGCGGAACGAACAATGTTCATATCTGTGGCTTCCATCCATTCGTCTGTTTCGGCTACATAGCATTCCGTATGAGAGATCGTTGAGACGCCGTTAAAGCCGCCTATAGCGAAAATCATATCGTCTATAATCTCAAGCCCGAAGTTACTGCGAGAGTGGTTCATTTCACGAATGAAGTGCCAAGTTTGCGTGTCCGGATCAAAGCGTTCTCCGGTAGATAGACGCGCTGTTCCGTTAAAGCCGCCGATAACGTAAAGCTGGTTTCTAAAGGCCACGCAGCTCACTCCAGACCGACGATGATTCATGTTAGGTATTCTAGTCCAAATGTTGGTTACAGGGTCATAATACTCGGCGCTGTCTAGGCATTCCTGGCCGTTAAATCCCCCTGTAGCATATATGCGTTCTTGCAAAGTACAGGCGCTGGCATCAGAGCGTTGCATGTTCATTGGCGGGATAACGGACCACTGGTTGGTCCTTGGATTATACCGCTCCACAGTGTTCAGTCGGTTATGCCCGTCGTAGCCGCCGATTGCATATATCATACCATTTAGCTCTGTTACACTTACGTAGCAGCGCCTGCAATGCATCGGTGCGATTTCGTTCCATTTTTTTTTAACCGCGTCAAAAACTCGGCATGTGTTGAAATACTCTACGCCATCATATCCGCCAATCGAGAATATTTTGAAACCAAGCACTGCGGTTCCATGATACGCTCGGGGACCAGCAGGATCCTCTGCGTTAATGGTTACCCATCTGTCTGCCCTCGTGTCATAAGTCTCGATGCAACCTTTAGAGGTGCCACCGCTCCAGCCGCCTATCGCAAAGATGACTTCGTGCGGTAGCCTTGGCATTGCCAGTGGTGGAGTGGTAAGCTTGGGTTAAATATAAAAATATAGTGTTGTATTGGTAGAAAGTGAAAAAAAATTAACATTACCTCGTCTGCCTGAGGATTCAAAAAGTCCAGGTCGTACATAAATTTAAAGGTGTCAACGATCAGTGGCTTAGCGGCTTCACATTCCAAGACGTATGGGTGTTCCTTAACCTCCTCCATGAAGCACTATAAATTGATAACCAATATGATATATTCTGAATTAATAAACAAAATTAAGAAACACGACAGTGCACTAACACTTGGATAAGAATAATTTAATGAAACAGTTAGTTGGAGTGCGAAGCAGAAATTTAAAAAAAATCTCATGGCATGTCGATTGAAATTGGCGATGAAAATACTACAATCGAAAAATTTTCTAAAGTTTGTGCGAGAGGGCTGTTTTTGGCTTGTGGGCAATGAAGTGGGCCTGTTTAGCGTGTCGATAAAAATTAGAAAGACAAATAATAAAACAACAACAAGAAAAACGTAAAGGCAGTAAGCTAAAACGGGCGGAGGAGGTCACAATTTGCTAGAACGCATGGAGAAAGTGACGGTTAATGAAAACAGACAGTGAGGAGGTGTGGGGCAGTGAGACAGAAGGAATGACGAGCACTGCAAGCGAAGATCCATCCTCGGAGCAGGAAAAACAAGGACTTGGTATGGTTAGAAGTGACAGGGGAGTTTCAGGACGAGCGTTGGCTTAAGCTAGTGGACCAAGGAAAACAGTTTGTTACAAAATGCGGTTAGTGACAGTGCAGCCGGCCATTGCTATTAAAGTTGTCAAAAGGCAGCTTTGAGGTTCAAACTCGTGTTCCAGCGCATTTCGTCAAAGGGGTTAGAGTGAAAATCGTGCTTGACCCCGCATGGGAAAGGTTGGCCTCTTGATCCCTCGAAATTGAGTCGAAAATTTATTAAATACGAGCTACGCAACGCATGTTTACCAGGACAGAAAAATTTTAGGAAATTAATTAAGCTTCTAGAAAGGAAAGGAAGTGTACAATGAAAAGAAATGGAAATATATAAATATATAAATGGAAATTTATAAGTTTTCGAGAACTGGCAAATTATACGAAGAAATATTTAGCAGCTTATTAAAAAATTTTATAATTATCTAGCGGTCATGAATTAATAAGTTTATAGAATTCCTTAGAAATGTTTAGCTGGATAGAAGTGGTAAACACTACTTATTTACTCGGCAGATGATTCTGTGGTTTTAAGGGCGCAAAAGGGATCACCTGAGTAAGACTCGAAGATGGTGATCATGGATTGGGCGGTTCCAGATAACATAACAACGCCTCTCATTACCGAATTCCTCTTCTGTCAACTTTATCGAAAGATATACTTATATAATTAATATTATAATAATTTATATATGAGTAAAAAATATGAATGAATATAGCTAAGTAAAGTATATGAAATTAGGAATAAAGCTTAAATAATAAGGATGCGTTTCAAAATTGAATACTTAACCGCGAGAGTAACCTCGTACAAGGGATTGCAATTACAATCCTGGTAGTTATTTGAGGGTTTGTTTTGAATTTTATTTCTCAAAATACTTCCTAGTGTACAATTTGTTGCTGCTGTGAAACCCCTGCGTCTGCGGTTTTGCCCGGATACCCCATCCAGTGCTTTCGTCTGTTTCTGCTGAATCCTGGTTGATGACTTCGCTACGCTCTGTGTACGGGTCGAACGTTCCATATATTGGGTCACTGCTCGTGGGTGTTTCGGGGGAGGTGAACGCAGGCTTGTGCCGTCACCCATAACTCCTCCCCCTCAAAACGGAACTAAGGCCATAGGGACGAACTGTAGGCTGAATGGTACCTTTTTGTGGACAAAATTAATAAATTCAAACGGAGAGAGATATTTATTTTGTGTTTTTGTATTGTGTTACACTAGCCCATATCTTATATAATACCAAAAATTGTGAGCTAAAAAAAACAACCGAATGCGTGATTAGTGATTGCTTATTAAATTATTTTTCAAAAAATAACCACAAAAAAAATAAAAATATAGAGTGAGTCGAGTTTCCCGACTATCAGATACTCATTACTCTGCTAGTGTGAATGCGAACGCGAAATTTGTTCATTTTTCTTGGATCTCAATAGATATTGGGGAAAAAATGAGAAAAAATATACAAACTGTTCCAAAGTGTGGGCCTGACGGCCCGATTCGGCAAATCGATAGAAATTAGAAAGTCTAATAAATATATGAATAAATATCAACACATTTTTCAAAAGTGTGTACGTTTCTTACGTGGCAACTTGGGCTAACAATCTTGCGCTGCGTCTATGCCTCTAGATTCTGTATTCCGAATCTCACCCTTCTGTTTTTTTTAGTTCTAGTTTTATATTTTGAAATCAGTTATGTCGTTATGTATATAATTAACTTGGAACTTACCTAAAACCATACTCAACCAAAATTGCATAAATAGAGATATAATAATAATATAATAATCCCCCTAATAATAGAGGGAGATAACATAATAAAAGCTTTTTTTTCCCCTGCTCACCATCCCACACCCACCCACGCACGGCAAGAGCAGATGCTAGCCAACAGACCACCCCTAAGCGCCCATTCAGCCACGAAGAACCAAGCAAGGGTAAGGATAGCCCTAAGCCAAAGGACGCGTGGCCTTGCTCGTTGTTGACAAGCATCCCGGCAAGGCGGACGAGAAGTGTAACCAAAACATCAGGGCCATTGAACAATGGCTCAGCTCAATGAGGCTAGAGCTGGCGCCGGAGAAGACGGAGGCTGACCTGATTAGCTCTAGGAAGGCAGTGGAGACGGCCACTGTTGAAGTAGGCAGTACCACGGTGTCCTTCTCTCGGGAAATTAAGTACCTGGGAGTCATGATAGGCACCAGGCTTTCGTTCCGTGAACACCTAGCCTACGCTAGCTCGAAAGCAGCAGGAGTAAATCGGGCGCTATAAACCAAATTGTTGAACACCCGAGCCCCAAAACAGGCGAGTAGACGGCTACTGATGAGCGTCACCAAAGCGACCATGCTATATGCCGTAACGGTGTGGGCAAAAGCGCTGGGAACCGAAAGCTACGTCCAGGGCCTAAATGCTACCCTAAATGCTACCCAGGGCCTAAATGCTACAGACTGTCGGCACTATGTATCTGCTGCGCCTTCAGAACAGTGTCCAACGCGGCGGCATTGTTGATCGCAGGAATACCGCCTCTATACCTATTAGCGCAGGAAAACAAAAGAGAGAGAGAGTGCGTTTATTGGTCAGTTTACATTTGTAGCTTTGAAAGGACCGTTATAACGAGGCGTTGTAGCCGATGCCTAGCGCAGTTTCGGCGTTAGGCAAAAGAAGTTTTTGCTACGCATTGTCACTTGCATTTTGATGGTACGAAGTGACACACTTAAAACCGGAAAATTAACTCTACACCTTAAATGAAATTTTTCAAATAAAATAAGAAGTCATATTCATTTGTTACCTAATCTGTGATCGGAATTAAAACATATAATTTAACCAACTGTCCACGTGGAGCTTCGGCCCATCTATAACTCGCTCGCGAAGTCGGGTGCACCGAGTTGGCGCTCCTGGAAAATCTCAACATTTTCCGGGTCGCGGCAACTTGATGGAGACAGGAGCGGCTGTCTCTAACACACAATGTTGTCCCGTGTACTCACCGGCAGTAGGCATAGCTCCAAGTGGCCATGGATCGCCCGCTGGCGTCGATCTTCAGGGCCATGGGGCAGGAAAGGGTGAGAGAAGCAACAAACATTTATCTTCACTATTTTCTCTGCGTCCCTTTGTTGTTGCCTTTTGGTGTCATGGCTGCCACCACGTAGACTTGTCGGTCACGCCAGCTGATTACGCAGTCAGCTGAGATAGCAGTGCTGGTTAACGGCTAAAAATCCCCGGCTTGGCAGCTCTGGTCGGATGCACGAGTCCCCTGGCATAGGTGGCGTTTTTTTCTCGGTGGATGTACTCACTGACAAAAGCTAACAGCTTCGGAAATCGCCAAACGATGGTTCTACGATTGGTCGTAGCATACACTTATGGCCGGTCGACGGGTATCCTTGGCAACATCCCATGGAAACCCGGAGACAGATCCATAATCGAGCAGGAGAGGCAAAACAAGAGTGTAAGAGTAAAACGACTAAGAGTAAAACGTCAAGGAGCAGAGCAATAGCCAACCCCCCCACGTAGGCGCCACACTCTAAATCTCGTGCTCTGGCGACCGAGCTGGAGCGGTATATCTCCGTGGCCTGTGCCTGTATATCTGCGGGCTTCTCTTTAGTTATTGTAAAACTGTATATGCAGAATAACTTCTGCAAACATGTAAACAACTTACGCAATGTGGGCTTATCTTTAGTTATTGTAAAACTGTATATACAGAATATCTTCGTTGCATGCGGTGTCTGATTTTGTGGGTTATGTCTGATTGCGTTGATTAAACAATGTTTTCTTAAAAATCAATTGATTGACAAAATACAAAATAGATTGACCTCTAATGGAGGACTTCTTCTCCAACAGCCTATAAAGATCTATTAAAAAATATTAAAACATTTTTCAAAAGTGTGTGCGGATTGCGGCCGTGGCAACATGGCTCAACAATCTTGCGCTACGTCTAGTTGTCTGGAGCATACTTAAGCATACTTAATCTCAACATTCTAGCTTTTGAAGTTCCTAAGGTCTCGACGTGCATACGTTCAGACGGTCATGGAAATATCGGCTCGGCTATTGATCCTAATCAACAAAGTTAACTAAGTTACCCGGACGACAGCTTCACCGATCGTCCCGTGACAAGCTCCTGTCAAATTTCTGAAACAGCGTTTGGCCGGATGCTTTTACATAGCCGGCAAGCTCTGTTGGCAGAGACCGTTATGAAGCTTCCTTATATTAGCTTTTAAGTCAGTTCGTTCTGATTACTTATTCAATAAAGAGCAAAAGGTCTCATACCGAAACTCCGGCGATCCGCCATTATATCTTTTAATTATCACGCTATCTGAGTCTCTAGGCCAGAAGTTGTCCTAATTCTACATTTGGATTTGCACTTTTGGTACATAGACAGCTGCGTGGGAAATCGAGAAGAACACTCCAGTTTTCCAGAAATACACTCCAGTACTTCTCCAGTTTTCCATTCGAAAGATTAAGCCTTCTGAGAGGCAGGGCCTTGGTTCGTTCAGTTTGGTTTGGCGTTTTTCAGCAATTTCCTCTAAGTGGGGTTTGACTTCTCGATAGAGCTTATTTTGAAACTGTTCTCTTGAACAGCAAGAAGTCATTAGATCATTATTGAATTGACTCCCAATGCGACGTTACTCCGCCCATTGTCAAGGTGAAGGGTATAATAAAGTCCGGGTGTTTCAGAATGGGATCGTTGAAAAGGACGGTTTTACAAAATTCTCGGAATTCCTCATCTATTATTACCGACCTTTAAACTTTTAGTTGTTTTGTCAATGGTTTGGTAATTCGTGCGAAGTCTTTTATAAATTTCCTGTAATACCCTATGAGTCCCAAGAAGGTCTTAATTTGTCTGCGGGTCTTGGGGCAGTAAAATTCTTTGAAAGCGGCAATTATATTCGCTTTCTTTTGTACTACCCAGACGGGTGCACCCCAAGGTGAGTGGCTATATCGGATTATATCCTGTTCTAGCATCTTTTTTATTTGCTTAAGTACTTCCTCTTTATGGATGTATTTATAAGTTTTTATGTAGGTTGGGAATTGTCGAGAAAGTAAGAGTTTTCTATTTGTCGTAGAATAACTCCCTGCTTTTCTTCTGAGTGTAAATGTTTCGTCTGGATATGGTCGGATGATATTTTGTGTTCCCTAGGTTGGTCGTCCTGAATGTAGTGGACAACCTCAATCGGTTGGTCCAGACAAAAAGTTCGTACGTCCTCGGAGTCATTAGTTACCTCCAAGAAACTTTGTCCGTCGATGGCTGTGAAGACCACCAGTTATAGTAAGATCATTATCAGTGGAATTTGAAGAGTATGAGGCTTATATTGCCCTATTTGCCAAACTCTCTAGGTATAAGCAGGGTAGACCAGTGCTCGGGTTAGTTCTTGTGGGATGATACTTGGGTCGATAAATGAGTATGTGAAATCGGTGTCGAAAAAAATTTTCAGAGGATTAGAACTGTCAATCAAGTCCAAGGATAATAATACTTATTGATGGGCTGAACAATTTGTCAATATGCGCTCAATACACTGTCGCCAATATTATTGATATCGGCCAGGGCCCCCTGAGAAGTCCGTTACCTCAGTCATGGTTAGTTAGTCTCGGTTCAGGTGGTACTGCCCTGAAATTATCACGGCCCCTAGTTTGCGGTACGCTTCCTGTCGAAAGGGTTTATTTCTCTTTTTTTTGAATTTTTTGAATTTCCACAATCAAAATTGCATGCGCACATGCGTTTCAGGTTATTCATGGTGCTGTCCCACTCAAGTTTTGTGTCCAAAATGTTTAGGGTCTCGTCCGCTTTACCTATTATCTTGTTCCTTAGTGTACGTAGAAATAATTAGCCGTACCGGGTCTGGTCTGCTACTCTGATAGCATAATGACTTTTTTTACGCTTACAATACATTTTTGAAGGGTCCCGGGGCCCCGCAAATGGCCCCGGCCATTTTGTTTTTTTTAGCAGGGTACTAGCTTTGCCCACGTTAATTGCAGTGGACAACGGGCTAGTAGTCCTACGAACCCCGGACGAGTTCCCGAATCCGGGATTACCACTTCTTCTTCCCTTATCTCGGGTAAGCTAGAATTACTTCTAAGACCTAGCCTGGACCTTGTCTTATCGACATTGATTTTCTTTGACGATTGCAAGTTTATAATCGGAAGGACACCTATTTGCAGATAAAAATCGTGTTTTATTTTTATGTTTGAGTTCGCGAAAGTGAAGGGTATTAAGCGGCCACGTTTAAGATGTTATATATTGGTATCCACATTGTTTCCTGCCCATTTTCCTTATTTTTTTACTTATTTGAATTTTCAGAATTTCTCAAGATTTTAGGGATTTACCAGTAATTAGCTTTAAATTACGGATTTAAAAGCTTGATTTTCATACTTCAGAGCGAACGGTCGTTTTTTTTGAGCTCCGATTTTTATTTTTTATTTGTCAAACCAGCCGGGTTTTTAATAATTATCTTTTAGTATCATATATTGTAAACATAATTATTAAAGATACGTTCGCTTCGCGAGTGATTCTTTGTGGTTTGTGGAGTAGTTTAAACAAATATAAAAAACCTTTTCATTTTTCTTCTTTGTGTTTTGTTTACTGTCCCTTTTTACGTTGTTCGTAGTGCTATTTGGTGTTGTTTTTTGCATGCACTGTGGACCTATTCTCCCGCACTCACACTCTTTCGCTCCCTCTCGCAAAATCTAAAATTTCTGAGCGGTTCTTGGTTCTCCGGTTCTTTTAACAGATCGCCTGAAAGTTTTTGATCTTGTGTTTTCGTGCACAGTGGTCTGCTTTTAGACAAATATGGAAACAGTAAATGTTGTCTGCTTTTATAAAATCTGCTGCCAGCTTATAAAACCTGAGCAGCCAAAAATGATTTGTTGGCTATGTGATAGAATGCTGCACACTAAATGCGCTGGTTTTAATGGCCGAACAAGTGATGACATAGCAAAGGGTATCTTAATCTAAATTACTGTTGTGATGCTTGCCTTGTGGTTGCGAACGAGATGAAATCGTATATGCGCCAAACTATGATAAAGGTGGCTTGAAAGAACTGATCAACAGTTTTGGCGTAGCTAGAGATAGTTTTCGTCGAGCCGATGATATTCTTTCCGCGCTTAATGCACAGTTTAATGGCCTTAAGCTATTAGATGAATCTCCAAAGCGCAAAAAAGCCGCTGGTGGTAGGCTGCCTAAGGCCCCGCAACCACGGGCAAATGATCAACAGGACTCCACAACTGATCAGCTGTCAATCGCAGCAAATCCACATATGCTGCTAAGATCGGCAGCTAAAAAAGATTCGGAGCAATCCGATCAATCAGCTCTGGATGGACCCCACCCTGTGATTGCTAAAAATTCCGAATTGCCTGCACTGGTTTCTCAACCAGTGATTCCACCTGTCTCGATTAGTTTACCACCACAAGGGAACATTGAGTCCGGACTACCGGTACAAGTTGGCGCGTCAGAAATACAATCTGCAGCACCAAAACCCCTCGCGGTGGTTCCACTAAAGAAACAAATTTTTGTTTCTCGGCTTTCCACTGATCAAACATCGTCGGATGTATTGTCTTATATACAAGACAAAACCAAAGCCGATAATATAAAAGTGGAAAAATTTAACTTCTCTTACGCTAGGGACATATCATCTTTCAAGATAACTGTCCCAAACGAGCTCTTTTCGACCATATGTTCGGGTGATTTTTGGCCGGATAGTATGGTGGTAAAAGAGTTTGAAGCTAAGATCAAAAATAAGAAAAAGGTGCCCGTGGGAATTAAACTTCCCTCACGTGGCCAGACCACTGCACCATCCGCCTCTTCATCTTCTTCCTCTTCAAAAAACTAACTACAAAACTTACTATCTCCTATCAAAATGTTAGAGGCGTGCGTAGCAAATTAATCAAATTGTATTGTGATAGTCTTTCATTTACATCCCATATTATAGTGCTCACAGAGACTTGGTTAAAGCCGGAGATACTTAACTCCGAAGTCTTCCCAGGTATGTAAGTTAACAACTAAGAGCACAGACATTCATGTCAACAATACATAAACACTAAGTTACCACATATAAACAATGCTGACGCGCCCCAACGGAGTTCAGCGCTCTGCGCTACGAACGGTCAGCAACAGCAATTGGACACCCCTTATCCGGGGTACCAAGCTATGTTGCATAAATGCTGAGTTGGCTTGCCGACCATGGGTTTATGGCGTGATGCATTGGAGTCAGGGTAGATCCACACTTTTCATATTCTTTTGTATTCAGTTCTAAGCTTGCACCTTAACAATAAAGATCAGCTACTCCGGCACTTAGCCGTAAAATACCAATTGTTTTAATTGAACATTCTCGTTGAGCCAAAAGGCCATCGAAAGACCACGGGGGCAAAGTCACGCCCTCCATCCTAATCTTCCTAAGACGTCTTCACCTCTGGCATAATAGCCGGACTTACTGAGGACTCAGGAGAGTCGACCTTGCGCCTGGATAACACCCAGCCCAAGGAGACGACGCACATCAACCCTATACCACGGAGCCATCTGTAAAAGAGGACCACCGGACTATAGGATTTATTAATTGGCGCCCAGCGTTTATTACGGACCTAGAGTATCTTAACAGGGTAGTTAAGAGAGGAAAATATGTAAGTTCAATGAGTGAATTTAATTCGGCAGTCTTCGATTATTAAATAAATAAAAAATAGAAAGCTAACAATTTGTTGCGTGCTTTTAGGAAGTTGAATTTCCGTTGCATACTTTTTCCAAAGTGTTATTTACCGTTGCATACCCCAAGTCGCTCCTGAGCTGGTCACACTGAGCGGTTGTTTATAGTTTTTGTCTGTGAATTTCACTTTAACTTTAATTCGCAAACCTACATTCGTAGCTGTGCAAAACAGCACACATTCTAAAATTTGGACTCTGCCTTGCAGAGTCGGCATGTGGACATCAACAAAGAACGGTGGATAAGGTGCGAAAAATTTGCATTCTCTGCCCATTGGGCCCCTCACCACGTGGCAGCTGCACAAGGCAAGTTCTAAGCTGTGTTGTTTTTGCCCCTCGACCTGCGCGCTGCGCAAGCGGGAGGTTGTTACAATTTACCTTACAAGTAAACCGGTAAATCTTATCGTGTTTAGTAAATATCAATTGCATTATACGGCATAAGTATAAAGACAATTGATATAATGGAGAATTCATTTGCTCAATCGCGACCTAGCAATGGGTGCGATAAATTTGAAGAAATGAGGAAAGTAGCAGGTGTTGAGCCAGGAGAATTACGCTCCCAACTCCGCACCAGCTGTGCAGATGTCTCCCCTAACCTGGAAGGTATGCCAACTCAATCTACGGTCTCCTGCTTAATGGTGACAATCAGCAGCAACACCAATGCAAGTGTTACCTGCACTATTTCTAACGTACAGGCCAACATGATCTGTACTCCTACATACACCGATTGCACAACCGTGACCACTAGCATTTGCCCAACTACGCCTTATGACAATGGACTGCCGACACCTCTGTCATCACTGCCCAATAAGCCATCTAAAGCGAAATGCCCCTTTCAAGCACATGATCGTACTGTCAACAGGAAACGAAAAGGCGTGTCTCAGCCCCCATTATCTATCCTCACCCCTTCTCCAAGCCGTAAAACTAAAAGGCAGGCCACTATGCCACTCAATGAGGAGGCCTCTACCTCCACTGCAGCAGCATTAAATAACAATCGCTTCGCGCTTTTGTCTGCTGAAGCGGAGAATATGGAGCAAGACGTGTCGGATGCTGATTCTGACATTGAAGACTCTGCTGCCCGAGATGGTGATGGACAATCCGCTAAATATAGCAAACCCCCAGCCATATGCGTACCAAGTGTAAGTGATCCGGTCACCTTGGAACGGGCTCTTAATCTGAATATTGGCTCCTCAAACTACTATATCCGCACCTCTAGATTTGGTGTATCCAGAATCTATACAGCCAACTCTGACGCTTTCCGCACCGCTGTAAAAGAACTAAATAAGTTAAATTGTCAATTCTGGCATCACCAACTTAAAGAAGAAAAACCCTACAGAGTAGTGCTTAAAGGAATTCATGCTAATGTTCCTAGTTCGCAGATAGAACAAGCATATCTAACATCCTTAATATCTATTGCCCCAGAAAGTCTGACTGGAAGAACATTCAGGTAAACGAAGATGATAATGAAGCTACAAAAAACTTCAAAACTAGACAAAATTTGTTTTATATTAATCTTAAACAAGGCCCGAATGTTAAAGAGTCTCTTAAGATAACTCGACTTGGCAGATACAGAGTCACTGTTGAGCGCGCTACACGTAGAAAAGAACTGCTACAATGTCAAAGATGCCAAATTTTTGGACACTCTAAGAACTATTGCGCCCAGGATCCTATTTGTGGTAAATGTAGTGGTCCCCATATGACCGGGTCCGCTTTGTGCATAAGTGACGTATGTCTGTGTATAAATTGTGGTGGTGATCATGTCTCGACAGACAAAAGCTGCCCTGTCAGAGCAGAGAAAGCCAAGAAGCTAAAACCAAGGTCCAGGCTACCGATGACTAATAATATTGCCACACTCAAACCTCCACAACGTTCTTCAAGCGGTTACATACCAGCTGAGGCATTAAGAACCAACATCTCTTATGCTGATATTGCTCGACGCAACACGACTCAATCTAGGGCTCGTGCTACTGTGCAGGATGAAGTTATACCAACGTCGGACAATAGCCTTAACAATAAATTTATGGCGTTAGACAACTCCATTCGGGCCATCAATACGAGAATAGACCAACTATTTAAGCTTATACAAGAAACTGTAGACGCTAATAAAGCTTTCAGAGAACTGGTTCAGGTTCTAATTACACGTATTCCTAAATGACCCAACCAACCTTAAAAATCGGATTGTGGAACGCTCGCGGATTAACAAGGGGCTCTGAGGAGCTTCGGATATTCCTCAGCGAGCACGATATAGACGTAATGCTTACCACGGAAACACACATGCGAGTTGGTCAGCGCATCTATCTCCCAGGGTATCTTATGTATCACGCCCACCACCCCAGTGGTAACAGTAGAGGTGGCTCTGCAGTCATCATAAAATCTAGACTTTGTCACAGCCCTCTGACACCTATCTCTACTAATGACAGGCAGATAGCGAGCGTGCACCTGCAAACATCGGTTGGGACCGTCACTGTAGCTGCTGTATATCTACCTCCAGCAGAAAGATGGATAGTAGATGACTTCAAATCCATGTTTGCTGCGTTAGGCAACAAATTTATTGCTGGTGGTGATTACAATGCCAAACATGCATGGTGGGGGAACCCAAGATCCTGTCCTAGAGGTAAAATGTTGCAAGAAGTCATTGCACATGGGCAATACCAAGTTCTGGCTACGGGCGAACCCACTTTCTACTCTTACAACCCTTTGTTAACACCATCAGCCCTTGATTTTTTTATAACCTGTGGGTACGGTATGGGCAGGCTAGATGTACAAACTCTCCAGGAACTCTCGTCGGACCATCTTCCTATTCTGGCTGAATTGCACGCTACGCCGTTAAAGAAACCACAACGCGTACGACTACTTGCCCATAATGCTGACATAAACATATTCAAAACTCATCTTGAACAGCTGAGTGAGGTAAATATGCAAATTCTGGAGGCGGTGGACATTGATAATGCCACAAGCCTTTTCATGAGCAAACTAAGTGAGGCTGCTCAGCTTGCTGCACCGAGAAATCGGCATGAAGTAGAGGCCTCCAGACCACTTCAACTTCCTCCCAGAATATTGGCACTGCTCAGGCTAAAACGAAGAGTTCGAAAAGAATATGCTAGAACAGGTGATCCCCGCATGCAACAGATCCACAGTAGACTGGCCAACTGCCTGCATAAGGCCCTTGCTCGAAGAAAGCAGGCCCAAATAGATACCTTCTTGGATAACTTGGGTACTGACGCGAGCACAAATTACTCACTGTGGCGTATCACGAAACGGTTCAAAGCTCAGCCCACCCCAAAATCAGCAATCAAAAATCCGTCTGGTGGCTGGTGTCGCACTAGCTTGGAAAAAACTGAAGTGTTCGCTAACAACCTTGAGCAACGTTTTACACCCTATAACTATGCACCGGAAAGTCTCTGTCGTCAGGTTGAAGAATATTTGGAATCGCCCTTTCAAATGAGCCTGCCTCCGAGTGCTGTCACACTGGAAGAAGTGAAGAATTTAATAGCCAAGCTGCCACTTAAGAAAGCTCCTGGAGAAGATCTTCTTGATAATAGAACCATTAGACTTCTCCCAGATCAAGCATTGCAGTTCCTTGCCTTAATATTCAACAGCGTTCTTGATGTTGGCTACTTTCCGAAAGCTTGGAAATCGGCGAGCATAATTATGATCCATAAGACTGGAAAAACACCGACAGACGTTGACTCGTACAGGCCCATCAGCTTACTCCCATCTCTGGGTAAAATTATGGAGAGGCTGATCCTAAACAGGCTGCTCACTTGCAAGGATGTTGCCAAAGCGATTCCCAAATTTCAGTTTGGCTTCCGGTTGCAGCACGGTACTCCTGAGCAACTACATAGAGTAGTGAACTTTGCTCTGGAAGCTATGGAAAACAAGGAGTATGCAGTAGGTGCCTTTCTTGATATTCAACAGGCATTTGACAGAGTCTGGCACCCTGGGCTCCTGTACAAAGCGAAGAGGCTGTTCCCGCCGCAGCTATATTTGGTTGTTAAAAGTTTCCTGGAAGAACGCACATTCCACGTCTCTGTTGATGGGTACAAATCGTCAATCAAGCCAATTGCAGCTGGAGTTCCTCAAGGAAGCGTTCTTGGCCCAACCCTATACTCAGTTTTTGCTTCGGACATGCCTACTCACACACCAGTCACAGAGGTAGACGAAGAAGATGTGCTCATAGCCACCTACGCTGACGATACTGCTGTGCTCACGAAAAGTAAAAGTATCCTGGCTGCCACTTCTGGTCTACAGGAATACCTGGATGCATTCCAGCAATGGGCTGAGAACTGGAATGTGCGCATCAACGCTGAGAAGTGTGCCAATGTGACGTTCTCCAACCGAACAGGTAGCTGTCCGGGTGTCAGTCTGAATGGGAGACTGATCAGACACCATCAGGCTTATAAATACCTTGGTATTACCCTCGATAGGAAGCTCACCTTCAGCAGGCACATCACAAATATTCAGCAAGCGTTCAGGACCAAGGTTGCTCGGATGTCTTGGCTCATTGCACCACGCAACAAACTGTCGCTTGGCTGCAAGGTCAATATATACAAGTCCATATTGGCCCCCTGCCTGTTCTACGGCCTGCAGGTATACGGCATTGCTGCGAAGAGTCACCTTAATAAGATCCGGATCTTACAGGCGAAGACCTTAAGAAGAATTTCGGGGGCTCCTTGGTATTTGAGAACAAGAGACATCGAACGCGACCTCAAGGTGCCCAAAATAGGAGACAAGCTCCAGAACATCGCCCAAAAATATATGGAAAGGCTTAATGTACACCCCAACAGCCTAGCAAGGAAGCTAGGAACTGCAGCTGTGGTCAATGCTGACCCTCGGACTAGAGTCAAAAGAAGACTCAAGCGACACCACCCTCATGACCTCCCTGACCTGGTTTTGACCTAGAAAGTCTTAGTTTTAAAAATTCATTAGAATAATCAAATAAATAGTAATTATTATGTTATATCAACTATTATAATTCTCCCTATCATTTTTAGGATTAAAAATCTGTTAGTCTTAAGTAACCAAGACATATTGTAAAATAAAATAATTTAAGCAGATCAAATTAAGTTGCCGCATGGGTAACAGTGCGTTGATCAAATAATAAAAACATCATCGTTCAAATACTGAAAAAAAAAAAAAAAAAAAAATACCCCAAGTTATTGTGAGCTATTGCTGCGTGCTTTTAGGAAGTTGAATTTCCGTTGCATACTTTTACCAAAGTGTTATTTACCGTTGCATACCCCAAGTTACTGTGAGCTATTGCTGCCCAAAGGAATAAATAATAAATAGTAAATAAATTATTCCTTTGCGCAAGCCTGTTCTTTTGAAAGAAATTTTGTCGATTTCCATTTCTCGCGCACTTAGATAGTGAAATATATGTGCGAGGTGTCAACCAATGGTAAATGAGTTGGGCGGCATATAGAGACATTAAAGTCGATTGCGATAGTGACGACGAGTTTGATTTAGAGTCAGTAGGTTTTTGTCCGAATACTACAGATAGCCATGCAGCCATGGACGCCGCACAGCTACAAGCTATTATAGCTGGAGCTGTTAACCAGGCTTTGACCGAACAGGAAAGCAGACTAAATCAAAGGTTCCAGGCACAGTTAGATGAAGTTAAAAAACAAATGCAGAGCTTGCGTGTGGAAGCACCACAAATAGAGGCATACCAGAAAATACAACCAGACCCTAGCATATCATGCGGAGTCAAGCTGGACATTGTGAAGACATTGCCAGATTTTTCGGGGGAGCAGGACGACTATGTGTCATGGCGGCAGTCAGCCGTAGACGCATACGAAATCTTCAAACGGTATGAGGGTAGCGAGGCGCATTATCAGGCCGTCTCGATTATCAGAAACAAAATTAGGGGGTCAGCGAGAGGGCTACTAGTTGCCCATAACACAGTCTTAAATTTCGATGCTATTATTGCTCGACTAGATTGCACCTACGCGGACAAAACGTCGCTGCGTGTACTTCGGCAGGGACTTGAAACAGTTAGGCAAGGAGACCTTAGCCTAATGCAGTATTATGACGAGGTAGAAAAACGATTGACGTTAATAACAAACAAGATCGTTATGACTCACGAACCGGGTAGTGCTATTCTGTTTAACAATGAAGTTAGAGAGGATGCTCTCCACGCGTTCATTGCCGGTCTTAGGAAGCCCTTGAGGGCCATAGTCTTGCCGGCGCAGCCCAAGGATTTGCCCTCAGCTTTAGCCTTGGCTAGGGAATCCGAGGCTACCATAGAGCGCACTAATTTTGCCGCCACATATGCGAGGGCTTTAGAGGACAAGGCAAGCACTTATGAGCACCGAAAAGATCGGAACCGCTCAAGGGAGCCGCAGGGAAGATACAGCAGGGCCGAGGATAGCCAAGGCAGAAACCCCCATTTTTACAAGAAGCAGGGTAAGCAAAATAATTCTGCCCAAAATAATAACTCCTCTCGGAATCAGTCACCTGATCCTATGGAGTTAGGCTCCACTGTAACCCAACATAGGCAACCGATCTCGTTTGGAAGCGGTCAGCCTACAAACGCCAAGGCCGAGAGTGCTCGGGGCCAGAAAAGATTCGGCTCCGCACGCTTGACAGGTCAGAGGCGTCAGAGATTGCAGAACACCATGCAACAGGCTGACGATAAAAATGACAGCGAATATGATGGCGCGGCCGCAGCGGCCATTACCGAGATAGATGACGAGTCTGACGAAAATGATCAGATCAATTTTTTAGGGAACGCTCCCGACTGCCGTTCATTGAACGACAGCTGCAAGGGAGGCAACTAAAAATTTTAATCGACACAGGGGCGGCAAAAAACTACATCAAGCCCGTAAAGGAGCTTAAACATGTGGTGCCCGTCGATGCCCCTTTCACGGTTAGTTCCATTCATGGCTCTAACAGGGTTCACCAAAAATGTTTAATGAATATTTTTGGAAAAACATCTGCGTTCTTCCTTTTGGACGCACTGTCACCATTCGATGGTATTGTAGGGTTTGACCTCCTAGCTCAGGTGGGAGCAAAACTCGACGCAAAGAAAGGTACGATAAATTATGGTTCTGTTTCTGAGAAGCTTCAGCATCATAATTGCGATAATGTTAATTTTACTAACGTAAATGACATCGCCGTACCAGAGCCTGTAAAGACGCAATTTCGAGGTATGATCGAAAGCAGATTTAAGGCGTTTTCAGCCTCTGACGAGGCACTGCCGTTTAACACCTCTGTTGTTGCCACAATTCGCACTACAGATGATAAGCCGGTATACTCCAAGCTGTACCCGCATCCCATGGGTGTGTCTGAGTTCGTCAAGCGAGAAATCGCAGACTTACTGCAGAAAGGCATCATTAGAACTTCAAAGTCGCCGTACAACAACCCAACTTGGGTTGTGGACAAAAAAGGCCACGATGAATTGGGGAACAAAAATAAGCGTTTGGTTATAGACTTTAGGAAACTTAACGAAAAGACCATCGCTGATAAGTACCCAATGCCAAACATCCCCATGATACTGGCGAACTTAGGAAAAGCTAAGTACTTTACGACGTTAGGTCTAAAGTCCGGCTACCACCAGATATACTTGGCCGAACATGACCGTGAAAAGACCTCTTTTTCGGTAAACGGCGGAAAGTATGAGTTTTGTCGGTTACGTTCGGATTGAAGAATGCGGGAAGCATCTTCCAAAGAGCGATCGACGACGTCCTACGAGAGCAAATTGGCAAATCGTGCTATGTTTACGTAGATGACGTCATTATTTTTTCCGAAAACGAAAATGACCACGTCAAGCATATAGATTGGGTTTTAAAAAGCCTGTGCAATGCCAACATGAAGGTATCCAGCGAAAAGACACACTTCTTTAAGCAGAGTGTTGAATATCTGGGGTTCATTGTTACCAATGGAGGTGCAAAAACCGACCCAGAAAAGGTAAAGGCCATAAAGGAATACCCAGAGCCTACAAATTTGTATGAGCTAAGGTCGTTTCTGGGTTTGGCCAGTTATTACCGTTGCTTCGTGAAGGACTTTGCGGCGATCGCGAGGCCCTTGACGGACTTGCTGAAAGGAGTAAACGGCTCTATCAGCAAACACATGTCCAAGAAAACTTCTATCGAGTTCGGTGATTTGCAGAGAGATGCATTTGAGAGGCTGAGAAACGTCTTGGCTTCTGAAGATGTAATTCTCAGATACCCCGATTTTAGGAAGCCATTCGATCTAACGACGGATGCTTCTGCTAACGGTATTGGTGCGGTTTTATCGCAAGATAAAAGACCCATCACTATGATCTCCAGGACCCTAAAAGAAAGCGAGTCACACTACGCCACAAATGAAAGAGAATTGTTGGCCATAGTGTGGGCCTTAGGCAAGTTACAGCACTACCTCTACGGCACTCGCGATATAAATATTTATAAGGACCATCAGCCGTTGACATTCGCGGTGTCCGATCGGAACCCAAACCCGAAGATAAAAAGATGGAAAGCGTACATTGATGACCATAACGCAAAAATCCACTACAAACCGGGTAAAGACAACCATGTGGCTGACGCTCTTTCTAGGCAGAACATCAATGCCCTACAAAATGAGCCTCAGTCAGACGCTGCGACTATTCACAGCGAACTGTCATTGACCTACACGGTCGAAACGACAGACCAACCGGTGAACTGCTTCAGAAATCAGATTGTTATAGAAGAAGCACGTTTCCGACTGAAGCGAAGCTTGGTATTGTTTCGTAGTAAAACTCGCCACTTAATCAATTTTACCGACAAAAGCACCATTTTAGAAATGCTGAAGGAGGTAGTAAACCCCGAAGTCGTGAATGCGATACACTGCGATCTGCCCACCCTGGCATGTTTTCAACACGATTTAATTTCTCATTTCCCGGCTACGCAGTTTCGATACTGTAAGAATATGGTGGTAGACGTTACCAATAGAAATGAGCAGTTGGAAATTATCACGACAGAACACAATCGTGCACACAGGGCGGCTCAGGAAAATACCAAGCAAGTACTGCGCGACTATTATTTCCCCAAAATGAGCAGCCTGGCAAAGGTAGTGGTCGCAAATTGCAGAATATGCACCAAGGCCAAATATGACAGGCACCCTAGAAAACAGGAGCTCGGGGAGACACCCATACCTAGCTATACCGGCGAAATGTTGCACATTGATATTTTCTCAACCGATAAGAAGAAATTCTTAACATGCGTTGACAAATTCTCAAAGTTTGCAATAGTGCAACCAGTGCTGTCCAGAACAATAGTGGACGTCACGGGGCCCCTGCTTCAACTCGTAAATGTGTTCCCAAAAATCCGAACAATATATTGCGACAATGAAGCCGCCTTTAGCTCTGAAACCGTCACCTCGCTACTTAAGAATAGCTACCACATTGACATTGTGAACGCGGCCCCTCTGCATAGCTCGTCAAACGGTCAAGTGGAACGGTTCCACAACACCTTGACAGAAATCGCCAGGTGTCTTAAACTAGACAAGAAAATCAGCGATACGACAGAGTTAATCTTAAGGGCAACGGTAGAGAACAATAAGACCCTAAATTCTGTCACTCAGGAGAAACCGGTCGAGATCCTCCACTCGGGTTCCGATGATCGCTGCCTAGGCGTTAGAGACAAGCTGATAAAGGCCCAGAAGAACAACATCGAAAGATGCAACCCAGCTAGACAAAACCGTGTTTTTGAGGTAGGAGACGAGGTTTTTGTCAAAAACAATAAAAGGCTTGGAAACAAACTGACACCATTGTGCACAGAACAAACAGTGCAGGCACACCTAGGAACGTCTATTCTTATTAAGGGGAGGGTGGTCCATAAGGACAACCTAAAATAGGTCCCCCCACTTTTAGTTAGCTTTAAGATATTCCTTATGTTTTTTTATTCGTCTTTAAATAGCAGCAACTAAACTTAGAGGGCGAGGAGGCAAATTTATATAAATTTCCAGTAGTAAGCCTGATTTAAGCTAATATGCCGTGGCCTTATTCTACGTTTGGTTTGCAGGTTCGCCCTCATAACACTCATCACCCTGGCAGTGGCAAGTGCTCGGATTACCGACTTTTCCCACGCCAACTACATTCCCGTCGTAGACGGAGATGTACTGGTGTTTGAGCATCGTAATTGCCTGAGGCATTCGAGCAACCTGTCTGATTATATTTACATGGTAGATGAAACAAAGAAATTGTCCGCTTCCTTTCCACAGTCGCATATACGAAAGTTGTTAGACGTCGATACAGATCACCTTGTAAACTTGTTGTCCGTTCTAAAAATACATCACCGTATCGCTAGAAGCTTAGACTTCTTAGGTACAGCTCTTAAGGTAGTTGCGGGAACTCCCGACGCCTCAGATTTTCTAAAGATCAAAATGACCGAAGCTCAGCTAGTGGATTCCAACTCCAGACAAATTAATATAAATTCCGAAACCCAAATACAAATAAACAAACTGACCGACACCGTGAACAAAATTATTAAAGCCCGAAACAACGACTTGGTCGACACCCCGCATCTGTACGAGGCACTACTAGCGAGAAATAGAATGCTGACAACAGAGATCCAAAATTTAATTCTCACAATAACATTGGCAAAAGCTAACATAGTAAATCCCACAATCCTTAATCATGCCGATTTAAGCTCATTAATTGAACAAGACACTCCAATAGTTAGCTTATTAGAAGCCTCTAAGATTGGGGTTCTTCAGTCCGACAGCATTATTCACATACTAATAGTCTATCCTAGGGTGAAGTTCAGATGTAAGAAGGTTCTCGTATACCCAGTATCACATTACCAGACAATCCTGCGACTCGATGAAGACATCCTAGCAGAGTGCGAGGAAGACACCTTTTCGGTCACCGAGTGCATGGAGACCACGCACAGCACCTTCTGCGAGCGGTCTCGACGCGAAACCTGCGCCCGCTCACTCCATGCGGGAAATACAGCCCAATGCCACACGCAATCCAGCCACCTTAGGGCAGTAATGCCTATAGATGACGGCATAGTCATCATCAACGAGGCAACAGCCCGCATCAGCACGGACGGCGGCCCAGAGGTACTCGTCAAAGGAACACATCTTGTTACATTCGAACGATCAGCTATCATCAACGGATCGGAGTTCGTAAACTTCCGGAAAACAATAGACAAGCAGCCTGGCGTAGCAAGATCGCCACTACTGAACATCGTCGGCCATGACCCGGCACTGAGCATGCCTCTGCTACACCGCATGAACAACGACAACCTGCGCTTTATCCAAGGGTTCAAAGACGAGGTTGACGCCGCGGGTTCCCCCAAACTTTGGTTCGTGGCTGGAGTAGTCCTTAACGTTGGTCTGATTGGTTCGCTCATCCTTTTTCTGGCATTAAGGAGAAGGCGAGCTTCCGCTGAGATACAACATACCATCGATAAACTTAATATAAGCGAGGACGGTCAAAATCTTAGGGGGGGGTAGTTAACAACTAAGAGCACAGACATTCATGTCAACAATACATAAACACTAAGTTACCACATATAAACAATGCTGACGCGCCCCAACGGAGTTCAGCGCTCTGCGCTACGAACGGTCAGCAACAGCAATTGGACACCCCTTATCCGGGGTACCAAGCTATGTTGCATAAATGCTGAGTCGGCTTGCCGACCATGGGTTTATGGCGTGATGCATTGGAGCCAGGGTAGATCCACACTTTTCATATTCTTTTGTATTCAGTTCTAAGCTTGCACCTTAACAATAAAGATCAGCTACTCCGGCACTTAGCCGTAAAATACCAATTGTTTTAATTGAACATTCTCGTTGAGCCAAAAGGCCATCGAAAGACCACGGGGGCAAAATCACGCCCTCCATCCTAATCTTCCTAAGACGTCTTCACCTCTGGCATAATAGCCGGACTTACTGAGGACTCAGGAGAGTCGACGTTGCGCCTGGATAACACCCAGCCCAAGGAGACGACGCACATCAACCCTATACCACGGAGCCATCTGTAAAAGAGGACCACCGGACTATAGGACTTATTAAGTTGTACACTATATACCATATAGGTTTGACCGTCCCTCCAGACGGGGAGGTGGAGTCTTAATTGCGGTTAGATCTACCCTCGCGTCGGAGGAGTTACTTTTGGACGATTCCCGTAACTCGGAATTCGTATGTGTAAAGCTGTCTTTTTCCGACAGATAAGTTTATATTACGTGCTCCTATATTCCACCATCTTCTGAATTCCCAGAATATCAAAATCATCTGTCCGCTATCCAGTCCATCTTAAATAAACTTTCTGACAGGGACCAATTGGTAGTTCTAGGTGATTTTAATATACCTGGCACAACGTGGTCCCCAGAAGAAAATTCTCCCTTTAGCACAACATGAATTTATTGACGGCTTGCTCGACTTATCGCTGTCGCAAGTTATATTCCAAATTCTCTTGGTCGACTTTTGAATCTATGTTTTGTAACAAGTCCAGAAAGTGTGTTTCTGTCCAGGGTAGCACCTCTTACTCAACCTGAAGATCCATATCATCCTACTTTCGAGGTGGTAATCGACATACGTACGGTATTAAATGTAAATTCAGAGAAGTCAACAAAGCGAATTCACTGTTTTCGCAAGGCAAATTTTCGGAGGCAAAACATTTTTATAGCTGGCTTTAATTGGTTCGATCTTTACTCCTGCAACGTAATGCCGGATGCCATTAATATGTTTTATACCACAATCAAATCATTTTTTGACTCTTGTGTTCCGATGTACTATCCGTCAATCTCTAAACCTCCTTGGTTTAATAAAGAGTTGACACACCTAAGAAATGTAAAGTCCAGACTATATATGAAATTTAAAAATACCGGTTCTCAGTCCATCCTTTGTAAATATTTAAACGCTCGGTTAAACTTTACCGTGCTTAATGCTCAGTGCTACAGAAATTATTTAAACCGTTGTAAGTTCCAGTTCGCACAGGATCCGAAACAGTTTTATAATTTCGTTAACACTAAGCGAAAAACAAGTTCCTACCCATCCTCGCTATTTTTTGAAAACACTACGGTAACATCGGATCAGGCAATAGTCGATCTATACACCAAGTTTTTTCAAACAACATATTCAACTTTACCTCATTCCGAACTGCCATACTCTTATGCGGTATCTAAGTCGAATCTAATATTTTTCCCCACTATAAACGAAAGCTCACTACTTAACGATCTTCAGCGTGTTAAACCGGTATATTCGCCAGGTCCCGATGGAATCCCTGGCTGTGTGCTCAGATTCTGTGCGGAAGCCTTGTGCAAGCCTCTACTGAAACTGTTTACCTTATCTCTATAATCTTCACAGTTTCCTCATATATGGAAGGATACATAAAAAAGGCAGCAAACTGGATGCACGCAATTACAGAGGAATCTCTAAATTGTCGGATATCCCACTCCTCATTTGCAGCACCTTTGTAGATCAATCATATCACTGTGTCAGCACGGTGACTTTAGTAAAGCATTTGACTCTGTTAATCATTACCTTCTAATAAGGAAACTTGATCTATAAGGTTTCCCTGTTGATCATCTATATTGGATTTCAAGCTACCTGAATGGCAGGGCGCAAAATGCCCTCTTTAGAAATTCTCTATCTTGTATTCTCTGAGTCACATCCGGTGTCCCACAAGGGAGCCACCTTGGTCCGCTTCTTTTTACCTTATTCATTAACGACCTCCACTTGGTAATAAAACATTCGTGTGTACTTATGTACTCAGACGATCTTAAATTATACCTCCAGCACAAGGACATTTCGCGCCATTTGGACTTTCAATCCGATTTAGACAGCTTTCAAGTATGGTGCCGTGATAACGTATTAAAGTTATGACCTTTTTTCGTGTCAACCCAATAGGCACGACTTACACTATAAGTGGGTGCCCTTTGGACAGAATAACACATCTTGGTGTTCTTCTGGACCCAAAACTACAATTTTCTGACCATATTTCGACTGTTGTCAATAAGGCCAGGGGTGTGCTTGGTTTTATAAAAAGGTGGTCTAAGGAATTTGATGATCCTTCTTCCGTCCGATTCTTGAGTATGGATCACCTGTTTGGAGTCCACTCGGACCGTATTGAATCGTCCATAAAAACTTCTTCCTTTTTGTCTTGCGGCGCCTAAATTGGGATGCAAACCGTATATTACCTCCTTATTCCAGTAGACTACTTTTAATTAATTTACCTACCCTAGCTAACCGTAGAACTATGCTTGGAACAGTCTTTATTTGTAAGCTTATTCGTGGTGATGTTGAGCGTCCCGACTTGATTAGTCGGCTTAACTTCTCGGTTCCAAGGAGATTCACTAGAAACTATATACCACTTATCTTAAATCATTGTAGATCTAACTATGAGTTGCATGACCCTTACAGAGTATTATGTTCTGACTATAATAGACTTTATCCTATTATCTGTAATCTTGACTCTCTGCCGCTCTTTAAGCAATCAATTTTAACTTTTTTAGTACATAAATAGATGCTACTAACACTAATTTTTATTAGAGTTATGTTATTATCTTGTTACGTTATTTATTATTATTTATTACATTATGTTCATTTCCTCATCTCTGTTCTCTTTTCTATAACGCGTCTATCTTCTCGCGAATCGAGCCGTACGATACATGGCAGCGCATCTGGGTCGGTTGGTCGGGAGGTGTGGCCGTGGGACGCGTGCGATCAAATAAAACAAAAAAAAAAAAATGTATGCAATCGAGAATATATATAGTAACATATCCATTCTACACCCACAAATCCCCAACCACACACACTATAGTAAACAGTCTCACACACACACACACACATTAATATCTAAGTACAATCACACACACATAAACGTCTAAGTACAAAATGTAATCAAAGATCGACAGCCCTTCGATTAAGCTTAGCTGTCATTTCCGCACAGTATCATGTTCCAAAGTCTAGACTCTGGGGCGAGCCAACGTCCCCTAAACATTCGATCACTTGGCGAGCCAACTGAAATAAAAAAAACTGACTCCTATTTTTCGGGAGCTCCGCTCTTTACGGGAGAATACACGTTGATAACTTTATTCTCTTAAACTTCGCTCTTAAGCTATGCCAATCAGCTATATAAACGCAAACATGTATCCATAAAGTAGTTCAGTTCTGAGTACGCAATCAATTGCGATAGCCCCGCTAAGCCCACTTAAACTTCGAAGTCCATTATCCAACCAAGTTATAATCCAAAGGCTCTAGTTCTTCCTGTATTGGAATTAATAAAAACGTTTAATAATACACATAAAAACATAACTGTGTTCTTTTTTTTATTAAACTCTCTCTCTGAATTCGTTAATATATATAATCCAGCGTGCAATATGTGATAAATAAATATGGTTGTGATTTTTGAGAAACGTATATATATATGTATATAATAACGAATCCAAGCTAATTTATTAAGTAAAAAATAGAATCTTTCACGTCTTATTTGTAGAGGAATATAATTAAATCTAATTGTAAGTTGCGAAGCAACTGTTGAGCGTAAAGAGGCTCTCTTATGTATTTATATGAATTGGGCGGTCTCTTGTGTGGATCGCGCATGGATACTGATCAGCCGAGAATTTAAGCTGCGTAAGCGGTTTTGACCCTTTGGTGGGAGTCGCGCATGCGGCTGTGGATGTTTATGTTTAAATTAGGGCAAGCTGGATTTGTTATTGTCACCGAAATAGCGGTTCTAATGGAATACTTGAAGGTTTGACTTATTTCTAAGGCAAAATTAAGATTAATTAATTAACAATGTAACAGTAATAGTAAGGAGGACAAAGCATTGCTTCGCGCGGACGTTCAGGATTTGCTCACTCATGGACCCCCCTGGCTCTATCAGCTCTTCTGAGCTCGGTAGTTATAGCTGCGGCGAAGCTGTTGACCGCTTGCCATTCCGCCTCCACCTGCAGCATGAATGCGGACAACCTAGTCCCTAGTCCTAGTCCCTAGTCCCTAGTCCCTAGTCCTAGTCCCTAGTCCCTAGTCCCTGCCAAGTGCGGTTTCCAGAGAGCTCCGTTTCCTTGCGTATTTATCGCACGAGAAGAGAACGTGCTCAGCTGTTTCGCTCGGTCCACTTCCGCACCATGGGCAATCATCCGCCTCCTCATGTCCAAAGCGCTTCAGATAGCTGCGAAAGCAACCGTGCCCACTGATCAGCCGCGTTAGATGGAACGATATTTCGCCATGCTTCCGTTCTATCGACGGCTTGAGATTAGGAATCGGCTGCTGCGTGCTGCGACCCTTTAGCCCGTTGATCCACCTGTACTGCCATGTCTCCAGGGTGTGCTGCCTTGCTTCTACTTATATTGACATCTTGGCGCAGGGGGAGAGGCTTCAACCGTTTGTTTGGTTGAATACCAAACGTTTCCTCAGCCTTGCCGGAATGCTTGCCAACAACGAGCAAAGCCACTTCGTCCGCGAAGCCTACGATCTCGCTCCTCCTAACCAGCGGTAGGCGGGGTATTCCGTCATACGTGGCGTTCCATAGAAGTGGGCCAAGAACCGAGTCTTGCGGGACTCCACCGTTGATCCGAGCCTTGCGGGACTCCACCGTTGATCCGAGCCTTGCGGGACCCCACCGGTGACCTGGTGCCTGAAGACTCCTTCCGACGACTCGCACAGTAGGACCCGATCAGAAAAGTAGCTGCGGATGATCCTGACTAGGTAGGCTGGGACGCTGAAGACAATTTGTGCTTCTAGGATCCGGTCCCACCTCGCTGTGTTCAAGGATGTCTAGTGTGACCATGAGGCAGTACTCTTTGCTACCCCCCTTCCATCTGGTGCTCTCGATTGCTTGGGCCGCTACTTCGACCACTCTATTGACAGCGTCGACGGTGGACCGTACTCTCCTGAAGCCAAACTGGGACCGAGAGAAGTCACCCGCGTCGGCGATAGCCCTCTCTAGCCGAATGCACACCACTTTCTTCAGTAGCTTGCCAGTTCCATCGATGAGGCATATCGGCCGGAACGATGAAGGCTCCTCTGGTGGCTTCCCCGGTTTTGGAAGAAGCAACATCTTTTGTATTTTCCAGCAACTCGGGAAGACTCCTTCCGTCAGGCACTTGGTGTATACCTTCGCAAAGGAGTCTGTCTGGAGGTAGAGAGCAAGCCCAAGCGCCCTGATCGGAATGCCGTGGTGTCCGGGGGCCTTGCCGTCCTTCAGCAGTTTTGCCAACTCCAGGATCTCCTCACTGCTGACCGTGGCGTCGGCTTCGACGTGGTCCCCTGTGGCTGGGTCGGCGGAGAGTAACTCATCCATCAAAGGAAACAGATGTTCCGCTACACTGCGGGCTTCTTCGCTGCACCTCCAGATCGCTGCTTTATTGGTGCGGTCGAAAGCCCTACCGTCCGGTAGGGCTCGCTAAGTAGCGCAAGCTCCACTCAGCGTTCGCGTTTCACTAGCAAGTCTTGGGCTGCCGTGCAGTGATTTACAATCTCGCTTCGAGAACGAGCTGGTCACACTGAGCGGTTGTTTATAGTTTTTGTCTGTGAATTTCACTTTAAATTTAATTCGCAAACCTACATTCGTAGCTGTGCAAAACAGCACACATTCTAAAATTTGGACTCTGCCTTGCAGAGTCGGCATGTGGACATCAACAAAGAACGGTGGATAAGGTGCGAAAAATTTGCATTCTCTGCCCATTGGGCCCCTCACCACGTGGCAGCTGCACAAGGCAAGTTCTAAGCTGTGTTATTTTTGCCCCTCGCCCTGCGCGCTGCGCAAGCGGGAGGTTGTTACAATTTACCTTACAAGTAAACCGGTAAATCTTATCGTGTTTAGTAAATATCAATTGCATTATACGGCATAAGTATAAAGACAATTGATATAATGGAGAATTCATTTGCTCAATCGCGACCTAGCAATGGGTGCGATAAATTTGAGGAAATGAGGAAAGTAGCAGGTGTTGAGCCAGGAGAATTACGCTCCCAACTACGCGCCAGCTGTGCAGATGTCTCCCCTAACCTGGAAGGTATGCCAACTCAATCTACGGTCTCCAGCTTAATGGTGACAATCAGCAGCAACACCAATGCAAGTGTTACCTGCACTATTTCTAACGTACAGGCCAACATGATCTGTACTCCTACATACACCGATTGCACAACCGTGACCACTAGCATTTGCCCAACTACGCCTTATGACAATGGACTGCCGACACCTCTGTCATCACTGCCCAATAAGCCATCTAAAGCGAAATGCCCCTTTCAAGCACATGATCGTACTGTCAACAGGAAACGAAAAGGCGTGTCTCAGCCCCCATCATCTATCCTCACCCCTTCTCCAAGCCGTAAAACTAAAAGGCAGGCCACTATGCCACTCAATGAGGAGGCCTCTACCTCCACTGCAGCAGCATTAAATAACAATCGCTTCGCGCTTTTGTCTGCTGAAGCGGAGAATATGGAGCAAGACGTGTCGGATGCTGATTCTGACATTGAAGACTCTGCTGCCCGAGATGGTGATGGACAATCCGCTAAATATAGCAAACCCCCAGCCATATGCGTACCAAGTGTAAGTGATCCGGTCACCTTGGAACGGGCTCTTAATCTGAATATTGGCTCCTCAAACTACTACATCCGCACCTCTAGATTTGGTGTATCCAGAATCTATACAGCCAACTCTGACGCTTTCCGCACCGCTGTAAAAGAACTAAATAAGTTAAATTGTCAATTCTGGCATCACCAACTTAAAGAAGAAAAACCCTACAGAGTAGTGCTTAAAGGAATTCATGCTAATGTTCCTAGTTCGCAGATAGAACAAGCATTTAGTGATCACGGCTATGAGGTCCTTAATATCTATTGCCCCAGAAAGTCTGACTGGAAGAACATTCAGGTAAACGAAGATGATAATGAAGCTACAAAAAACTTCAAAACTAGACAAAATTTGTTTTATATTAATCTTAAACAAGGCCCGAATGTTAAAGAGTCTCTTAAGATAACTCGACTTGGCAGATACAGAGTCACTGTTGAGCGCGCTACACGTAGAAAAGAACTGCTACAATGTCAAAGATGCCAAATTTTTGGACACTCTAAGAACTATTGCGCCCAGGATCCTATTTGTGGTAAATGTAGTGGTCCCCATATGACCGGGTCCGCTTTGTGCATAAGTGACGTATGTCTGTGTATAAATTGTGGTGGTGATCATGTCTCGACAGACAAAAGCTGCCCTGTCAGAGCAGAGAAAGCCAAGAAGCTAAAACCAAGGTCCAGGCTACCGATGACTAATAATATTGCCACACTCAAACCTCCACAACGTTCTTCAAGCGGTTACATACCAGCTGAGGCATTAAGAACCAACATCTCTTATGCTGATATTGCTCGACGCAACACGACTCAATCTAGGGCTCGTGCTACTGTGCAGGCTGAAGTTATACCAACGTCGGACAATTGCCTTAACAATAAATTTATGGCGTTAGACAACTCCATTCGGGCCATCAATACGAGAATAGACCAACTATTTAAGCTTATACAAGAAACTGTAGAGACTAATAAAGCTTTCAGAGAACTGGTTCAGGTTCTAATTACACGTATTCCTAAATGACCCAACCAACCTTAAAAATCGGATTGTGGAACGCTCGCGGATTAACAAGGGGCTCTGAGGAGCTTCGGATATTCCTCAGCGAGCACGATATAGACGTAATGCTTACCACGGAAACACACATGCGAGTTGGTCAGCGCATCTATCTCCCAGGGTATCTTATGTATCACGCCCACCACCCCAGTGGTAACAGTAGAGGTGGCTCTGCAGTCATCATAAAATCTAGACTTTGTCACAGCCCTCTGACACCTATCTCTACTAATGACAGGCAGATAGCGAGCGTGCACCTGCAAACATCGGTTGGGACCGTCACTGTAGCTGCTGTATATCTACCTCCAGCAGAAAGATGGATAGTAGATGACTTCAAATCCATGTTTGCTGCGTTAGGCAACAAATTTATTGCTGGTGGTGATTACAATGCCAAACATGCATGGTGGGGGAACCCAAGATCCTGTCCTAGAGGTAAAATGTTGCAAGAAGTCATCGCACATGGGCAATACCAAGTTCTGGCTACGGGCGAACCCACTTTCTACTCTTACAACCCTTTGTTAACACCATCAGCCCTTGATTTTTTTATAACCTGTGGGTACGGTATGGGCAGGCTAAATGTACAAACTCTCCAGGAACTCTCGTCGGACCATCTTCCTATTCTGGCTGAATTGCACGCTACGCCGTTAAAGAAACCACAACGCGTACGACTACTTGCCCATAATGCTGACATAAACATATTCAAAACTCATCTTGAACAGCTGAGTGAGGTAAATATGCAAATTCTGGAGGCGGTGGACATTGATAATGCCACAAGCCTTTTCATGAGCAAACTAAGTGAGGCTGCTCAGCTTGCTGCACCGAGAAATCGGCATGAAGTAGAGGCCTCCAGACCACTTCAACTTCCTCCCAGAATATTGGCACTGCTCAGGCTAAAACGAAGAGTTCGAAAAGAATATGCTAGAACAGGTGATCCCCGCATGCAACAGATCCACAGTAGACTGGCCAACTGCCTGCATAAGGCCCTTGCTCGAAGAAAGCAGGCCCAAATAGATACCTTCTTGGATAACTTGGGTACTGACGCGAGCACAAATTACTCACTGTGGCGTATCACGAAACGGTTCAAAGCTCAGCCCACCCCAAAATCAGCAATCAAAAATCCGTCTGGTGGCTGGTGTCGCACTAGCTTGGAAAAAACTGAAGTGTTCGCTAACAACCTTGAGCAACGTTTTACACCCTATAACTATGCACCGGAAAGTCTCTGTCGTCAGGTTGAAGAATATTTGGAATCGCCCTTTCAAATGAGCCTGCCTCCGAGTGCTGTCACACTGGAAGAAGTGAAGAATTTAATAGCCAAGCTGCCACTTAAGAAAGCTCCTGGAGAAGATCTTCTTGATAATAGAACCATTAGACTTCTCCCAGATCAAGCATTGCAGTTCCTTGCCTTAATATTCAACAGCGTTCTTGATGTTGGCTACTTTCCGAAAGCTTGGAAATCGGCGAGCATAATTATGATCCATAAGACTGGAAAAACACCGACAGACGTTGACTCGTACAGGCCCATCAGCTTACTCCCATCTCTGGGTAAAATTATGGAGAGGCTGATCCTAAACAGGCTGCTCACTTGCAAGGATGTTACCAAAGCGATTCCCAAATTTCAGTTTGGCTTCCGGTTGCAGCACGGTACTCCTGAACAACTACATAGAGTAGTGAACTTTGCTCTGGAAGCTATGGAAAACAAGGAGTATGCAGTAGGTGCCTTTCTTGATATTCAACAGGCATTTGACAGAGTCTGGCACCCTGGGCTCCTGTACAAAGCGAAGAGGCTGTTCCCGCCGCAGCTATATTTGGTTGTTAAAAGTTTCCTGGAAGAACGCACATTCCACGTCTCTGTTGATGGGTACAAATCGTCAATCAAGCCAATTGCAGCTGGAGTTCCTCAAGGAAGCGTTCTTGGCCCAACCCTATACTCAGTTTTTGCTTCGGACATGCCTACTCACACACCAGTCACAGAGGTAGACGAAGAAGATGTGCTCATAGCCACCTACGCTGACGATACTGCTGTGCTCACGAAAAGTAAAAGTATCCTGGCTGCCACTTCGGGTCTACAGGAATACCTGGATGCATTCCAGCAATGGGCTGAGAACTGGAATGTGCGCATCAACGCTGAGAAGTGTGCCAATGTGACGTTCTCCAACCGAACAGGTAGCTGTCCGGGTGTCAGTCTGAATGGGAGACTGATCAGACACCATCAGGCTTATAAATACCTTGGTATTACCCTCGATAGGAAGCTCACCTTCAGCAGGCACATCACAAATATTCAGCAAGCGTTCAGGACCAAGGTTGCTCGGATGTCTTGGCTCATTGCACCACGCAACAAACTGTCGCTTGGCTGCAAGGTCAATATATACAAGTCCATATTGGCCCCCTGCCTGTTCTACGGCCTGCAGGTATACGGCATTGCTGCGAAGAGTCACCTTAATAAGATCCGGATCTTACAGGCGAAGACCTTAAGAAGAATTTCGGGGGCTCCTTGGTATATGAGAACAAGAGACATCGAACGCGACCTCAAGGTGCCCAAAATAGGAGACAAGCTCCAGAACATCGCCCAAAAATATATGGAAAGGCTTAATGTACACCCCAACAGCCTAGCAAGGAAGCTAGGAACTGCAGCTGTGGTCAATGCTGACCCTCGGACTAGAGTCAAAAGAAGACTCAAGCGACACCACCCTCAAGACCTCCCTGACCTGGTTTTGACCTAGAAAGTCTTAGTTTTAAAAATTCATTAGAATAATCAAATAAATAGTAATTATTATGTTATATCAACTATTATAATTCTCCCTATCGTTTTTAGGATTAAAAATCTGTTAGTCTTAAGTAACCAAGACATATTGTAAAATAAAATAATTTAAGCAGATCAAATTAAGTTGCCGCATGGGTAACAGTGCGTTGATCAAATAATAAAAACATCATCGTTCAAATACTGAAAAAAAAAAAAAAAAAAAAAAAGCAGTGATTTAGGCTTAGCTGAATCAAACGCATCATTGCAGTGCCTTTGGTGCTCCTTTGTCCGCCAATGGGCACTTCCGGGTGCCTGCTTGGTGGATGGTCGCTTGTCTTCCTCTAATTGCGTACAAGAAGCACTTAGGCTCGTTGGGGCAGTCAGCGGCCTTGTGTCCCACGGACCCGCATCTGAAACAGCACTGCTATCTGTCTACGATGCTTCTACAGTGGGCCGCTATGTGGCCTTTCTGCAGCCATTAATTCATTAATTCTCCGCCTCCGCAGCCTTGTGCGCTGTTTTAGTTGGAGCTCCTTCAATCTGGGGATTGAGTTTTTCATTGCCAGATTAATGCAATGATAATGATAATAATGATAAGCAGATTTGACTGCCCTCTTTCAACGCTACCTAATCTTAAGAACCCAAGAGCGAGGCTCTCCCGAAATACAAATATTGTTCAAATACTGAGGCTTCTCCTCAATCCAATTTGCATTTGATTTTTAGTCTTAAGCTGAGATCCAAAGAATAAAGTCGTGAAACTATTTCTCCTAAAAACTATTTTTTATTTCTTGGCGTTGTCCTTAGTCAACTGACGGGACATTAGTTCGACTCAAAAATAAAACAACAATTTTACTATATATAATAGCCGCATCTCTGCCGGCTTCACCAGGCAGCTAAGGCGCACTTCATAGCCTAAGAGGAATATTGTATTAGCTTTAATAATCAGTCGAGTTTTACATCTGATACGAACTTCACGATAAAAATAAACGGAGCTATGCTCCAGAAAAACATCTAAAGGATGTTATCTATAATGCAACATTTGTGTCTGTCACCTGGAGTAATAATGTTATTTTCAGACATTCCAATTAAGTTTTGCATTTTATACCTCCTGCCATGTTTTCGGCTTTTTACCTTTCGCCAAGTTATGGATATGCTGCTGGACGATGCGGCTCAGACGCATGCCATTCCGCCGGACAACATGGCTTAGGCGCAGAATAGGTTTTTATTTGCTGCCGCCCGGCTGGTCAAGAGAACAGGCGCAGGCCACGTAGTCGCCCACTTTGGGTCAGACGCGCCTTCGACTTAGGGGGTGGGTGAGCAGGGGAAAGTTGCGACGGTGGGAGTTATAATGATCCAGCTCGGTCGCCAGAGCCCCGTATTTAAAGTGTGACGCCTAAGCTGGGGGTTGGCTATTGGTCTGCTCCTTGACTTTTTACACTCTAGTTCTGCTTCTCCTGCTCGTTTGTGGTGCTCTCTTAGTTTCCAAGTTGCCCAAAATACCAGTCAGCAGCACAGGAGTGTTTGCTACGACCGTTTGTGGTCCTGTATCTGGGTTTCCATGTTGCCCAGAATACCAGTCAGCAGCACAGGAGTGTTTGCAACGGCCGGCGTAGCCGATCGTTTGGCAATTTCCGTAGCTGTTAGTTTTTGTCAGTGAGTGCATGCACCGAGAAAACGCCACCTGTGCCTGGGGACTCATGCATCCCACCAGCGCTACCAGACCGGGGTGCTTTAGCCAATTACCAGCACTGCTTTCCCAGCAGACTGTGAGATCAGCTGGCGTGACCAGCAAGTCTACGTGGTGGCAGCCACGAGGCCAAGAGAAACAACAAAGCGATAGAAGAGAAAGTTCGCTGCTAAGTTCTCTCACCCTGATCAGCCCCATGGATCGGTGCCGGCGGGTGATCCATGGACACTTGGATCTATGCCTTTTACTGGTGAGTACTCGGGCCAACACTGTATGATAGAGACAGCCACTCCTGTCTCCATCAAGCCGACGCCAACTACTCGCGCGCGCCTTACCGAATGATGAGTTCTGTTGGGTGCGCCTGTATGTTTTTTTTTTAATTCGTTTATTGAACCATTAAGATTAACTATTTAACTATTTACAATATAACATTAAGGAGGGCAAATCCAGGACCGCCCGCGGTATGGCCGTGAAGCATTGCTTCGCGAGGACGATCAGGATTTTCTCACTCGTGGACCCTCCTGGCACTCTCGGCTCTTCTGAGCTCGGAGGTTATCGCTGCGGCGAAGCTGATGACCGCTTGCCATTCCGCCTCCCCCAGCAGCATGAATGGGACTAGGTTGTCCGCATTCAGTCTGCTGCCAAGTGCGGTTTCCAGAGAGCTCCGTTTCCTTGCGTATTTATCGCACGAGAAGAGAACGTGCTCAGCTGTTTCGGCCAATCATCCGCCTCCTCATGTCCAAAGCGCTTCAGATAGCTGCGAAAGCAACCGTGCCCACTGATCAGCTGCGTTAGATGGAACGATATTTCGCCATGCTTCCGTTCTATCGACGGCTTGAGGTTGGGAGTCAGCTGCTACGTCCAGCGACCTTAAGCTCGTTGTTCCACCTGTGCTGCCATGTCTCCAGGGTGTGCTGCCTTGCTTCTGCTCGTATTGCCCTCTTGACGCAGGGGGAGAGGCTTCTACCGTGGGTTTGGTTGAAGACCATTTTGTTTTCCTGCGCTTACAGGTCTAAAGGCGGTATTCCTGCGATCATCAATGCCGCCGCGTTGGACACTGTTCTGAAGGCGCAGCAGATACATAGTGCCGACAGTCTGTGGGTAGCATTTAGGCCCTGGACGTAGCTTTCGGTTCCCAGCGCTTTTGCCCACACCGGGACGGCATATAGCATGGTCGCTTGGGTGACGCTCGTCAGCAGTCGTCTACTCGCCTGTTTTGGGGCTCGGGTGTTCAACATTATGGTTCATAGCGCTCGATTTACTCCTGCTGCTTTCAAGCCAGCGTAGGCTACGTGTTCACGGAACGAAAGCCTGGTGCCTATCATGACTACCAGGTACTTAATTTCCCGAGTGGAGGACACCGTGGTACTGCCTACTTCGACAGTGGCCGTCTCCACTGCCTTCCTAGAGCTAATCAGGTCAGCCTCCGTCTTCTCCGGCGCCAGCTCTAGCACCATTGAACTGAGCCAATGTTCAATGGCCCTGATGTTTTGGTTACACTTCTCTTCGGCCTTGCCGGTATGCTTGTCAACAACGAGCAAGGCCACGTCGTCCGCGAAGCCTACGATCTCGCTCCTCCCGACCAGCGGTAGGCGAAGTATGCCGTCGTACATGATGCTCTACAGAAGCTGGCCGAGAACCGAGCCTTGCGGGACTCCACCGGTGACCTGGTGCCTGAAGACTCCTTCCGACGACTCGCACAGTGGGACCCGATCTGAAAAATAGCTGCGGATGATACTGACTAGGTAGGCTGGGACGATGAAGCCAATTAGTGCCTCTAGGTTCCGGTCCCACCTCGCTGTGTTTAAGGCGTTCCTGATGTCTAGTGTGACCATGAGGCAGTACTCTTTGCTACCCCCCTTCCATCTGGTGCTCTCGATTGCTTGGGCCGCTACTTCGACCACTCTATTGACAGCGTCGACGGTGGACCTCCCCGTTAGCCTGTACGACGAGCAGTCTGGGCTAGCCGCCGTCCGGTAGGGCTCGCTAAGTAGCGCAAGCTTTTTTTTTTTTTCGCACGGGTCCCACGGCCACACCTCCCGCGACTATTGACAATAGTCGAAATATGGTCAGAAAATTGTAGTTTTGGGTCCAGAAGAACACCAAGATCATCAACTCGTGTTATTCTGTCCAGAGGGCACCCACTTAGAGTGTAAGTCGTGCGTATTGGGTTGGCACGACAAAAGGTCATAACTTTCCACTTGGAGCCATTTAAGTCTAATATGTTATCACGGCACCATATTTGAAATCGGTCTAGATCGGATTGAAAGTCCAAATGGCAAGAAGTGTCCTTGTACTGGAGCCATAATTTAACATCGTCTGCGTACATAAGTACACGCGAATGTTTTATTATTAAGGGGAGGTCGTTAATAAATAAGGTAAAAAGAAGCGGACCAAGATGGCTGCCTTGTGGGACACCGGATGTGACTCGGAGAATAGAAGATAAAGAATTTTTAAAGAGGACTTGTTGTGTCCTGCCATTCAGATAGCTTGAAATCCAATTTAGTAGATCAACAGGGAAACCTATAAGATCAAGTTTTCTTATTAGAAGGTAATGATTAACAGAGTCAAATGCTTTACTTAAATCAGTGTAGATGACATCTGTTTGAAGATTATTTTTGAAACCCTGTATTACGAAAGAAGTTAGCTCCAAGAGGTTAGTGGTTGTAGATCTGCGTTTCATAAAACCGTGCGTTTACTCTGCGTTAACGCACCGTCTGCACTAGCAGGTCTTGGGCTGCCGTGCAGTGATTCACGTTTACAGGGTGCGCCTGTATGTGTGTGTCCGTGTGTGGTTAGCCTTCTAGGCTAAAGGGCGAGCTCGGGCTAGTGTTGATAATTCGCTGACTAACTCTGAGGCTTTCATAGCCTTAAATATAATTATTAATAATAAAATATACATTAACATTTACATTTACATGTGAGTAGTTACTATTGGTTGGAGACATGGGCAAGGGTCTAAATTGCATTATTATTATTTTTTGGTTTATATTTACATTTATATTTGTATTTATATTTACATTTACATCTACATCTTATACTTTTTCCATATTAGAATTAGTATTTGTGGAGCCTCACAATGTGTATAAATTTGTATACCCGTTACTCTTAGAGTAAAAGGGTGAAGTAGATTAGTTGAAAAGTTTTTAACAGGCATAAGATAGCGTTTACAACCATATACAGTATACATATTATTGATCAATATCAATAGCCGAGTCGATCTGGCTCAGTCCGTCTGTCCGTTCGTATGCACGTCGAGATCTCAGGAACTATAAAATCTAGAATGTTGAGATGAAGTATGCTTAAGTATGCTCCAGACAACTAGACGTAGCGCAAGATTGTTAACCCGTGTTGCCATATACTGTATATACTGTAAAATATACGTAACATACAGATCCATTGCGTGAGTTGTTTACATGTTTGCAGAAGATATTCTGCCTATACAGTGTTTGGTTATGCAGCCTGCAGACAGCAGCAGCTCATCACAAATTTGATTTATTTATTTACCGCTCTTATACATTCCTCTAAGCAGCGATAGATTTTGCATTCCCCTTCATGCTATGTTCCTCTCTCTATCAATAAAGAGCAAGCACATCTGTTTTAATCTTTATTCTGTAAAACTGGCTAATTGCCTTCTGCATAACAAGCTCAGTTACAAATTAAGTGTTGATCGCACCGGTACTGCTGTGATACACTTTAACTTTTACTCGGTTCGGTACGGGCACTGCCGCCGTTCGATATACAGCCCTGTGTGGCAAAATATATTTAAATACAACTGAAATATTAATTCAAACTACCGTTATAAATTGACATCACATTTCTTAATGTCAACGAAAAAGCTCATTGCCTAAACATTTGGTGATCCCGACGTGATTCGTAACATTTTTTTTATCTGTTCATTTTGGTGTGTACATAAGTGGCTGCACTCTTCGCGCTAGCTACTTTTCGTTTATCGCAAGCCTATTCGCAAGGCAAGGCAAAGGAATTGCCTTTGTGCATAAACACACACACATCATTGTTATTGGGTGTGTGCAGTTTGGTTGCCGGTGCAAATATAGTGCTTTTAAAACTGTCAACAATTGTGCGTGCATTTTACACTGACCGGATTAAAATTCAGTGCGTGAATTATTCAAATATATTAAAATGTTAAACAACGACACAGTCAGTTTGCCAGCTGACAGGATAACATTTTTAAAGCGCAAGGAAAACTCCACATTTGTCGACGCTGCAGGATCTGCAGAACCCCCGAATCGGTCACTTGCCTGAATGATGATGGTCTGCATTTAAAGAATTAATAAACCAAACAGAGGGTTCGTTCAACTGGGGCTTACGATTCCCCTGAGGAACTGGATCTCAATCAAATGGGAAGCGAATCGCGCGACCAGTTCCAAGACATTGTCTTTAAAATGCGGTATGTGATAAAAACGGAACTCAGTAGACGCAAACGTGAGAGAGATAGCGTCAAGATCCAGGAACTCAGTGGTCTGGTTCTCTATTTCGACAACCGAATGTGCCTGACCTGAAGCTGCGTGGCCTTTAGAAACCAGCATTACGTTATCGTCGGCTTTAACGGTACAGCGCTCTTGCACTAACTCTCGCAGTAACTTCGGGCTTGAGATTAAAGACGATATGATCTTCGCTATAGGCGACTTTAACGGCGTCTCAACGATTTCTCATACGGATTTCTATGTAGAAACAGACGAATGGATGGAAGCCACAGATATGAATATTGTTATTTCCGTCTTGTCTTGCCAATAACATAGCTGGACTCCCAAACAAGCGAGAGAAAAACGAGTGAACGGTGGTTTTTTTTTTTTTGAGCTCCGATTTTTATTTTGTATTTGTCAAACCAGCCGAGGTTTATAATAATTATCTTTTAGTATCTTATATTGTAAACATAATTATTAAAGATACGGTCGCTTCGCGAGTGATTCTTTGTGATTTATGCAGTAGCTTAAACAAATAATCAAAGTTTTTTTTCGTCTTTGTGTTTTGTGCGTTGTTCGTAGTGCTGTTTGGTGTTGTTTTTTGCATGCACATAAACTGCACTGTGCTCTTATTCTCCCGCACTCACTCTTTCGCCCTTTCGCTCCCTCACGCAAAATCTAAAATTTCTGAGCGGTTCTTGGTTCTTTTAACAGATCGCCTGAAAGTTTTTGATATTGTGTTTTCGTGCACAGTGGTCTGATTTAAGACAAATATGGAAACAGTGTTATCTGCTTTTATAAAAATTGCTGCCAGGTTATAAAACCTGATCATCAAAAATGATTTGTTGGCTATGTGATAGAATGGTGCATACTAAGTGCTATGGCTTTAATGACCGAACAAGTGATGACCTAGAAAAGGGTAAAAATCTAAATTACTGTAGTGATGCTTGCCTTGTGGTTGCGAACGAGACTTGTGGCTCCCAAACAAGCGAGACTATATACACAAAGAGCGGGATCGCCGCCATTGTATCATTTATTTAAAAGTTGTAATAAAGGTAATACTAATATAATAAAACACCACATTAATAAGTTATTATCATAAATAAGTACTGCTCGAAGGCGCTTTTCAGCGCTCAGCTTGTGGGACCTTTTGCACTTCCGAAGTGGATGGGTTCCCGGGCAGACTCGGCAGCAGTAGCTACAAGGACTGTGCGTCATGAGGATGAGGATCTATCCTAGGAAATTTTGTCTGTCAAGGAAAAAGCAAAACTGGGCTTAGTATAGCAGACTACACCTTGGAATGGGGAAAGAGCCCGAATCTCTAGGTACGGAGGACTCATGGTCCTCCGCTGGTAGGGGAATGACCTCATGGACAGGGAGCTTTATAGAGCCGCGAGACGTACGAATCTCAACGACTCGAATGCGATCATCGGCTCCAGGGAAGGCAGAAACGATTCTGCCGAGCCGCCATTCGTTCTATGGAACATTGTTCGCCTTGACGACTACCATATCATCGTCGACTTGGAGATTCCTGGTCGGAAATTGCCATTTATTGCGTTTGTGGAGTTCTTTAAGATATTCTCTCGGAGGTGTCGAGGGCAAGCCTCGATCTTAGCGAGAAGTGTCTCCAACTCCTCAAACGTGTACTTGAGGGATGACGTACACTTATAGAAAAAGGATTTGAAAATGTTCACGCCCGCTTCCCACAGACCACCCATATGTGGAGCTCCGGGTGGGATGAAACGAGTCCACACGAGCCCCTCATAGCTATATGCATCAGTCGTCACAGACCCTTGGGTGGCTTATAGGAAGTCCCATTATCCGAATGGACCCGCAGAGGACAACCGCACCTCGCTGCGAAAAGAGCAAAGGCCGCCAGGAATTTTTCAGTAGTAAGATCGGAGGTGCGTTCCAAAAATACACAAGCACACAAACATATTTCTTCGTTATATCCTTTATTGGTAGGAGATGCGTGGTTGGGTGAGAGAACTTAGCAGCGAACTTTCTCTTCACTACCGGTCCACCGGTCGTAGCATACACTCCTGGGCTGCTGACGGGTATCCTTGGCAACATCCCATGGAAACCCCGAGAGGGGAACACAAACGGACAGGAGAAGCATAATAAGAGTGTAAAAAGTCAAGGAGCAGACCAATAGTTAACCCCTTCGCTTATGCGGCACACTTAAAATCCGGGGCTCTGGCGACCGAGCTGGAGCGGTAGTCCACGGCGCGTCTGAACCAAGGTGGCCTAAGAAGCATCGATTTGAAGCATAACCATCACCTGTCAAAAGGCATAAATACGCACTCCTGCCAGGAGGAAACATCCAAAATATAAATACTCCAGTTGGCAGACACATGTTGAAGTCCACCCTTTTCTAATCTCGAGGCCAGGGTACGGATGTTGGAGGACCGACAAAACATTTCCACAAACCAGCCTCGACGGCGGCACACTTTCTGGCGGACTAAGTAATGAATCAAGTGCACCTACAACGGATAAAGACCGCTTGGTGTTCGGTAAAAGGTCCAAGGTCCTAAGGACCCCACCCCAGAACCCAAACGATGGCAGCCACAAGAGGCTATTAGAAGTGACCTCCCCGTCTAACAGAGTCCAACCAGCAAAGCGGGTAAAGACCCCCCATCTGGAAGTCGAGGAGATGGGAGCAATCCTGGACGACCTTCTGACGAAGGTCAACCACAACGGGGTGAGGAGCATTAATCTGGCAATGAAAAACTCGTTCGCCAGATTGAAGGAGCACCAACTAAAGCTGGGCACAAGGCTGCCGGAGGCGGAGAATTCGCATGTCGGACGCACCGCAAGAACCGATGCTAGCCAACAGAACACCCCGAAGCGCCCCTCCATGATGGTACCAAACCCAAGGATAGGCTCTACGGCGCTGTCAGCTAAGAAAGTTCAGCGATCCGACTACCAGAAGGCAGCGGGACCACAGCGCCTACTCAGTGCTCCGCTCCACGCCACTGCAGCGGGAAGAAAGTCACAACAGCCGCACATGAAGGGACCACCAAGAGAGAGTCCTGATGCGCTGGTTATCAGCCCATCACCTGGGTTACCGTACCGCGAAGCGCTGTTGCTGGACACAAGAGACCTGGACGCCATAGCAGAAAATGGAACCATGGTCAAGAGGACATGGTCCTCTTCGCCTCTGCCCAAGACTCGACGCAGAAGCTTAAGGTGGACATGGAAGACCGCGCCAGCCTTCGCACGTTAACATAATCAAAAGTATTTTTTGATTCGCGACCTAGACGAGCTAACTACAGAGGATGATCTGAGGAGGGTCCTGAAGTCCCAGGCAGATATCCCAGCAGCAGTTGTAGCAATCAAGAGCTTCCGAGCATCGCAGTATGGAGAAAAGACTGTTGGAATAGCAGTTCAAGCAAATCTGGCGGATCCGCTGATCAAGCGTGGCAAATTGAGGGTAGGATGGTCCCAATGCCTGAAATAGGAACCGGAGCACCGGCAAAGATGCTTCAAATAACTAGAGGAAGGCCACAAAGCGGACCATTGTAGAAACGCCGTAGACAGAAGCCAGTGCTGCTACAGATGCGAGTCCGCTGGACACAAGGCCGCAGAGTACCCCAGCGAGTGATCATTTGGCCATCATTTGTATTCTGGCCCTTCTAGACCCAAGCCCAACAGCAACTAAAGCCAGGAAAAAATTGGAAGCGGACACCCTGGACACGCAGTTATTTCGAGAGCAGTTCCTACCCTTGGGTGACCTCTCTCGGTCGCAGTTTGGCTTCAGGAAAGCGCGGTCCATGGTCGACGCAGTCAACAGAGTGGTCGAAGTGGCGGCCCAAGCAATCAAGGGCACCATATGGAAGGGGCTAAGCAAAGAGTACTGCCCCATGGTCACACTGGACATCAGGAACGCCTTCAACACAGCGAGGTGGAACCGGATCCTAGAAGCACTAATTGGCTTCAGGGTGCCAGCCTACCCAGTCAGGATTGTTCGCAGCTACTTCTCGAGACGGGTCCTACGCTGCGAGTCGTCTGAAGGAGTCTTCGGGCAGCATGTCACCGGTGGAGTCCCGCAAGGCTCGGTTCACCGGTGGAGTCCCGCAACGGTCGGTTCTTGGCCGTGTATGACGGGATATTCCGCCTACCGCTGGTTGGTAGGAGCAAGTTCGTAATCTTCGCGGACGACGTCGCTTTGCTGGTTGTTGACAAGCATCCCGGTCAGGCTATGGTAACGTGCAACAGAAACATCAGGGCTATTGAACAGTGAATCAGCTCAATGGGGCTAGAACTGGCGCCGGAAAAGACGGAGGCTGTACTGATAAGCTCCAGGGAGGTAGTGGTGGCGGCCACTGTCGAAGGTGGCAGTACCTCGGTGGCCTCCTCTCGGGCAATTAAGTACTTGGCAGTCATGATAGACACCTAGCCTACGCTAGCTCGAAAGCAGCAGAAGTAAGTCGGTCATTATTAACTCATTATTAACAATAATGTAAACCAAGCCCACGGTAGGAGCCTCTCCTCCAGCGGTCAATACGAGCAGAAGCAAAGCAGCGCACACTGGAGACATGGCAGCACAGGTTATTTTTTTCTCATATTTTTATTTTTGCCACGGCTTTTCTAACGCCCGAAGACCGCAATAGACAGCCACGCCTACATTCTTGAAAAATCTGTGGATAATTTTTTCATAAGTTTAATAGTCTTGTAAATTTCTATCGATTAGCCAAAAAACTTTTTGTCACGTAGCGCCCTAAACTAACACGCCTACACTTTTGAAAAAGGTTAAGATTTAACTTAGTTTCGTGTCTTGTCATATTTTATCGGTAACCATAAAAACACTGTTTGTTTTATTTGCTTACGGACGCGAAGCTTTGTAGTGGTACTTTCGTGCCTTTTTACCGCATGATCAGGAAGATGATAAGTCGGAGAATTATGAGTCGACGGAACTACATTCATATGACCCAGATCCATATACTCCTGGATCGCGATGTCATATTGTATTTTTAGGGGAAAGTCTCTTTTTAAAGGATTATCGTTTCTTAGAAACTGAGCTAACGCAATGGACCTCAAAAATCCTAAATTGGATCCGGAATTTTTGTGGGTCACAGAATGGGAGCGTCACAACGTACCTTCCGCTTGCGTCTTTCATTGTAGTTTGGACGAATTAATAAGATCAGACTCTTTTACCATCTTGACTGGTAGATCCTCGACCTTACAGACTGCTGAGAAGTGTGGCGAGCGGATCAGTGTCGCCTAATCCTTCACGACCTGAGTCATGAAGGATGCGACCCGTTTCGGATTACCATTGGAAGAGCGGACAGATCCTTCAGAGAATTCCGGGGGATGGGATAGGAGTGCCTGCTATTTCCAGAATAACGTACGCCATCTAATTGTACACCTGGAGTATTCGGAGATCGAATCCGGCCTCTGGCGATACAATTTAGACATATCTGCTTCTTTTTGGTGTAGTCGGATCGTGCGTTAACTGACATATGGTGAAAGCGTGCGTACTATTGTAACGTGTAACGAATTGAAATGATGGATGACTGGAGTACCTGTACTTGCGGGCGCACGCTTTAGAGAACGGCTCTAGCTCATGGCATTGGGTGTGGTGGTCTTGCTTGTACAGATCTCGTTTCGTTACAGACAATAATGAATAAGATCAAAAAATTGAGCGTGCTTGCAACAACAACAAAATGAAGGAGCTAGAATACAAAATCGGAGGAAGCAAATTAATACTTTCGGAAGCGGACAGTTCTAGAATGGGAGGAAAGTTTGAGAACTTGTCGCCTGCGAAGCACAGGTTGAATCGTGTTCGCGTATTGCCCTACCCTACCTAAGACCACTTTCCTTAAGAGCATATCTCTAGAGGACCCTATAGTGCCCTACGTCCGGAGAAACATCAGCCGAGTCGGTATTTAGGTTTTTTAGAAATTCATATTTTCAATATCAATCGGTACTTAATAATTAATAATTTAAGTTTGTTTTATTTGCTTACGGACGCGAAGCTTTGTAGTGGTACTTTCGTGTCTTTTTACCGCATGATCAGGAAGATGATAAGTCGGAGAATTATGAGTCGACGGAACTACATTCATATGACCCAGATCCATATACTCCTGGATCGCGATGTCATATTGTATTTTTAGGGGAAAGTCTCTTTTTAAAAGATTATCGTTTCTTAGAAACTGAGCTAACGCAATGGACCTCAAAAATCCTAAATTGGATCCGGAATTTTTGTGGGTCACAGAATGGGAGCGTCACAACGTACCTTCCGCTTGCGTCTTTCATTGTAGTTTGGACGAATTAATAAGATCAGACTCTTTTACCATCTTGACTGGTAGATCCTCGACCTTACAGACTGCTGAGAAGTGTGGCGAGCGGATCAGTGTCGCCTAATCCTTCACGACCTGAGTCATGAAGGATGCGACCCGTTTCGGATTACCATTGGAAGAGCGGACAGATCCTTCAGAGAATTCCGGGGGATGGGATAGGAGTGCCTGCTATTTCCAGAATAACGTACGCCATCTAATTGTACACCTGGAGTATTCGGAGATCGAATCCGGCCTCTGGCGATACAATTTAGACATATCTGCTTCTTTTTGGTGTAGTCGGATCGTGCGTTAACTGACATATGGTGAAAGCGTGCGTACTATTGTAACGTGTAACGAATTGAAATGATGGATGACTGGAGTACCTGTACTTGCGGGCGCACGCTTTAGAGAACGGCTCTAGCTCATGGCATTGGGTGTGGTGGTCTTGCTTGTACAGATCTCGTTTCGTTACAGACAATAATGAATAAGATCAAAAAATTGAGCGTGCTTGCAACAACAACAAAATGAAGGAGCTAGAATACAAAATCGGAGGAAGCAAATTAATACTTTCGGAAGCGGACAGTTCTAGAATGGGAGGAAAGTTTGAGAACTTTTCACCTGCGAAGCACATGATAGACACCTAGCCTTCGCTAGCTCGAAAGCAGCAGAAGTAAATCGGTCATTATTAACCATAATGTGAACACACGACGTCCAAAACAGGCGCACAGACGACTGCGGACGAGCGTCACCCGCGCGAGCACGCTAAAAGCAGCTCCGGCGTGGGCAAAAGCGCTTGAAATTGGCTCTACGTATCTTCTGTGCCTTCAGAACAGTGTCCAACGAGGCGGCATGGTGATCGAAGGAATACCGCCTCTAGAACTAATAGGTAGGAGCCTCTCCCCCAGCGGTCAATACGAGCAGAAGCAAAGCAGCGCACACTGGAGAAATTGCAGCACAGGTTATTTTTTTCTCATATTTTTATTTTTGCCACGGCTCTTCTAACGCCATAAAACCGCCATAGACAGCCACGCCCACATTCTTGAAAAATCTGTGGATAATTTTTTCATAAGTTTTATAGTCTTGTAAATTACTATCGATTAGCCAAAAAACTTTTTGGCACGTAACGCCCTAAACTAACACGCCTACACTTTTGAAAAAGGTTAAGATTTAACTTAGTTTCGTGTCTTGTCATATTTTATCGGTAACCATAAAAACACTGTGGCCGCTGGCCACACTGAACACGTATTGAAAATATCGCCGCTTCAGGATCTAGATCGTTAGATCGGATTGATGGACTGGACCAGCATGAAGGATATAAGTTAAGTTTGTTTTATTTGCTTACGGACGCGAAGCTTTGTAGTGGTACTTTCGTGCCTTTTTACCGCATGATCAGGAAGATGATAAGTCGGAGAATTATGAGTCGACGGAACTACATTCATATGACCCAGATCCATATACTCCTGGATCGCGATGTCATATTGTATTTTTAGGGGAAAGTCTCTTTTTAAAGGATTATCGTTTCTTAGAAACTGAGCTAACGCAATGGACCATGAATATCCTAAATTGGATCCAGAATTTTCGGGTTCACAGAGCGGGAGTGTCACCTTCCCGCTTGCGTCTTTCATTGTAGTTTGCACGAATTAATAAGATCAGACTCTTTTACCATCTTGACTGGTAGATCCTCGACCTTACAGACTGCTGAGAAGTGTGGCGAGCGGATCAGTGTCGCGACCCGTTTCGGATTACCATTGGAAGTGCGGGCAGATCCTTCAGAGAATTCCGGGGATGGGATAGGAGTGCCTACTATTTCCAGAATAACGTACGCCGTCTAATTGTAGACCTGGAGTATTCGGAGATCGAATCCGGCCTCTGGCGATACAATTTAGACATAGCTGCTTCTTTTTGGTATAGTCGGATCGTGCGTTAACTGACATATGGAGAAAGCGCGCGTACTATCTTAACGGTTGGTTCTCTTTGGAGCCCAAGTCACACCCGTTCGGTTAAGTGCTGACCTTTGTCTCGAACGATTGAATTTTTTTCTGAACTGCATGAGTCGGGATCTTATCCTCGATGGCCTCCAATATCCGATTCCTTTCGCTCAGGAAGCTGTTCATTTCTTCTCAATTTTCGGATTTTTACCTTAAGGGCTATTCCCATAAGGAGAGGGTCAGCTTTGGCAGTTAGCTTGAGCACAGGAAAACCAACACACAATCCCAGTTGTCAGTGGATATGTGAGAATGCACTATCGCTGAATCGTGAACTGCAGCTCTTTTAGAGCATGACCAGATTCTTAAGATATCGAATTCAAGTTGAAAAGGAGCTTGAGTTGGGACTTGGCGATTCCCTCACTCATAAGAGAGGATTTTGTGTCAGTCTGGAGTTGACAGCTTGTGGTGGTTAATATAAACTGTTGTGAAAAGGTCCCAGAAAGTGGGCTATTGGAGTAGTCTCGAAGACTTCCGTATCGCAAGGAGGCAAGCGGCAACTGGATGAAATTAGCCGCGGAGAGTGATAGTTTTCCGCTAGTGAAGACTCACTAAACGATTTCGTCAATGGTCGAACTGCTCGGTGGAAGGTGCCTTCCTTTGGTATTGAAAATTGCCGCTCTGCCTTTTGGACTAGCGGACTTGGGTGCTTGCTTAGCGCGAGTGGATAACGGTGAGTGTGGGCGCTCACCGCAGAATAGCGCGGCTAGCCAGTATTTGTAAGTTAACACAAGCCAACGAACTAGAACAGTTGGCTCAGTTTATGAAACATAATATCAAAGTGCTGATAGCATTGGGCCGGAAACCCGTGCGCAGCCGACAAACAGCATATTTGCGTGGCCGATGCGAGTCTTTGTTAGCTTTAAGAATCATTTTAAGTTTCAGTTTGAATTTGCATTTACCAGAACGAGTGGCAGCTCGTCAACTCCGACTAAGCGTCGTAAAACATATTTTTATTACTTACTCTGCCAGACCGCAAGGCTGGCAGTTAAAAGAGGAAAGTTCCTCTCAACGTAAATAATAATCTTCTGCTCCCCGGACTCACCGGAGTAGCCAGCGAAGGAAGCCTTTCACCTCTGGAGGAACCCTGACGACGACAGTATCGCAAGAAGGTGCGATCAATCTTTAAATAATTGGCGCTCAACTTGTGGTAAAAACCACCACTCACCACTAACCATCACCAACACCGCCCACACAGCTTCTAAATTTGCGGCAAAGCAAAAGACAGCGGCGCGGAAGAAGTGAAGGGAATAAGTTACAAAATAACACACACACCGAAAAAAATCATGTGAGTAGGAACCGATGCTAAACGCATTTTAAGTCTGTTAATATATTTATGTAGAAACCGCTGCACAGAAGCGTTTAAAAAAAATACATTGTTAATCAACGCCAATGTTACAGTAAAATATAATTATTACCAACAAAAATTATTTTAAACAAAAATCAATGTGAATAGAATCAAAAATCATATACTTATTTTTTTTTTCATTTTATATTTCCGTTCGATTCAAGCGCAACATTCGGCGCTGCAGCCGTTGTCTTTATTTATTGTTTGTCTGTCTTGGCCAACTGCCACCCATACAGGCAGCTTTTGCATACCTAAGCGAGTTGGACTGCTCATGCAGCCCGTATTCTCACAGTATAGGAATAATAGACCATACTCCACCGACTCAGAGTCCGATAGCGAAAATCAAGCTCCCCCTCTAAGACGTGTAACCGCGAATCCCCCTGCAATGGCGATAGATCCAGAACAGCTCAAAGCTGTAATACAGGCAATTGTGGCCAGTACTTCAGCGGAGGAGGCCGCCAAAAACGAACTCGCACAAAATGCGTCAGAAAATTCAGGAGCTTGCCAGAGGGTTGGCACAGCATGCATATGTCGCGCCCACCTCAGCCGTGGCCCCCGTAATCAGAACCTATGAACCCACAGATATAACCAATAATTTTCCATGTGGCGTGACTTTAGACGCCGTTAAATATTTGCCTGAATTCTCGGGGTCACAGGAATCATATGTTTCGTGGCGACAAGCGGCGATAGCCGCATATTTTCATCTCGGGACTTAAACGCAACCTTACTGACATGCTTTTCGCGGCAAAGACGAAAGACATGCCATCAGCTCTGGCTTTAGCGCAAGAAGTGGAATCTAACCACGAAAGGTACGTTTTTGCGGCCAGTTTTGTAAAAAGTCAGGGAGACAAAGATCGCAAACCTATTGCAAAGGCGCAGGATCGTCAACTTGACAAGTACGACCACCATGACCCACAACCTAATAATACCAAAAATCCGTATTTCAATAGGCAGCATAAGGTACAGGCTCACGCCGACCCGCAAAATGTAAAAATTACAAAAACAACGGCACACCAGAGCCTATGGAGGTCGATCCCTCATTTTCTAAATTGCTGCAGCCGACCCAGCCACATCTAAGCGCACAGGCGCCGTGAGGAAACAGTAAAAAATTAACTTCATTACGCAGAATGCAAAAGAAAAGACCGGAGCATATGCCGCCGCCGCCTCCAAAGCGGAATCGAAAATAAACGACGATGCCATTGCCGAGTCTGATTCTGACTACGTCAATTTTTTTGGGGAAAATCCCTGTTACCCGTCATCAGACGAAGAGTAGCAGGGGTACCAATGAATTTCCTTCTAGACACCGGCGCGTCAAAAAATGTCATCCGACCTCGCAAAGAGCTAAAGGGTACCCGCCCGGTGGACTCTCCTTTCGAAGTTCACTCAATTCATGGCGCCACCACTGTAACAAAAAAATGCTTCGTCTCGATTTTTAATTTAAAAGCGACTTTTTTCATTCTACCAGATTATACAATATTCGACGGGATAATCGTCAACAAATGATAAAAACCCAATATGGGTGGTTGATAAAAAAGGAACCGACCGGCAATCAAAATAGACGATTAGGCATAAACTTTCGTAAGCTTAAAGAAAGGACTATCCCGGACAAATACCCGATGCCAGATATCTCCATGATACTGGGCAACTCGATCCTTCGGATAAAGGCACTTAGTTCTTGGGTATTACCACTGAATGTTGGTATTTGGCTTAAGGCTTGATTGAGATGGAATTCCGATAATAGTTTGATTTGCTCGGTTGCCATTGTTGATGATATTATTTTTATTTTTGTTTTTACACTTTTATTGACCGTATGCATTAGGTTTGACTATTGCGTGCCAACCACCTATTATACGTAGTTCTTTTGCGGATAAATAAGAGTTAATTGTATTACGATTTTATGTTCACTTTAGCGCCGATTCGCGTGGTTCAATATTAAAAGACACGCTTGGTCGTACAAGGATCTTTTGTCACTAGATTGATATTTGTAAACAACTCGCACAATTTTACCTATTTGTCCTACCGACTACGCCATTTACGAATTCAGACGAGAGTTTAATAAAAAAAGAACACAGTTGGGTTTTTATGTATTTTTAATTGTTTTTATTAATTCCAATAAAGGAATAACTAGAGCCTTCGGATTATCACTAGGTTGGATAATGGACTTCGAAGTTGAAGTGGGCTTAGCAGCGTTATCGCGATTGATAACGTACTCAGAACTGAACTCCTGTATCGGGACATGTTTGGGTTTATATAGGCAGATTGAGATAGCTTAAGAGCGAAGTTTAAGAGAATGAAGTTATCAACGTCTATTCTCCAGAAAAGAGAGGTGAATAGAGGCGCCAAGTGATCGAATGTTTAGGGGACGTGGACGTTGGCACGCCACAGAGTTTAGACTTTGAACTTCGGACTTTTGTACTTTGCTGTGCGTAAATGACAGCTTAGCTTAATCGAAGGGCTCTCGATCTTTGATTACATTTCGTACTTAGACATTAATCTGTGTGTGTATGATTGCTTACAATAGTATGTGTGGTTGGGGAGTTGTGGGTGTAGAATGGATATGTTACTATATGTATGTGGAGTGAAAAAAGGCAATATTTTTGGCTAAATTTGTAATTATGTCGAAAAATTTTTTATTTATTATATAAATTATATATAGGGACGTATTTGGGTGATCCAGGCCGGCCACTTCAATTAATTCAAAGAATTATAAACAGCTTAAAAACATTAAACCCTTCACTCTACCAACATAATGATGTCCGACGGATAAGTATCACGATCATTGGCACTTCCGAACATCGAAGATTGGCCTACCCTCAAATCAAGACTCATCGCGGAATTTAAAACACAAGCACCAAACTACAAACTTCTGAAGAACTTCAGGGAGACAACATACAAAGGAAACCTAAGAGCATTCTGCGAAGCAGCGGAAAGACGACGTCAATTATTAATTTCAAAACTACACCTGGAAGGTAACCAATCGGATTTTCTTATTTATATTCAGTCTATTAAAGACTCTATTAAGATACTGATAAGGACACTACCAATACAATTATTTACTATTTTGGCTCATCACGATATTAGGGACTTAAGATATTTAATTTCTATTGAACAAAATGAGGGAATTTATGAAGGACACAATCATTTTTTAATAAAAACTGAAAACTTCTGATTAGGATCAGAATTTTTTTTTTTTTTTTTTGGGTGGCGAAATTTTATTGAATCTTCTCTTGGTATATAGAGACTAACAATAAGTTTACAAATCTTAGTCTACTCACTTAGTTATAAATTTATACTAAATGGCCCTAGGTCTTAGGATCCGGGCACGTGAATCGTTACGTTGGAGGCGCGTGTGTTTTTTTCACTTCTATAAGTGATTTGGTCAATTGTATGCGTTGCATACAATTGTCCAGCGTTCTGCTGGACAATTTCAGTTTTTACAACTGGAATCCGTAGGTCCTGGTGGATGTTCGCGTTCCGGTTGTACCAAGGCGCACCAATAACTGTTTCCAGGATTTTTGATTGTGCTCGTTGTATTATTTCAACGTTGCTGTTGCATGCATTGCCCCACAGTTGCCATCCATATGCCCATATTGGTTTTAGAACTGTGCTGTGTATAACAGCACCTTGTAGTCCAAACATAGTGGAGAGCGTAAGTTGATAAGCCAGTAAAACCTACAGGCTTTCAGCTTCAAATACGTTTTCTTGGCTTTAATGTGCTAACGTAAAGTTAATCTTCTGTCTAGATGAACTCCGAGGTAAATGGATGAATAACTTCGTGGAATTTGGACGTTATTTACATTTAATGGGGGACAGCTACGCCTATTAAGTGTAAATGTGACATGTTTGCATTTCTGCTCTTTAATTGCAATACGCCAGTTAGCCAGCCAATTCTCCACAACAGTTAGGTGACCAGCCAGGTGCGCTAATGCTTGCAGAGGGCATTTAGATCGGCTGGGAGTTGCGGTGTCATCAGCAAAAGTTGATTGTGTTGTTCGATCACTTGTGGCGGGTGACGGCGTTCGAATTCCATAAACATATACGAAGGGGGGACATTTTTTTATTTTGAATGTTGAGATGCAAGTACTTATACTAAGGCACGCGTAAGATCCTGCATTGTTGTTCTCATGAACGACATAAATTCCGTCATCGTTGCTTGGAATGATAAGATCATTTTTTCGATGGCAGTTATGGGTTGTTGCAGGTCTGGCACGGCTCGAGGTTGCGGCGCTTTAGAGAACTATATTGTGGACGTAGGACCTTCCTTTCCCGATTTTAGGGCACTAGCAAATGGAACACCCGGTATGGGGCTTACTGGAGGATGGCATGACATTTTGGCGTTGGAAAAGCAAATGTCAGGAAACGATTGGGAGAGTACAATAAATTTTTGGGTATCATTAGTACTACGAGCCTAAGCCATTCGTTTGTTCATGCGACTTTTAAGATCTGTGGTACCGTGTACCATCCACGGTAATTATCTGTGTGGTTTTCACCAGAATTGCCACATTTTTTTGAAGATGCAAACGGAAAGAAGGGTACAATATGTCTTCGTGTGGCCATATACTTGGCAGTTGGAGCATTGTACTGGACCATTACTCTTATGTGGCTCTTTTACAGTAATTTTACGGTGCACTTCATTTCCATTGAGTGTTTGGCTAGTTGGGTCTAGCTCGACCTTGAAGTGCGGCTTATGTGGCACGCACCTTATTACTTCAGACCCAACCGATACATGAACACACAACCAATTATTAAAAAAAAAATCCGTTCCAACATCCCAACAAAAAGCAAAATCCTCAAACAGCACATTTTAAAGGAAATACATACCCTCAACTACAACAATCCTCTACATCTAAAAATACTAACATCCCGATTACCTAATAATTGAGAACATCGGACAGTGAACAAACCAATGGAAATGAGATTTCAAGACCTAATTCAACCTTTTTATTATAAACAACAGTATTATGACCAAAATCAATACAATCCCTATCAAAATAATGGGTTCATTAATGAAGAGCAATAAAAGGTCCAACCCGTCCAAATTAATGACGAACAAAATCAAAATAACTCTGAACCAAACGACAATTTTCGGTCAGCTGCCCCGGACAACACGTAATATAAGGAAATAGATACAATACAAAGATTGCACATACAAATACCTTCTAGATACAGATCCAGAATTAATATGATCAAAATATATTTTGTCCTCCTATTCAAAATAGTAGATGTGAAGTTTTAACATAAAATGGCCCTATTACTTTGAGCAACTTGATTAGATATAATACTAAAAAAAAAACGAACCATTTAATGTACACAGATTTTCTATTAATTCCGATATGCTACTTGGAAAATTGGCAGAAAGTTGTTGAAAAGTGCACAATCAGTTATAAATTAATAAAATAGTAATAGTCCTTGATCAAACATACAAATAAATTATTTCAGAATCCGAAAGAAACCAACATTTTTGTATCCAAAAGACACCAGAAAAAATTGTAAACTCAGATCAGGAATTAATAAAAAAAATTAGATTTTTCACAGTTTCGATTAGATCACCTAAATCAGGAGGTAACTTCAAAGTCAAAAAAGGCTTAGTAAATAAATTTAGAAATCTTGAATATAAGGAAGAAGTCAAATTAACATTTACAAATACCATTCAGCGCGTACTAAATACAACACATAACTCACCACCTTTTTCAAAACTTGCGCAACAACACGAAATTAAAGTAGAAAGGCAAGCAAGGAAAGCCAGGAATTCATTTCCAGAAAAAAGCCAATTCACATTCATTGGTCGCTGACGTGTGAAGACGTGTTTTCATCGAGCTCCGTATAAAATCGGTTGTTTTTAATGAAGTGAATGGTTATTAATATAATACAAACAAATAAATCGAAAGCGAAAGAGACGCTCTGTGCGATGCACCATCGCTCGAATACATATTCTGTGTTTGAAATAGTATAAGCAAGTAGTTTTACACTATGAGCCACAACGACACTCGCGTTCAGCGACAACGCGAGCAAGACGATCGCCGGCTCTCATTGCTACGAAACAACGCGTACTTCTCTTACGTCTCCGCGACTTCTGCAGACAGCTAGCGGTCAATCACCCATAACCCGACAAGTTTACCATTGCCAACAACTCAAGAAAGAGCGCGTTCTTGCTCTCCCTCACTACTGTCACAAAACCCCCAATCTCAAAACACTTGCAAAATTTCTTTACGCTTACCTACGGTGACTAGTACTGTGACAACAACAACCACTGCAACTGCAATCACATCAACAACTGGAACGGTATCGTCAGCTCGCTCAATTTCGTCGTCGCAAGCATTTGCTCCTGCTGAGCCAGCGATCAAAACAAAAACACAATTTAACGGTTATCAGCAAGCCAAAACGTAAACAAGAACGCCGGGTCCACCATACAGACTGGAATGGATCGCTACATAACAATAAAAAGAAAACTTAGCCCTCAAAATTACAAAAGTCAACAAACAGAAAACAAATCAAAAATTACACGCGACAATGCTAACATGCTCACTAACAAAACGCCAGAAAACACCAACAGATTTGAGCTGCTGGCAAATTCTACTGATGAAAGTATACAACCGGCAAAGTCACCTAAGAAGGTCAAGCCTCCTCCAATATACATTCGCGAAAAAAGCTCAAGTGCATTAGTGAACAAAATAGCCACACTTATAGGAGAAAACTCATTTTACGTAATAACCTTAAGAAAAGGGAACATAAATGAAACAAAGGTTCAAACTGAAACCGAGGATAGCCTTCGTCTACTAACCAAATTCTTGGATGAAGCAGGAAAAAACTTTTATACATACCAACTAAAAAGCGCAAGGGGCCTACAGGTTGTTCTCAAAGGGATTGAGGCAACTGTTTCGACCACTGAAATCGTAGAAGCGCTCAAGGAAAAGAACTTTAGTGCAAAAATGGTCATGAACATATTAAACAAAAATAAGGAACCACAACCAATGTTCAAAATCGAGTTGGAGCCAGAGCGCCAGACACTGAAAAAAAAAATCAACTGGCATTGAAACGATGATGATCTCACTACAGCAAACCCTAAAAGAGCTTATGACATTCATGCAAACCACAATGCAAGAGCTTATGCGAAACCAAAATATGCTGATACAGCTTCTTCTGTCATCCAAATCAATATAATGTCTCCAAAAAAAAAATGTCTCAAATATCTATGTGGAACGCGAATGCCGTTTCACGGCATAAAAACGAACTTGCCCAGTTCTTATTCGAAAAAAATATTGACGTCATGCTCCTCTCCGAGACACATCTAACAGACAAGCACAACTTCCATATCCCAGGATACTTATTCTACGCCACAAACCATCCGTACGGCAAAGCCCATGGGGGCACTGGTATACTTATCAGAAGTCGCATCAAACACCACCTTTATAACAGAACTGAAATGGACTACCTGCAATCCACTTCCATAAGCATGCAATCCAGCAGCGGCCCCGTCACTCTGGCCGCAGTCTACTGCAAACCTCGTTTTGTAGTTTTTGAGGACCAATTCTCGGAATTTTTCAACTCACTAGGTGAGCGATTCATAGCGGCCGGTGACTACAATGCCAAGCATACGCACTGGGGATCACGTCTTCTGACCCCAAAGGGCAAACAACTTTACAACACGCTCATTAAGCCGCGAAACAAGCTCGATCATGTGACTCCGGGTAGGCCTACATACTGGCCAGCAGATCCAAATAAGCTACCGGATCTCATTGACTTCGCAATAACAAGAAAGATTCCAAGAAATAATATTACGGCCGAGTCACTTGCAGAACTATCATCTGATCACTCTCCAGTTCTATTTACTCTCTGGCACCGACCACATATAACTGAGCGGCCCTACAGGCTGACAGGCAACAGGACCAACTGGGCAAGGTACGCGAAATATGTTTGTACTCACATTGAACCAACTCAAACAGTATTCACCGACGAGGATGTTGATCGCCTGGTCAAATCGATAGAGGAAACACTTGTTGCTGCAGCCAAGGCCTCTACACCTCCAGACACACACAAAATGACAAATCATTGCAAGACAAATCGTGAAATCGAACAGCTAGTACTTGAAAAACGAAGACTAAGAAGAGAATGGCAGAATCATAGATCCCCAACGGCTAAAGAACATCTAAAAATAGCAACTCGTAAACTAACCAGGGCACTTAAACTTGAGGAAGCCAACGCCCAGCATCTATATATCAAACAACTATCGCCCACCAGCAAAAGGAACCCTTTGTGGAAAGCACACAAAAGCATACGTGTCTCTCGAAACTGTTTGAAAAGGCATTTTTAAAACAACTAACTCCCTAGTTAAGAAGGCGAAACACAATACCATCGCATCAGTTTGGCTTTCGCAAAAATCACGGAACGATCGAACAGGTCAATCACATCACAAACGAAATTCGTACCGCTTTTGAGCACCGGGAATACTGTTCAGCTATATTCTTAGATGTTGCACAAGCATTTGACCGAGTCTGGCTGGATGGACTAATGTACAAGATAACAAAACTGCTTCCCCAGAACACGCACAAAGTGTTCGAATCTTATCTATTCAAAAGAGTGTTCTCAACCAGGTGTAACAGTTCGACTTCACACGACCGCGTCATCAATGCTGGAGTCCCCCAAGGTAGTGTACTGGGCCCCGTTTTTTACACCCTATTCACAGCAGACATGCCTACAAACTATCAGCTCACAACCTCTACGTTTGCTGACGATACCGCAATACTTAGCCGATCTAGATGCCCAGCAAAGGCAACAGAGCAACTTGCCTGCCATCTTAAAATAGTGGAAAGATGGTTTGCGGACTGGCGCATTAAGATAAACGAGACCAAAAGCAGACATGTAACCTTCACACTGAACAGACAAACCTGCCCACCCTGTACCCTGAACAATACATTTATCCCTCAAGCAGACGTTGTAACATATCTCGGCGTTCACCTAGATAGACGCCTCACCTGGCGGCGACATATAGAATCTAAGAGGACTCATATGAAGCTTAAAGCAGCCAATCTTCACTGGCTTATTAATTACAACTCTCCCCTTAGTCTGGAATACAAAGTACTCCTCTACAATACCGTGCTGAAACCCATCTGGACATACGGCTGTGAACTATGGGGAAACGCTTTAAAAACCAACATTGAAATCATACAGCGAGCTCAGTCCACGATTCTGCGAACTATCACTGGGGCACCATGGTACCTACGCAGCGAAAGCATCCATAGAGACCTCCACATAAACCTTGTCAATAAGGAAATTCAGATGAAAAAAAGTAAACATCAAGCAAAGCTCGCCGCACACGAAAATCCTCTCGCGAAGTCGCTTAGTCTACAGTCAGAGCCGGCTGAAGCGCAAAGATTCTCCAGCCCAGCAAAGAAATCGTAGGGCCGTCTCTAACTAATACAATTACTTCACATTGTAATTAATATAAGTTATATAATAAGATTTGAATAATTATTGTTAGTCACAAAAAGAGAAGATCCAATAAATAACGCAATAAGTTTAAAAAAAAAAAAAAAAAGTACAGGAATTGCTAAATCAGGGATTAATTAGGGAAAGTAATTCACCATACAATAGTCCTACTCGGGTTGTACCAAAAAACCGGATGCTTCTGGCATAAATAAGTACAGGGTAGTAATTGATTATAGAAAGCTAAATGAAATAACCATACCTGACAGTTGTCCAATTCCAAATATGGACGGATTTCACCAAATAGAAATGGACGAGGAATCAATTCCTAAAACTGCATTTTCCACCAAAAGCGGTCATTACGAATACCTTCGAATGCCATTTGGCCTTAGGAATGCACCCGCTACTTTTCAAAGGTGCATGAATAATATCCTTCGACCGTTGCTTAACAAACACTGTTTGGTGTATCTAAAACAAAGTTAAGAGAAAAGAACTCGCGTCTATCCTTGTCTAATTAAAAAAAAAAAAAAAAAAAAAACTAATTAAGGCAAAATGAGTATATCCCTGCAGATCGAAAAGTTAAGTGAGGACAATTTCGATGTTTGGTGCATGTCTATGCGTAGCGTGCTAGTCACCACAGACTTATGGGATGTTACTAGTGGCAAAAAAGTAAGGCCAGTGACACCGGCAGAAGCCTTAAAGTGGGACGTTGTAAATGATAAGGGATTATCATGTTTTATCTTGCATGTGAAACCATCACAGTTGATACACATAAAATTGTGTGTAACGGCCTACGAGGCGTGGCAAAAACTCAAAGAAGTGCACATGCCATCGAGCCCAGAAAGAATGTGTTACCTTTATCAAAAACTCGTGAACTTGAAAATGCAAAGCAATGATAAAGTATATGTGTATGTTAACTCTTTCGTGGAAATAATTGGAAAATTGTCGGAGTTGGACATAAAGATTAACGAAGAGTTACGAAGAGTTACGAAGAGTGATTATGTTGCTCACGGGCTTACCAGAAAATTATGAAAATTTTGTAGTGGCAATTAAAACAATCAAAGACGACGAGACAAACAACTGTTTAATGCATACCGATTGCGGACCCAGCAAACAAGACAAAAATACATGGTGTCTTGACAGTGGTGCAACTTCGCACATGTGTTGTGTAAAGGGTATGTTCATTTCGTTCAAAGAATAAACTGCTTCAGTAAAATTAGCAGCTGAAAAATATGTAGAGTCACCCGGTATTGGTACGGTGAGCATGAAAGTAAACGGCATAAACTTGAAATTGCAAAATATTTTGTATGTGCCAGCACTCAATATGAATTTTTTGTCAGTAAGTAAAGCGGCTTTTTGAAAAAAATGAGGCACAAGTAAAAAACAAACAAGGACAAATAATGTTGCGCGCGTCAATTGAAAATAATTTATACTTGTTCAAAGTTAACAGTAATCAAATAAACGCGGTAAATTCTGTAAACAAGAATGAAATTAAATGGCGCGAACGATACGGTCATCTGAATTTTAAAAGTTTAAAGAAACTTAACGATTTGGTAGTCGGAATAGACAGTAAAATAACGGGCAGAAATATAAATTGTGATACGTGTAACAAAGCAAAGCTCTGTGCATTGCCTTTCCCAAAGAAGGCAGAAACAGTTACAAAATGCGTTCTCGAATTGATACATACCGATGTATGTGGCCCAATGAACGTAAAATCGTTGGCAGGTAATAGGTATTTTATTACGTTCATAGACGGCATCACAATAAAAATTCACGTGTATTTTTTGAAAGCAAGAAATGAAGCATTCGAAAAGTTCAAAATATTCAAAGAATTAGATGAACGGCAAACCGGAAAAAGAATTAAATCGTTCCGCAGTGATAATGGCACTGAATATATCAACAAACAATTTAACGATTATTTAAGCCAATGCGGGATAAAGAGACAGTTAAGTGTCCCGTATACCCCTCAGCAAAACGGAATTGCTGAACGTGCCAACCGCACAATCGTGGAAATGGCCAAAAGTCTTTTAATACATGCTGGTTTGGATGAATTTTTTCTTCGCACGGGTCCCACGGCCACATCTCCCGCCCAACCGACCGAGGGGCGCTGCCGTGTATCGTACGGCTCGATTCGCGAGAAGATATAGACGCGATATAAAAAAGAGAACATGAACGAGGAAATGAATATAATGTGGAATAACTATGTTAAATATTAGTGTTAGTAGGATCTAATTATGTAATAGAAAAGATAAAATCGAGTGCTTTAATAGCGGCAGAGTCAAGATTACAGATAGTAGGATAAAGTCTATTATAGTCAGAACATAAAACTCTGTAAGGGTCATGCAACTCATAATTAGATCTACAATGATTTAAGATAAGGGGTATATAGTTTCTAGTGAATCTCCTTGGAACCGGGAAGTTAAGCCGACTAATCAAGTCGGGACTCTCAACATCCCCACGGTAAATTAATTAAAAGTAGTCTACTGGAATAAGGAGGTAATATACGGTTTGCATCCCAATTTAGGCGCCGCAAGACAAAAAGGAAGAAGTTTTTATGGACGATTCAATACGGTCCGAGTGGACTCCAAACAGGTGATCCATACTCAAGAATCGGACGGAAGAAGGATCATCAAATTCCTTAGACCACCTTTTTATTAAACCAAGCACACCCCTGGCCTTATTGACAATAGTCGAAATATGGTCAGAAAATTGTAGTTTTGGGTCCAGAAGAACACCAAGATCATCAACTCGTGTTATTCTGTCCAAAGGGCACCCACTTAGAGTGTAAGTCGTGCGTATTGGGTTGACACGACAAAAGGTCATAACTTTACACTTGGAGCCATTTAAGTTTAATACGATATCACGGCACCATATTTAAAAGCTGTCTAAATCGGATTGTAAGTCCAAATGGCGCGAAATGTCCTTGTGCTGGAGGTATAATTTAAGATCGTCTGAGTACATAAGTACACACGAATGTTTTATTACTAAGGGAAGGTCGTTAATGAATAAGGTAAAAAGAAGCGGACCAAGGTGGCTCCCTTGTGGGACACCGGATGTGACTCAGAGAATACAAGATAGAGAATTTCTAAAGAGGGCATTTTGCGCCCTGCCATTCAGGTAGCTTGAAATCCAATATAGATGATCAACAGGGAAACCTTATAGATCAAGTTTCCTTATTAGAAGGTAATGATTAACAGAGTCAAATGCTTTACTAAAGTCACCGTGCTGACACAGTGATATGATTGATCTACAAAGGTGCTGCAAATGAGGAGTGGGATATCCGACAATTTAGAGATTCCTCTGTAATTGCGTGCATCCATTTTGCTGCCTTTTTTATGGAGAGGAGTCAAAAAGGGCTTGCACAAGGCTTCCGCACAGAATCTGAGCACACAGCAAGGGATTCCATCGGAACCTGGCGAATATACCGGTTTAACACGCTGAAGATCGTTAAGTAGTGAGCTTTCGTTTATAGTGGGGAAAAATATTAGATTCGACTTAGATACCGCATAAGAGTATGGCAGTTCGGAATGAGGTAAAGTTGAATATGTTGTTTGAAAAAAACTTGGCGAATAGATCGGCTATTGCCTGATCCGATGTAACCGTAGTGTTTTCAAAAAATAGCGAGGAAGGGTAAGAACTTGTTTTTCGCTTAGTGTTAACGAAATTATAAAACTGTTTCGGATCCTGTGTGAATTGGAACTTACAACGGTTTAAATAATTTCTGTAGCACTAAGAATTAAGCACGGTAAAGTTTAACCGAGCGTTTAAATATTTACAAAGGATGGACTGAGAACCGGTATTTTTAAATTTCATATATAGTCTGGACTTTACATTTCTTAGGTGTGTCAACTCTTTATTAAACCAAGGAGGTTTAGAGATTGACGGATAGTACATCGGAACACAAGAGTCAAAAAATGATTTAATTGCGGTATAAAACATATTAATCGCATCCGCCATTATGTGGCAGGAGTAAAAATCGGACCAATTAAAGCCAGCTATAAAATTGTTTAGCCTCCGAAAATTTGCCTTGCGAAAACAGGGAATTCGCTTTGTTGGCTTCTCTGAATTTACTTTTAATGCCGTACCTACGTCGATTGCCACCTCGAAAGTAGGATGATATGGATCTTCAGGTTGAGTAAGAGGTACTACCCTGGACAGAAACACACTTTCAGGACTTGTTACAAAACATAGATCCAAAAGTCGACCAAGAGAATTTGGAATATAACTTGCGACAGCGATAAGTCGAGCAAGCCGTCAATAAAGTCATGTTGTGCTAAAGGGAGAAGGATATTCGATTGTTTTTCTGGGGACCACATTGTGCCAGGTTTATTAAAATCACCTAGAACTACCAATTGGTCCCTGTCAGAAAGTTTATTCAAGATGGACTGGAACAACCGGCTTCTGTAAAGCATCTTAGAATTTTCGGTTCACGAGTGTTTGCATTAACTAGACCCAAAGAAGAAAAGTTCCAGTCAAAAGCAAAAGAGTACGTATTTGTTGGCTACTCTTTTACAGCGTTTTATTCGTTTTGAGCCAATCAAGGAATCCATGAACACTGATCAAAATACTCCCGAACCGGTCAGTGAGCTAGCTGAGGCCAGCAGTACTGACGATGAAGAAGCCGTTGACGACAGCGATGAGGGCAGGATGTTTGTCAGTGCCAATGACGACTCTGATGACCAATCTGCAGATGACACCCTAATGGCACAACAGCGAAGGACAGGCCGACCAAAGTTCATACGAACTGGCCAACCAGGAAGGCCGAAAAAGGTGTATCAAACTCTTCAATATTTGAATTACGAGGAAGATGAAGAAACACCGCAGTCGTTGGAGCAATCACTCAAGGACCAATACAAAGTAAATTGGCAGGATTCAATGCGAGCGGAGTATGAAGCGTTAATAGCCAACAATACATGGTCACTGGTAGACCTGCCCAAAGGAGCAAAAGCAATTGGATCAAAATGGGTATTTCGCATCAAGAAAGACAAGGATGGCGAAATAGAGAGATTCAAATCACGACTTCTTGCCAAAGGTTGTGGACAACAATTTGGAGTGAACTACTGGGAAACATATTTCCCGGTAATCAGGTACGAGACCATCAGGATGCTGCTTGCAGTTGCAGCAGAAAAAGGTCTTCACATGCATCAAATCGATATATCAAACGCATACCTAAACAGCGACCTTGATGTTTATTTGAAACAAGCACAAAATTTCGTTGACAAGGAAAATCCTGGAAAAGTCCTTAAGTTGCAAAAAGCAATCTATGGGCTTAAGCAGTCTGGACGACTTTGGAACGATACCTTAAATGAAGTTCTTCAAAATATAGGCTTTAAAAGAAGCAAGAACGAGGCATGCTTATACTACAAGAAGCAATAAAACGGTTTTAGCTATATAGCCAAAGAAAGCGACATAGAAGACATCAAAGGGAGCATAGCAACAAAGTTTGATATGAAGGATGGCGACCAACTTAGCTATTTCCTTGGGATGGAAATAAGCCGAGAGGGACAAACAGGTCCTATAAAGCTATGTCAAAAGCGCTACATTGAAAATCTACTAAGACGGTATGGCATGCAAAGCTGTCGACTAGTGGGAACCCCACTTGACCCTGGTTATGAATCTGGTTGCACAAATGAGAAATGTGCAAAGGTAAAAATAACCCATTTTCAATCACTAATTGGTTCGCTTATGTGTTTAGCAGTAGTAAATCGACCAGACATATTGCACTCTGTTAGAAAGTTATCACAGAGAAATACCGACCCTCACCACGAAGACGAAGCAGCAGAAAAGCATGTGCTAAGATATCTGTGTGGGACAATCAACCTGAGCATTGTCTACAAGAAGACCGGCGAGCTGGTCAAGGGATTCGCAGAAACAGATTGGGCAAACGACAAAGTCGACCGAAAGTCGTATTCAGGATATGCATTCCTTATGGCTGGCTGGAAGTGCATTTTCATGGGGCTCATCAAAGCAGAGCGTCATCGCCCAAAGCAGCACCGAGGCTGAATACATCGCCTTATCAACAGCAGCAAAAGAAGCAGTGTTTTTAAGAAGACTCTTACAAGAGATGGGATGGTTCGACAAGGGGCCATTGAAACTACTATGCGACAATCTGAGCGCCTCGAGTATTGCCAAGAATCCAATTAATCACAAGCGTACAAAACACATTGATGTCAGATATCATTTTATAAGGGACAAAATTAACAAAAATGAAATAATTGTTGAATATGTTAACAGTCAGAATAATGTCGCATTGTGGCTTTTTAAAATCACTTGGATTTGTTTAAATTTGTAATTGCAAAACAGATGATGTTGATCTTAAGCAAAAGTGTTGGAAATATAAGATTGCATATCATCTGTCTGGCAACTTTATTACTCTCTCAGAGAGTAAGCTTCTCTTGCTCTCATTTGCCACTTAAAGTAGTGAAGCATGTATACGAAGTTATGTACACAGTTCAGTTCTAATAAAGCATTCACCCTAATCACATCTCATTGTCTCAATAATTTTACCGCGGCGGCACTCTTATGCAAACACAAACACAATTGTAACCTGCAACTTAACCCAAACAATTCTTAACCAAAATTGCCAAAATTCAATTAATAATATAAAAATAGAAGGAAGAAAAATGATAAGAGTAACGAAATGTAAAATAGAAATCAATAGTAGAATTTTAAATGCAAATCTTTTTTTTTTTTTCTTTTGTGTTTTCGTGCACGCACAGTGGTCTGATTTCATTTAAACATGGAAACCGTAAATGTTGTCTGCTTTTATAAAAATTGTTGCCAGGTTATAAAACCTGAGCAGCCAAAAATGACTTGTTGGCTATGTGATAGAATGGTGCATACTAAGTGCGCTGGTTTTAATGGCCGTACAAGTGATGACCTAGCAAAGGGTAAAAATCTAAATTACTGTTGTGATGCTTGCCTTGTGGTTGCGAACGAGATGAAATCGTTTATGCGCCAAACTAAAGGTGGCTTGAAAGAACTGATCAACAGTTTTGGCGTAGCTAGAGATAGTTTTCGTCGAGCCGATGATCTTCTTTCCGTGCTTAATTCACAGTTTAATGGCCTTAAGCTATTAGATGAATCTCCAAAGCGCAAAAAAGCCGCTGGTGGTAGGCTGCCTAAGGCCCCGCAACCACGGGCAAATGATCAACAGGACTCCACAACTGATCAGCTGTCAATCGCAGCAAATCCACATATGCTGCTAAGATCGGCAGCTAAAAAAGATTCGGAGCAATCCGATCAATCAGCTCTGGATGGACCCCACCCTGTGATTGCTAAAAATTCCGAATTGTCTGCACTGGTTTCTCAACCAGTGATTCCACCTGTCTCGATTAGTTTACCACCACAAGGGAACATTGAGTCCGGACTACCGGTACAAGTTGACGCGTCAGAAATACAATCTGCAGCACCAAAACCCCTCGCGGTGGTTCCACTAAAGAAACAAATTTTTGTTTCTCGGCTTTCCACTGATCAAACATCGTCGGATGTATTGTCTTATATACAAGACAAAACCAAAGCCGATAATATAAAAGTGGAAAAATTTAACTTCTCTTACGCTAGGGACATATCATCTTTCAAGATAACTGTCCCAAACGAGCTCTTTTCGACCATATGTTCGGGTGATTTTTGGCCGGATAGTATGGTGGTAAAAGAGTTTGAAGCTAAGATCAAAAATAAGAAAAAGGTGCCCGTGGGAATTAAACTTCCCTCACGTGGCCAGACCACTGCACCATCCGCCTCTTCATCTTCTTCCTCTTCAAAAAACTAACTACAAAACTTACTATCTCCTATCAAAATGTTAGAGGCTTGCGTAGCAAATTAATCAAATTGTATTGTGATAGTCTTTCATTTACATCCCATATTATAGTGCTCACAGAGACTTGGTTAAAGCCGGAGATACTTAACTCCGAAGTCTTCCCAGGTATGTACACTATATATAGGTTTGACCGTCCCTCCAGACGGGGAGGTGGAGTCTTAATTGCGGTTAGATCTACCCTCGCGTCGGAGGAGTTATTTTTGGACGATTCCTGTAACTCGGAATTCGTATGTGTAAAGCTGTCTTTTTCCGACAGATCAGTTTATATTACGTGCTCCTATATTCCGCCATCTTCTGAATTCCCAGAATATCAGAATCATCTGTCCGCTATCCAGTCCATCTTGAATAAACTTTCTGACAGGGACCAATTGGTAGTTCTAGGTGATTTTAATAAACCTGGCACAATGTGGTCCCCAGAAAAACAATCGAATATACTTCTCCCTTTAGCACAACATGACTTTATTGACGGCTTGCTCGACTTATCGCTGTCGCAAGTTAATTATATTCCAAATTCTCTTGGTCGACTTTTGAATCTATGTTTTGTAACAAGTCCAGAAAGTGTGTTTCTGTCCAGGGTAGCACCTCTTACTCAACCTGAAGATCCATATCATCCTACTTTCGAGGTGGTAATCGACATACGTACGGTATTAAATGTAAATTCAGAGAAGTCAACAAAGCGAATTCACTGTTTTCGCAAGGCAAATTTTCGGAGGCAAAACATTTTTATAGCTGGCTTTAATTGGTTCGATCTTTACTCCTGCCACATAATGGCGGATGCGATTAATATGTTTTATACCGCAATTAAATCATTTTTTGACTCTTGTGTTCCGATGTACTATCCGTCAATCTCTAAACCTCCTTGGTTTAATAAAGAGTTGACACACCTAAGAAATGTAAAGTCCAGACTATATATAAAATTTAAAAATACCGGTTCTCAGTCCATCCTTTGTAAATATTTAAACGCTCGGTTAAACTTTACCGTGCTTAATTCTTAGTGCTACAGAAATTATTTAAACCGTTGTAAGTTCCAGTTCACACAGGATCCGAAACAGTTTTATAATTTCGTTAACACTAAGCGAAAAACAAGTTCTTACCCTTCCTCGCTATTTTTTGAAAACACTACGGTTACATCGGATCAGGCAATAGCCGATCTATTCGCCAAGTTTTTTTCAAACAACATATTCAACTTTACCTCATTCCGAACTGCCATACTGCCATGCGGTATCTAAGTCGAATCTAATATTTTGCCCCACTATAAACGAAAGCTCACTGCTAAACGATCTTCAGCGTGTTAAACTGGTCTATTCGCCAGGTCCCGATGGAATCCCTGGCTGTGTGCTCAGATTCTGTGCGGAAGCCTTGTGCAAGCCTCTACTGAAACTGTTTACCTTATCTTTGGAATCTTCACAATTCCCTCATATATGGAAGGAGTCCTTTGTGATTCCTCTTCACAAAAAAGGTAGCAAACTGGATGCAAGCAATTACAGAGGAATCTCTAAATTGTCGGCTATCCCAAAACTTTTCGAAAATGTTATCACTCCTCATTTGCAGCACCTTTGTAGATCAATCATATTATCGTGTCAACACGGTTTTATGAAACGCAGATCTACAACCACTAACCTCTTGGAGCTAACTTCTTTCGTAATAGAGGGTTTCAAAAATAATCTTCAAACAGATGTCATCTACACTGATTTTAGTAAAGCATTTGACTCTGTTAATCATTACCTTCTAATAAGAAAACTTGTTCTTATAGGTTTCCCTGTTGATCTTCTAAATTGGATTTCAAGCTATCTGAATGGCAGGACACAACAAGTTCTCTTTAAAAATTCGTTATCTTCTATTCTCCGAGTCACATCCGGTGTCCCACAAGGGAGCCATCTTAGTCCGCTTCTTTTTACCTTATTCATTAACGACCTCCCCTTAATAATAAAACATTCGCGTGTACTTATGTACGCAGACGATGTTAAATTATGCCTCCAGTACAAGGACACTTCTTGCCATTTGGACTTACAATCCGATCTAGACCGATTTCAAATATGATGCCGTGATAACATATTAGACTTAAATGGCTCCAAGTGTAAAGTTATGACCTTTTGTCGTGCCAACCCAATACGCACGACTTACACTCTAAGTGGGTGCCCTCTGGACAGAATAACACGAGTTGATGATCTTGGTGTTCTTCTGGACCCAAAACTAAAATTTTCTGACCATATTTCATCTATTGTCAATAAGGCCAGGGGTGTGCTTGGTTTTATAAAAAGGTGGTCTAAGGAATTTGAAGACCCTTACTTGACTAAAACCTTATTTATTTCGTTAGTCCGTCCGATTCTCGAGTACGGATCACCTGTTTGGAGTCCACAATACGCAGTCCACTCGGACCGCATTGAATCGGTCCAAAAAAACTTCTTTCTTTTTGCCTTGCGGCGCCTAAATTGGGATGCAAACCATATATTACCTCCTTATTCCAGTAGACTACTTTTAATTAATTTACCATCCCTAGCTAACCGTAGAACTATGCTTGGAACAGTCTTTATTTGTAAGCTTATTCGTGGGGATGTTGAGAGTCCCGACTTGATTAGTCGGCTTAACTTCTCGGTTCCAAGTAGAGTCACTAGAAACTATATACCCCTTATCTTAAATCATTGTAGATCTAATTATGAGTTGCATGACCCTTACAGAGTTTTATGTTCTGACTATAATAGACTTTATCCTATTATCTGTAATCTTGACTCTCTGCCGCTATTAAAGCAATCGATATTATCTTTTCTATTACATAATTAGATCCTACTAACACTAATATTTATTTATTATTTAACATTATATTCATTTCCTCGTACCTATTCTATTTTTTATATCGCGTCTATATTTTCTCGCGAATCGAGCCGTACGATACACGGCAGCGCCCCTCGGTCGGTTGGGCGGGAGGTGTGGCCGTGAGACCCGTTTAAAAAAAAATATAACAAAAATTAAAAATGGTAAAACACAACGAGATTGTTGAGATGATTTCAGAGAACAACATAACACTTTACATACTGATGACCATTGTAATAATTGTACTTATTTTGTTGTACTTATATTTAAGATATGTATTATTTAAGCCATTTATGATGCTGTATGCAATACTTAAAATAAGAAAAAATCAAAATCAAAACACACCACAACCAATAGAAACTCCATTTTCCATACAACATCCATCAATCCCAGCCAAGTAAAGGCTTCTCTTTAAGGCGAGGGTAGTGACGTATTTGTGTGGTACGAACCGGCTACTTCAAGTATTTCAAAGATGTATAAGCAGTAATTCACTTATGTGATTTCCACAATGTATACCATTTGCGCAACATCAGGTTTTAATAAACCATTCTTTGGCAGCGGCACTTAGCCGTTCTTGTAAACATCCTACAGCCTGACCTAACCAGATTTGACTGCTCACTTTCAATCTTTTCCTAATCTTAAGAATCCAAGACAAATTCTCTCCCGAAATAAAAATATTGTTAAAGCCCTGAGGTTTCTTCTCAATCCAATTTACATATGATTTTTAGTCTTAGGATGAGATCAAATGAATAAAGACATGAAAACTATTTCTCTGATAATTTTTTATTTCTTAGTGTTGTCCTAAGTCAACTGACGGGACATTAGTTCGACTCAGAAATATAACAACTATTTTACTTTATGTATATATATATATATATATATATATATATATATTTACGAATTCAGACCGAGTGTTTAATAAAAAAAAGAACACAGGAGGTTATTTTATTTATTATTAAACGTTTTATTATTACCAGTAAAGGAAAGGGTAAAGGGCTTAGCAGTGTTATCGCGATTGAAAACGTACTCAGAACTGAACTAATGTATGGGGACATGTTTCGGTTTATATAGGCGGATTGGGATAGCTTAAGAGCGAAGTTTAAAAGAATAAAGTTATCAACGTCTATTCTCCCGGAAAGAGAGGTGTCTATTCTCCCGTTAAGAGAGGAGACCCGAAAAATAGGAGTAATTTGAGAATCCTGAAACGATTGTGTGGGCGGAAGTTTTTGTTATTTCAGTTGGCTCGCCAAGTGATCGAATGTTTAGGGGACGTGGACGTTGGCTCGCCACAGAGTCTAGACTTTGGACTTCGGACTTTTGCACTTTGCTGTGCGTAAATAACAGCTAAGATTAATCGAAGGGCTCTCGATCTTTGATTACATTTCGTACTTATACATTAATGTGTGCGTGTGATTGTTTACAATAGTGTGTGTGGTTGGGGAGTTGTGGGTGTAGAATGGATATGTTACTTATCCATCCTTAAGAAAAAATCCTGTCCTCAGGCGTTTAGATTAGGGTACAATACAGGGGTATTTGGTGGTGCAGTATGGGGGTTTAATTTTTTGGGGTGTAGTTTTATATTTATAGATAAAGTACAATATTACAATAATAACTATTATGATTAATGTTGTAAGTGTTATTATTTGAATGATATTATTCGTCTGATTGTGTTGTTATATTATTTTTTTTGTCTGAATGTATTCGAGTGTTTCAACTTTTGTTACAATATTGTTGTGTTAATTGTCGATAGGAGTAGCATGAGTATCATTCTCGGGAGTAGGCCTGGAATTATCGTTATTATATTTACTTTTTTAATTTTTTTTTATATTTCTACCTCTATTTGTTTCTTCGAAATGTTTATCATCTATTTGTCTTACATTTCCTGTCTTTTTGAATGGGTTAGTCGTTTTTGATCTAACTAGAGGGGATTCTTTGAAGTTTGTGTCTATGTTAAAGTCGTGTCTATTTTCACTGAGTTTGTAAATTTTGTTTACTTTATTTTGTTGAGTGTTATAGGCAGGGGTTCCTGCAAAAATGAAGATATCTGCTGGGGCTCGACCAGTTGTGTTGTGTTTTGTTTTGTGATTGTAAATGTAAAGTATTTTTTCAAATTTTGTGAATTGGTTTTCAGGTTCATTTTCGCTTGTTATTATTCTTAATTTTTCATTAACGGTTTTATGAAATCGCTCAATGTCAGAGATTCCATTTTATACTTTTTGTTATATTTAGAGTTACTCCTTCTGATTCTTACCAAAGTTTAAGTGGAATGCACATGAAGGCGGAGTCTTTGTCGACTTTTATTTCTATGGGTTTACCCATATCGTTAAATATGCGTAAAGTAGCTCTTTTAGTTTCAAGCCAATCTCTACTGTTTACTTATATCAGGGAGGCGTATTTAGAATAAATGTAAATGTCAATGCATGATAGAAATTGTTTATTGTTTACTAAGTAAAAATCCAAGACATACTTTTCTCTGGGACTAAAGGATTCTGGGGTTGTTTCAAGGATTAATTTTGTGTTTCTATGTTCAGTTTTAGCGATGTTACAGATTTCACATTCGTTTATGATGTTTTGGATAAGTTTTGGGTAATCAGGGTAATAGTAAAGTTCTTTGAACTGAAGTGTGAGTTTTTCTATACCAGGGTGTAATAATTCTTTATGTGTTTTGAGAAAGATTTCCTTGAATTGGGCGTATGTTTGAATGTCTATCAGTTTTCTGCTGGTTTTCATAGTTTTAGTGAAACTGTCGGGACTTATGAATATTTGAATACATATCTTTAATGATATCTTTAGCAAGGGTATCAGTCATTTCTTTATAACTGATTTTAATTCTGGTTTTATGGAAATATTTTATTATTTGGACGTCGTCAAATTGTCTTTTATGAATTCGAATTGTCTGTTTTATTAAAAATTAAGAGGTCTTTCTGTTATTGAAATGTGATTTTGGTTGTCTTCTTGTGCATTATGCACAGTAGCTGTTGTGAGCAGGGAAGCTGGGTCATCTGGAAGTTTTCCTTAATTTGAACTCTAGATAGAGCGTCAGCTACATGATTTTCTTTACCGGGTAGATATTGAATATTATAATCGTATTCTATTTTTGCAAAATTGGGAATGAACTTACGGTAGAATCCGCAGAGTCCAAGGAATGATTTTATTAATTAATAATTGCATTTATTTTGATAGGGTTTGGTTTTACACCTTCTGTCGTGATAATGTGACCGAGAAATTCAGTTTCTTTCTTCAGAAATTCACAAGTCTAGAGTCTAGAGAATGGTTCGTGTCTAATAACACGCAACTGAAAAGTGGAAAAAAAATGGACAAGTCCAGAATACTGACACATAAGTAGTAAATAGTGACCCCCCAAGTCACTATCAGTGAAATAATAGTGATACTTAAACATTTTCATTCAAAAAAGAAAGAGTTAATTTACTCGAAGTAGGGCTCCGCTGCCCAGTTGCCACGCGATCGCACATACAGCTGTTTGTGATCTCAAAGCTCTTCTATCACAGGGTTCAAGTCTTGGCTAGAACCCTGGTGATTTCTTGCATACTTACAGTAGGAATTATTTAAGTGAAACTCCTGCGGCTGATGAAACATTGGTTACTGCACTTCTCTCGAGCCCTCAATGTGCTGCCCCGCAGCGCTTCCATTAAATAAAGCGAAAGTCTCATGCTTCTCCGGAGACTGACAGGAAAAAACCTAAATCAATTTAGGCAAACAAGGGGAAAACCCTTCGTCTACAGAACCTAGATATGGCGGCAACTCAAACCGTTTTGGCTTACTTGCGCATCTCTCAGTCGACAAACAAGTAGGCAATGATATTGGCGATCTGTATGACCAGCCCAGCACCAGTCACCAAGTGGACATAGAAAAGGTTGAGGATATGGCGTTAATGGGCGGTGTTCTGAGGCTTTACGCGGCTGACGCTAACACATTCCGCATCATAGTGAAATGGCTCGAGAACAAAGAGTATGAGTTCCACTGTTATCAGCTAAAAGAAGACAGGCCTTACAGGGTATGCGTGAATGGCCTCCAACACAGTACGCTACATTACCAGATCAAGGATGAGCTGGAAAAGATCGGGCACAAGGTGCTCGACATACACCGTTAAGGTGAAACAAACCATGTGTCTCAAAAGCGTCGCCAGTCAACATGTTCTTCCAGAACATTGCTCCTGCGGCAAACAATAAGGAGATCCTGCCTGTAAAGGCACTATGCCATATGAGAGTACTTATTGAGCCTCTCCGCAAGCGTAACGCTATTGTTTAATGGCATCGTTGTCAGCAGTTTGGCCACACAGCCAAATACTGCCGTAAGGCCCACATTTGTGTGAAATGTGCCGGTGAACACGTAGCCAAGGACTGTACTAGGCCACACATCGAGCTGTGAACTTGCTATAACTGTGGTGGACAGCATCCTGCAAACTACAAAGGTTGCAGCAAGCTACAAGCGTTCATGCAGCGATCCAGGCCCAGAAGTGGAGTGGCTGGAAGAACCGAGGTCAGCGAGCGACCAACTACACGGGGCTTATCTGGAGGTAAGAAGATCACCTCTTCTCAAGGCGGTATATCTTATGCAGATGTGGCTAAAGGGTCCGTTCACCACAAGCAACCACTGAGCCTGACGCACCGACAAAAGAATCAACAGTAACACCCCAATGATAGAAGCCTCAGTCGTCAAAGGAGCCGCAGCCGGTTAAGGTCGTCTAGGGGTGCACTTCAGCGCTCGACGGATGCTAACAACAGCATTGAAGCCATCCTGCAGACGCTAAATGAAAATATTAATTCGTTGCGCTCGATTCAAGAGAATCAGATGGAGTTAATGATGATGATGATGAAGCAACAGCAACAACAGTCACAGCAGCAGGGGCAGATAATCAATCTGCTCACTGCTCTCCAAGCGCGTCAAGCGCCATAATGATGCCGCTGCGCATCTTAGTGTGGAAAGCCGATGGCGTGTCCACGAAACTGCCCGAAGTGGAATGCTTTGTGCGGCGCTACGAGATCGATGTCCTCCTGCTCAGCGAGACTCATTGTAAGGAGGCACAGGCATTTGGATTTGGCTATATCGATTTTGCTGTCAGCAGGGGCATACTGGACATGCATGCTGAGATACGGTCCGTTGCTGAGTTCAGCTCAGACCACCTACCACTTATAATCACACTAGATGCAACAACTACTGCTTATCCCAATATGGAGCGACTTATCGGTAATAAGCGTGGTTTGATGACAGGCTTGGTAAAAAGGCGCTGTGCAAGGAAAGCGCCATTGGCTGATAAAAGTGGTGCATGGTCCCGGACTGATATAGAGCAAGCTGAAGTGTTTGCTGTTCACCTCGCAGAGCGATTCCAGCCTCTGAACCTCGCCAGTCCCCAGGATGTTGACGCGACTCACGACCAGCTGTCCCAAGCGCTCCAAATGGACTTGCCGATACAACCGATCACCCCGAGCGAGATTGCTGACGTCATCGCCAAACAAAACCCCAAAAAAAGCTCGAGGGCATGATACTATCTGCAAATCCACCCTAAAGGCACTACCGAGATGTGCGATCCTCTACATTACGTTGTTATTCAACGCAATGGTGAGGCTGCAATACTTCCGTCCACAGTGAAAGCTCGGTATTATTTCTATGATTCACAAACCTGGAAAGCCTGAAAAGAACCCTGGGTCCTACCGGCCAATCAGACTCCTTCCTTCGATCTTGAAGGTGTTTGAGAGACTGATTGCTGCTCGGATGGTCAGGATTGTGGAAGCGAAGGGTATCCTGCCCGAGCATCAGTTTGGTTTTCGTGTTGGACACTGTACGGTAGAACAACTACACCGAGTGGTCGAGCAAATCCTATCGGCTTTCGAAAACAAGGAGTACTGCAACGCACTCTTCCTGGATGTACGTGAGGCGTTCGATCGGGTGTGGCACTCCGGTATCCTGTTTAAAATTAAGAATACGCTGCCTGCACCATACTTCGGCCTCCTGAGGTCGTATCTCGAAAAGAGAACATTTGTGGTACGATTCCACTCGGCCTGTCAAATGATGAGTATAATGTGACAGCCGGAGTACCACAGGGAAGTGTACTTGGCCCGCTGATTTACTGCCTGTACAGCTACGACATGCCTCGGCCAGACGTTAGCCTTCGCGGGACGTCAATGTTGGCCACATTTGCTGACGATGAGTGTGTCACCTACTGCGAACAGTATGCTGCTGACGGCATCCAGGACTTCGCATCAACATTTGCTGAATGGGCAAAACTGCGAATGTGTGCTACACGCTGAAAAGAAAAACACCACCGGCTGTGCTCATCGATGGCACCCCTGTCCCACAGTCCAATACAGCCAAATATCTTGTAATCTTGGATCGGAGACTCAACTTCTCGAAGCAAGTGAGTGCGATGAGAGTGCGCATACGAGAAGCAGCGACAAAGCACTTCTGGATAATTAATTCGCGAAGTAAATTGTCACTCTCCAACAGGGTGATCATTTAAAAGCAAATTATAGCGCCAATATGGAAGTATGGTTGTCAGATTTGGGGCTTGGCTTGCGACAGCCAAATTCGCCGCATTAAGCCTGCCCAAAACAAAATGGCCAGGACGATTACCGGCTTCGAATGGTACGTAAGGAACTCAACCCTGCACAAAGACCTTAAGCTAGCCATTGGAAATAAACATGCACTCTAGCCGGTACCACGACAGACTGGAAAGCCACAGAAATCGAAAAAAAAATTCACATTTATAAAGTTATAATTTTAGATTAGCTGATCGTAGCTTATCAAATACCTTTTTTAGTGACATTGTGTGTTCTTCCAATGAAGTGGAATAAATGATAATATCATCAAAATAAACTAAACATAAATCAAGTCTTCTAGAAGAGGTTCATGCAGCGTTGAAATGTTGCTGGTGAATTTTTCAGACCAAAAGGCATACGAGTATATTCGTAATGTCCATGTTTTGTTGAAAATGCTGTTTTGGATATTGATTGCTGGTCCATTTGAATTTGATGGAAACCTTTAGCTAAATCAATGGTTGTGAAGTATTGACAGCGTCCAAGCTTGTCTAATATTTCGTCCATTACTGGAATATCGAATTTGTCGTCAATGGTTATTTCATTGAGACTACGATAGTCTATGACTAATCGATATTTAGGTTTACCAGAAGCATCACTTTTCTTTGGCACAATTTAAATTGGAGAACAATAGGGGGATTTAGATTTCATAATTCTTTTTTGTTCTATCATTTCGTTGATTTGCCTGTTGACTTCTTGATCAAACGCTTGGGGGTATTTATATGGTTTTTTATAGATAGGGTCTTCGTGTTTTGTATGAATAGAATGTTTAATCGTACTTGTGAAGGTCAAAGTTGCACCTTCTTTGTACTGAATATCACGGTATTCAAGAAAAAAGTGGGAAAGTTGCTCCCTTTCTTCTGTATTTAGATGTTCTAATCTGAATACGTTAGATTCTCTTAACTCGTAATCTAAGGCGTAGATAGAGGATGTTACTAGAAGGGCTTCTTCTATATATGGGGTAATAAGAGAATTTTCCTCAGATTTAGAAGTCTTGGGACACTCATGGGTAGTCTTGGACTCTTATGGGTTAGACCTGGGGCACTCATTGGAGATCTTTGACTCATCTGGTTTTAAGTGGGGTTTCCGCTTAATTTTCTGGGGGTTTTTCTCCTTTTTCTGTATATGTAGAGGGGTTTCCTCTGAATTTGATGACCTGGGGCACTCATTAGTAACCTTTGACTCATCTGATTTTAAGTGGGGTTTCCGCTTAATTTTCCGGGGGGTTTTCTCCTTTTTTGGGGTATGTAGAGGGGTTTCCTCTGAGTTAGATGACTTGGGGCACTCATTGGTAGCCTTGGACTCATCTGTTTGGATGTGGTCGTACCACATTTTAAATGTGTAGCCATTTATAGTGACTGTTTGTGTTGAATAATTAATTTGAGTGTTAGTTGGTTCTAAATAGTTTCTGCCTAATAGTAAGTCATAATTTTCTGAAAAGTTTTGAATATAGAATGTTTGTTTAATAGGACAAAGTTTGCTTGACTGCAATGAAACGCTTTGATTCAACGTTATAATACCATTAATAGTGTGGACTTTAACTTTAGAAGGTTTGATTGGGAAATTAAAGAAATTTTGTTTCATAATATTAATTGACGAACCAGTGTCTACTAAGCATTTGAGAGTAATATTATTCATTGTAATTTTTAAGAATGGGTTTCCTCCTCCTCTGAATAGCTTTCTGATTCCGAGGCTGGTTGAAGAAAATTTTCGCATCCTGTATCCATTCTGTATTGGGCACTATCACTTTCTCTCTGTCGTTTGACGGGAGGGTTTTGGGCACATTATTTCTTTGTTGAAAATTTAATGGATTCTGGACTCTACCTGTATTTAATTGTTATGTGAGTTCTCTTGCTAACCTTGGATTTGGTTTGCAGGGTTTCGGAGTAGTGCTAGGATTTGACTTAATTGTGTTATGCATAGCATTGTTCACGAAATTTTTATAGTTTCCCTTATTCTTAGAGGTTTGGGGTTGGATTTTGTTAGGATCGGAATAATTTTGGGGTCTTGTTCTGTCATTGAAAGTTATTTGGTATACGCCTTCTTGTTGCGCTATTTGTTTGAGTTTAGATACTGTCGTAATGTCAAATCTAGCAAGAGTCATAAATAACCTATCGGGCAATTTTCCATGATTACATCTTTGATTGTATTATTTAAAGCATTTGTGTTTAATACGGCATTATTGATATCATTTAAGTTTATTCGATATTGTGAATGATTTCATTTCTATCTCTTCGACGAACTTACGGATACTTCCACTGAAGGGTGTGTTGTAAAGACGACGGAGTAGTCCTTCACATGGTGTTTGGGTTTTATATTCGCTGATGAGCGCATTCATTAGGGTTGGCCAGGTTGTTGCTCCGGATAACTGGGATACTCGTTGAACATCTCCTGCCAGTTGCATCTCAATTGCGCTGAAGAATACATGCCTTTGCCTGGTGTCCGTTGATGGATAGAGCTGAAGTATGAACTCGATCCTTCGGATAAAGGCACTGATTTCTTGGGTATTACCGCAGAATGTTGGTATTTGCCTAATTTGGCTTAAGGCTTGATTCAGCTGGGATTCCGATAACAGTTTGACTTGCTCGGTTGCCATTGTTGATGATATTATTTTTATTTTTGTTTTTACACTTTTATTGACCGTATGCATTAGGTTTGACTATTGCGTGCCAACCACCGATTATACGTAGTTCTTTTGCGGATAAATAAGAGTTAATTGTATTACGATTTTATGTTCACTTTAGCGCCGATTCGCTATTTCGCTATTTCGCGATTTCAATCTTAAAAGACACGCTTGGTCGTACAAGGATCTTTTGTCACTAGATTGATATTTGTAAACAACTCGCACAATTTTACCTATTTGTCCTACCGACTACGCCATTTACGAATTCAGACCGAGAGTTTTATAAAAAAAAGAACACAGTTGTTTTTTATCTATTATTTAACGTTTTTATTAACTCCAATAAAGGAATAACTAGAGCCTTCGGATTATCACTAGGTTGGATAATGGACTTCGAAGTTGCTTAGCAGCGTTATCGCGATTGATAACGTACTCAGAACTGAATATATGTTTATCGTGATGAGTTGGCGTGGATACGTCACTTCCCTTCCCTTAAAGAGAAGCCTATACTTGGGCTGGGACTGATGGATACAGTAAGGGTAGTGGAACTTCTTCCATTCCAGTTTGTGGTGGTGTGTCCTGATTTTGGTTTTTTTCTTAATTTTAGTTTTGTATACATCATTATAAATGGATTAAGAGTAACATGTTTTGAATATAAGTATAATAGAATAAGTGCAATAGTAACAATAATTATTAGTATGTAAAGTGTAATGTTGTTTTGTGAAATCATTTCCACAATATCATTGTGTTTTACAATTTTTATTTTAGTTATGTTAAGTGGTGTGTATAGTGGTGTCAAATCTATCTCTGGGTTCAAAAGGTTTTCACTTAAAATGATATCATTTATTTCTACTTTACATTGTTTTATTCTTATCATTTTGTTCCCTTCTATTTTTATGTTATTTATTGGGTTTTGACAATTTTGTTTGAGAGTGGTTTAAGTTAAATTCCAAGTTACAATAGTGTTTGGTTCTATATATTTCATTAATTCATTTGTAGGTATTGGCTTAAAATTACAGATTGGATTTAGGTGCTTAATTATATTGGTGACACATTCATTGTTTATTTCTTTATTTTCATTACTATACACTTTGTTTTCTTTTTCAAAATATAATTGTGAATCTGTGTAGTCTAACTGGTAGCCATTTGAGTCGGGGTATGGGTTTGATTAATTTTCTTTCCTTTTTTGAATTGTGTTTTGTAGTAATGCATAGCTCTGTTTCTATTAGTAATTTTGTAATGGTCAGGGTCTGTTTGTTCTACGTTTTTGGTTGGTTTATATGGGTTGTCCAATTTTCCTTTTTGTAATGGTCCTTTTCTGTATCTTGTGTCGATATCGTGGTCTTCTCTACCTTTGTTTAATTTGTCTATTTTAGTTTTCTTTAGTTCCTGCGTGTTCAAGGTAGGTTGTCCTGCGTATAAAAATATGTGAGCGGGCGTTTGTCCCGTGGTGTCATGTTTTGTTTTGTGATTGTAAGTATCAAGTATAGTTTCTATTTTACTCAGGTCTGTTTCAGTATTTTTCATAGTATTGATTATTCTTATTTTTTCGTTAATGGTCTTATGAAAACGTTCTATATCTGCTACTCCTGTTTTTGTGATATTTAGCTGTAGTTCTACTCCTTCTGTTTCCAACCATTCTTTTAATGCTAGACTTGAAAATGCACCATCTCTGTCTGCTTTTAATAGCTTCGGTTTTCCTAATTGATTAAATATGCGCATCAGGGCGTTCTTGCATTCTATCCAGTCCTTGGTTTTTATCTGATCTAGTGTAGCGAATTTTGAATAAGTGTCTATGCAGCTCAAATAGTGTTTGCCTTCGGCTGAATAAATATCTATAACGAATTTGTCTCTACAGAATTCTATACTTGGCGTGAGTTTAAATGGGACTTTGGTATTTCTATGCTCTGACTTTGCTAGATTACAAACTTGACATTCGTTTATAATGTTTTGGATTTGTAGTTGGCTATTTGGAAAAAAGTAGTTTTCACTAAATAATTTCTTAGTTTTCTGGATTCCTGGGTGCAATAACTTTTCATGGGATTGAAGGATTAATTCCTTAAATTCTGCATATGATTTAATGTTTTTTAGTAAAGTTAGGCTTCTAATTACCTTTGTGGTGCTTGGGTTCATAATTTCTTTATGGGCTGCCTGTATTGTTTCAAAATCAGCGTCGCTTTCTATGTATAAAGCGATGTGGTTGTTTACCAAGTAATCTATCAAATACTGTTTGGCTTTTTTATGAGTGAGTGTTTCGTACGAAATATGAATGATCTTTTTCTTATAATAATTCTCCTGTTTTACTTTTTCTGGTCCCTTAGTGAAAATGACTTTTCTATTGTAATTATTTACCGCTTTTTCTGTTGGGGAAATTAAAGCACAACGGTTGGTGATCACTTGCTATTTCAAAATGTCGACCTAGCAAATAGTGTCTAAACGTTTTCGTTGCCCAAACAATAGCTAGTAGTTCTTTTTCAATCGTACTGTTGTTTGTTTCATGGTCGTTAAGTGTTCTGCTAATATAACTTATGAGGTGACCATCTTGAGAAAGTACTGCTCCTAGAGGTACATTACTAGCGTCTGTTGTGAGTACAAATTTTTTCTTGAAGTCTGGTGATCGAAGTATGGGATCGTTAGAAATAAGGAGTTTTAACCTTTTGAATACCTCAATATATTCCGGGTTTTTACTATCTACTTTTTTGTCCTTTTTAAGACACGTTGTTAGGGGTTTTGCAATCTGTGCGAAATGGGGTATGAACTTTCTATAAAAACCTGTGAGTCCTAAAAATGATTTTATCTCCTTCGGCTTAGTAGGAAGAGGGTAATTTTCTATTGCTCGTAGTTTTTCCGGGTTAGGTCTTATACCTTCTGGAGAAACCATATGTCCTAAGAAATATGTGTCGTGTTTTAAAAACTCGCATTTATCTAATTGGAGTTTCAGATTAATTTCCACAGCAGCCGTTATGCCGACAGGCTTATGGCCCACCCGAACCGGGTGGGAGTTTCCGGAATTTCGCATTTAATTATTCTTAACTGTATGTGAGTTGGTAATCTTAGAATTAATGTTTCTATACGTGTTCGTATTAGTTGGTTATACAGGGTAGTTTCTGCAGTGTCGCTTTCTAAGTCTAACTTATTTGTTAATATCTGCCGTCTACGTTCGGCTTCTTCTAAAAATTCACGAACGTTACCTCGGAATTGGGTATTCCGGAAGTCCTCCAATAGTAGATGATTTGGTCTCTGGGGTTTGTAGTTTAGGATCAGATGAGAGTCCTGAGTTCCGTCCAGGTGGTGAGGTTCGTAACTCCTAGTGTGCGGATGACATCTCCCGCGATGTTGCGCTCAATGTGCCCGAAGATGGTGAGCTTCTGCCGTTCGTCGGTCGTTTGATATAGTGCCAGGATGAAATCGATGTGGCTGATAAACGTATACAGGGTCTGTGGGTCCCCGTTGAAGTGTTCGACTCCATTTATTTGTCGTTCAACTTGAATCATGTTCGAGTCGGACAGCATTATTATGCTTGGTGCTGCTACTGCCATTTTTTTTTATTAGAGTACTAAATTGTTGGTTTTTCTTTGTTGTTTTTAAATGTTTATAGTTGCTGATGTTTCGTGAGTAGCGGTTATTTCATAATTTTATTATTGTTATTTTTATTTTTGTATTGTATAGTTTTAGTTTATTTCTAATTTATTCAAACTTTATATCACGTGAAAACACGTAAAGATTTATTTCTTTTGTTATTTTCCGTTGAGCTTAGATAGAGTTTATTTAGATATGTTTAGCTATTGAGCTTTTTCAATAGCTGTTGCGAATAATAAAAAACCGAAGAAAGTTTGTTTTTATTACGACAGTTTTTATTTTGCGAATTGTTATTCTTTTACGATAGCGATAATTGAATGCGTAAGTTTGGTCTTTTCTGAAACACGAAGAATTGGCAACTGGCGGGCAGGCAGCCGAAGTGCAGCGCTCAAGCTTAACGTAGGTAGCTAACAACAACAAACAAGGGATGAGCGCCGTACAGATAAATGCGTGCGAGAGCAGCGGTTTGCACTATGGGCATCCCAACTGCTACCACTGACTAATTTGGCTTAAATATTAACAAGTATGAGATTAGTCTTTTGCACAGTTTTGGCGGCTGCATGACCCAACATCCTCCCCCCGTTGGAAGCTTGGTTTCCAACAGAGTCCTCAAGGGGAAGCAGACACAGCTTGTTCACTGCCCGCCTTATTACTCCAGACGCGGTCCTCAATTCTGCAACTCGAGCGACACCGTCTCTGCCAGGAATCAACTGCAGGCCATCTCATTGGGGGTAGATTCTCGTCCTTAACAAGAACGACGTTGCCCACGGCTACGCCAGGCTTTGGGGTGCGCCACTTGGAGCGCTGCAGAAGTGAATCAAGATCAACATCAATGCTGTTTCCCTTGCTGGCTGAAGTAGGAACGCGTGAAGCTATTAAGGCGCTACCGCAAGGGCGCGCGCAGCCTCCAGACACAACCCAGCCCAGACGAGTTTTTTGAAGCAGGGGCAGTCCTGGCAACAACTTTATCTGACCTACGCACAGCAGCTCATAAAACAGGCTAGCTCCTATTAACATGTCAACACGCTGAGCTTTATGAAATTCCGGGTCGGCGAGCTGCAGGTTTTCTGGAATCTTCCAGTCCCCAATGTCCACACTAGAACTTGGCTGGCGATTGGTGATATTGGGAGCGATAACTGCTGTTATGCTCGTTGAGAAGTCCGAAGTGACAGACCGAATCGCAATTCCTACCGAGAATCCATCAGTCGCGAAATTGGAATCCCCGATTCCAGTGACGGAGCCGGACGACCTCGACCTCTTAAGTTGCAGTTGATTTGCAAACCGAGAGGTGATCAAGTGCCGTTGAGAGCCAGAATCTAACAAGGCCCTGCAGGGAACGAACAGTCCCGACCGATTCTGCACTAGAACGGTTGCAGTGGCTAGCAGCACAGGGTCACTACCGAGATCCTGGGCAATTAGAACAGAAGAAGTCGAAAGCGGGGCAGAAGGCTCAGTGTGGGAGCTTGAAGAGACCGGAACATGCGGCAGCGGCTCGAGCTGCATTGCTGATGACCTGCCTTTAGGCAATTTAGGCAAAGTGCTAGTCTCTTTGCTCGCGCAACCGATCTACTGGCGCTAAGTCTCTAAATTGCGGGCAATAATATATGGCATGCTCTGCACTATGGCAAAGCATGCAACCAAGAGAAATTTGGGTGGTAGCAACTAGCGTCGAACGATCTCTGCCCACCTGAACGCCTGGCGCATAGGTTGCCATGGCGCAATCCACGGCCTCCAAAGTCCTACATCGCTGCTCCAGGAATGCAGCCATCGATTCCCACGACGGAATAAGGTTGGCAAAGACCGGATCCTCCAAGCGCTCCTCCCACTTAGCTTGGCTCGCCGCATCCAGCTTTTGCAGCAGCACTTGAACTATGATGCAGCCAGCGATTTGCTCAGTGGTGCCCAAACCCTTCAACGCACGAATGTGAGCGTTAAACTTGTCCGACAATTCCCGAAGCGATGCCACTGAACCATTCCGTACTACCCTTAAACCCAGAATCTCGGTGATGTGCGCCTGAAAAACGAGACGCCGGTTATCAAACCTTTTGTGAAGCAACTCTAAAGCCGATTCGTAATTGCTGTTTGAAATCTCCAATGATCGGATAGTTTCCAGCGCTGAATCCCTCAAACATGACCGCAGATGTTGAAATTTCTCAATGTTGGAGAGGTCCGGATGGCTGTCGATTATGCTCGTGAACACGGAGTAAAAATCCACCCAGTTTGCGTAGCCTTCGCCAAACGTTGGCAGCTGCACGGGCGGCAACGGCATCGGCCTCGGCCGCGGCTGCGTTTGAGGACCACTACACTGGTGGGGCACAACACCTTCCGCAAGCGTTGAGTGCGGCGCGAAATGCACATTGCGTTTGGCTATTTCCGCGCGCACACTAGCCTTGAATTCAACGATGAATTCATCAAAAGACTCGCTCATTTCACTGCCAATTTCGTCGAAATCCAATTCCTCCAGTTCTGTATGCAGAACAGCGGGAAGATGAGCACAAAATAGATGCCGAAAATGCAAGCGGGGTCAATGCACGCAACGATATATGTAGCAATGTATGAATATATGCAATGCTAGCTCGCTTAAACACAGCCACTATCACCGAAAACTCCACTCACTTGTCCCACCGATTGCGATTTAATATATTTATATTTATTTATAAACGGGATAAGTGCATTAATTAATGCATGCAAATTAACACGATCACGTCGGGGTCACCAATGTTTAGCTATTGAGCTTTTTCAATAGCTGTTGCGAATAATAAAAAGGCGAAGAAAGTTTGTTTATATTACGACTCTGTTTATTTTGCGAATTGTTTACGGCAGCTAGGGCCGACAACATCTTTTTTTTTTTCTTTTCCGAAACACGAAGAAGTGGCAATTGGCGGGACAGACAGCCGAAATGCAGCGCCCAAGCTTAACGTAGGTAGATAACAAAAAGAACAAGGAAAGAGCGCCGTACAGATAAATGCGTGCGAGAACAGCGGTTTGCACTATGGGCATCGCAACTGCTACCACTGACTAATTCGGCTTACAATATTAAAGAATATGAGATTAGTCTACTGCACAGTTTTTTCGGCTGCATGACCCAACAATATATATATATATAGTGACGTATTCACGCCAACTCATCACGATAAAAATATATGCCACGCATGCTGGCCAGCTCAGTTAATTGTATATTCGCGCCACCCAAACTGGGCCGCTCTTGTAAACAGATTCCCAAGCCTGACCTAGCAGTTTCGTCTGCTCTCTCTGAAGCTCTCCTCAACGTAAACATCCAAGAACATCTCCCAAGAACTAACATAACATGATTTTATCAGTTGCTGATCTACCGTTTAAAGATATTTTCTGCGTTATCTACGTGTCGATCGTCTATTACTTCACTTCACAACCTTGGGAGATATTCCGTTTTTCCTATTCTTTATTTCTGTAACCCATAGAGGCCCCTCCTCAATCTCACTCACATTCGAAATCAGTCTTAAGTTGAAAGTTATACAGTAAAGTTCAATAAGTCTTAAACCCATATTCAATAAAACCAAAAACAATTTATTCAATGTTTCATTTATTTCGGAGTTGATCCCAGTTTACGGATCATTTGTTCGACTTGGAAAATAAAAACTATTTAACTTTCAGCGTTGATCTTAGTTTAAATACGGATCATTTGTTCGGCTCAATTAAAAAACTATTTAATTGGCGCAGTCGGTAGGATTTTTAATTCCTGTAATCTGTGTTATGTTACTGTGAAAGTGAAGTGTTGGCCATTAATACGCATACACTAAAAAGATCAGTGAGACACATCTGTTTAAACAACAGTGAACTTCCAACATTTACCGGAGCTATAAATCCACAAATTTTTTTTTGGTTACTCCGAACAAGTGAATTGCTGGAAAATAAAAAAATAAAAAAAAAACCTAAAACTAAATATATTAAGAAATTACCAAATAAGTGAAAAATTAAAATCTAAGTGAAACAAAACATAAGGAAGTAAACCCAAATCAATCAATTAAAAAAAAAAAAAAAAAAAATCTTTAATACGAACTATTAAATAAGTGCATATAAAACAAAACTATATACACTCAAAGAAAACATATATCTACATAAACTCTATCTAAGCTCAACGGAAAATAACAAAAGAAATAAATCTTAACGTGTTTTCAAGAGAGGAGAGTTCAAACGTCAGTTCAAACTTAAAACGTAACATAAGTGAAAAATCAATAAGAGTGATAAAATTTAAATGAACAAAAAATAAAAAAAATGAAGATATAAAGTTTGAATAAATTAAAAATAAACTAAAACTATACAATACAAAAATAAAAATAACAATAATAAAATTATGAAATAACCGCTACTCACGAAACATCAGCAACTATAAACATTTAAAAACAACAAAGAAAAACCAACAATTTAGTACTCTAATAAAAAAAAATGGCAGTAGCAGCACCAAGCATAATAATGCTGTCCGACTCGAACATGATTCAAGTTGAACGACAAATAAATGGAGTCGAACACTTCAACGGGGACCCACAGACCCTGTATACGTTTATCAGCCACATCGATTTCATCCTGGCACTATATCAAACGACCGACGAACGGCAGAAGCTCACCATCTTCGGGCACATTGAGCGCAACATCGCGGGAGATGTCATCCGCACACTAGGAGTTACGAACCTCACCACCTGGACGGAACTCAGGACTCTCATCTGATCCTAAACTACAAACCCCAGAGACCAAATCATCTACTATTGGAGGACTTCCGGAATACCCAATTCCGAGGTAACGTTCGTGAATTTTTAGAAGAAGCCGAACGTAGACGGCAGATATTAACAAATAAGTTAGACTTAGAAAGCGACACTGCAGAAACTACCCTGTATAACCAACTAATACGAACACGTATAGAAACATTAATTCTAAGATTACCAACTCACATACAGTTAAGAATAATTAAATGCGAAATTCCGGAAACTCCCACCCGGTTCGGGTGGGCCATAAGCCTGTCGGCATAACGGCTGCTGTGGAAATTAATCTGAAACTCCAATTAGATAAATGCGAGTTTTTAAAACACGACACATATTTCTTAGGACATATGGTTTCTCCAGAAGGTATAAGACCTAACCCGGAAAAACTACGAGCAATAGAAAATTACCCCCTTCCTACTAAGCCGAAGGAGATAAAATCATTTTTAGGACTCACAGGTTTTTATAGAAAGTTCATACCCCATTTCGCACAGATTGCAAAACCCCTAACAACGTGTCTTAAAAAGGACAAAAAAGTAGATAGTAAAAACCCGGAATATATTGAGGTATTCAAAAGGTTAAAACTCCTTATTTCTAACGATCCCATACTTCGATCACCAGACTTCAAGAAAAAATTTGTACTCACAACAGACGCTAGTAATGTACCTCTAGGAGCAGTACTTTCTCAAGATGGTCACCTCATAAGTTATATTAGCAGAACACTTAACGACCATGAAACAAACAACAGTACGATTGAAAAAGAACTACTAGCTATTGTTTGGGCAACGAAAACGTTTAGACACTATTTGCTAGGTCGACATTTTGAAATAGCAAGTGATCACCAACCGTTGTGCTTTAATTTCCCCAACAGAAAAAGCGGTAAATAATTACAATAGAAAAGTCATTTTCACTAAGGGAAATATGTGTCGTGTTTTAAAAACTCGCATTTATCTAATTGGAGTTTCAGATTAATTTCCACAGCAGCCGTTATGCCGACAGGCTTATGGCCCACCCGAACCGGGTGGGAGTTTCCGGAATTTCGCATTTAATTATTCTTAACTGTATGTGAGTTGGTAATCTTAGAATTAATGTTTCTATACGTGTTCGTATTAGTTGGTTATACAGGGTAGTTTCTGCAGTGTCGCTTTCTAAGTCTAACTTATTTGTTAATATCTGCCGTCTACGTTCGGCTTCTTCTAAAAATTCACGAACGTTACCTCGGAATTGGGTATTCCGGAAGTCCTCCAATAGTAGATGATTTGGTCTCTGGGGTTTGTAGTTTAGGATCAGATGAGAGTCCTGAGTTCCGTCCAGGTGGTGAGGTTCGTAACTCCTAGTGTGCGGATGACATCTCCCGCGATGTTGCGCTCAATGTGCCCGAAGATGGTGAGCTTCTGCCGTTCGTCGGTCGTTTGATATAGTGCCAGGATGAAATCGATGTGGCTGATAAACGTATACAGGGTCTGTGGGTCCCCGTTGAAGTGTTCGACTCCATTTATTTGTCGTTCAACTTGAATCATGTTCGAGTCGGACAGCATTATTATGCTTGGTGCTGCTACTGCCATTTTTTTTTATTAGAGTACTAAATTGTTGGTTTTTCTTTGTTGTTTTTAAATGTTTATAGTTGCTGATGTTTCGTGAGTAGCGGTTATTTCATAATTTTATTATTGTTATTTTTATTTTTGTATTGTATAGTTTTAGTTTATTTCTAATTTATTCAAACTTTATATCACGTGAAAACACGTAAAGATTTATTTCTTTTGTTATTTTCCGTTGAGCTTAGATAGAGTTTATTTAGATATGTTTAGCTATTGAGCTTTTTCAATAGCTGTTGCGAATAATAAAAAACCGAAGAAAGTTTGTTTTTATTACGACAGTTTTTATTTTGCGAATTGTTATTCTTTTACGATAGCGATAATTGAATGCGTAAGTTTGGTCTTTTCTGAAACACGAAGAATTGGCAACTGGCGGGCAGGCAGCCGAAGTGTAGCGCTCAAGCTTAACGTAGGTAGCTAACAACAACAAACAAGGGATGAGCGCCGTACAGATAAATGCGTGCGAGAGCAGCGGTTTGCACTATGGGCATCCCAACTGCTACCACTGACTAATTTGGCTTAAATATTAACAAGTATGAGATTAGTCTTTTGCACAGTTTTGGCGGCTGCATGACCCAACATCCTCCCCCGTTGGAAGCTTGGTTTCCAACAGAGTCCTCAAGGGGAAGCAGACACAGCTTGTTCACTGCCCGCCTTATTACTCCAGACGCGGTCCTCAATTCTGCAACTCGAGCGACACCGTCTCTGCCAGGAATCAACTGCAGGCCATCTCATTGGGGGTAGATTCTCGTCCTTAACAAGAACGACGTTGCCCACGGCTACGCCAGGCTTTGGGGTGCGCCACTTGGAGCGCTGCAGAAGTGAATCAAGATCAACATCAATGCTGTTTCCCTTGCTGGCTGAAGTAGGAACGCGTGAAGCTATTAAGGCGCTACCGCAAGGGCGCGCGCAGCCTCCAGACACAACCCAGCCCAGACGAGTTTTTTGAAGCAGGGGCAGTCCTGGCAACAACTTTATCTGACCTACGCACAGCAGCTCATAAAACAGGCTAGCTCCTATTAACATGTCAACACGCTGAGCTTTATGAAATTCCGGGTCGGCGAGCTGCAGGTTTTCTGGAATCTTCCAGTCCCCAATGTCCACACTAGAACTTGGCTGGCGATTGGTGATATTGGGAGCGATAACTGCTGTTATGCTCGTTGAGAAGTCCGAAGTGACAGACCGAATCGCAATTCCTACCGAGAATCCATCAGTCGCGAAATTGGAATCCCCGATTCCAGTGACGGAGCCGGACGACCTCGACCTCTTAAGTTGCAGTTGATTTGCAAACCGAGAGGTGATCAAGTGCCGTTGAGAGCCAGAATCTAACAAGGCCCTGCAGGGAACGAACAGTCCCGACCGATTCTGCACTAGAACGGTTGCAGTGGCTAGCAGCACAGGGTCACTACCGAGATCCTGGGCAATTAGAACAGAAGAAGTCGAAAGCGGGGCAGAAGGCTCAGTGTGGGAGCTTGAAGAGACCGGAACATGTGGCTGCGAGGAAGGCGGATCATCTAGATGGAGCAGCGTATGATGCCTGATTCCACAGGTGCGGCAGCGGCTCGAGCTGCATTGCTGATGACCTGCCTTTAGGCAATTTAGGCAAAGTGCTAGTCTCTTTGCTCGCGCAACCGATCTACTGGCGCTAAGTCTCTAAATTGCGGGCAATAATATATGGCATGCTCTGCACTATGGCAAAGCATGCAACCAAGAGAAATTTGGGTGGTAGCAACTAGCGTCGAACGATCTCTGCCCACCTGAACGCCTGGCGCATAGGTTGCCATGGCGCAATCCACGGCCTCCAAAGTCCTACATCGCTGCTCCAGGAATGCAGCCATCGATTCCCACGACGGAATAAGGTTGGCAAAGACCGGATCCTCCAAGCGCTCCTCCCACTTAGCTTGGCTCGCCGCATCCAGCTTTTGCAGCAGCACTTGGTGCCCAGTGGTGCCCAAACCCTTCAACGCACGAATGTGAGCGTTAAACTTGTCCGACAATTCCCGAAGCGATGCCACTGAACCATTCCGTACTACCCTTAAACCCAGAATCTCGGTGATGTGCGCCTGAAAAACGAGACGCCGGTTATCAAACCTTTTGTGAAGCAACTCTAAAGCCGATTCGTAATTGCTGTTTGAAATCTCCAATGATCGGATAGTTTCCAGCGCTGAATCCCTCAAACATGACCGCAGATGTTGAAATTTCTCAATGTTGGAGAGGTCCGGATGGCTGTCGATTATGCTCGTGAACACGGAGTAAAAATCCACCCAGTTTGCGTAGCCTTCGCCAAACGTTGGCAGCTGCACGGGCGGCAACGGCATCGGCCTCGGCCGCGGCTGCGTTTGAGGACCACTACACTGGTGGGGCACAACACCTTCCGCAAGCGTTGAGTGCGGCGCGAAATGCACATTGCGTTTGGCTATTTCCGCGCGCACACTAGCCTTGAATTCAACGATGAATTCATCAAAAGACTCGCTCATTTCACTGCCAATTTCGTCGAAATCCAATTCCTCCAGTTCTGTATGCAGAACAGCGGGAAGATGAGCACAAAATAGATGCCGAAAATGCAAGCGGGGTCAATGCACGCAACGATATATGTAGCAATGTATGAATATATGCAATGCTAGCTCGCTTAAACACAGCCACTATCACCGAAAACTCCACTCACTTGTCCCACCGATTGCGATTTAATATATTTATATTTATTTATAAACGGGATAAGTGCATTAATTAATGCATGCAAATTAACACGATCACGTCGGGGTCACCAATGTTTAGCTATTGAGCTTTTTCAATAGCTGTTGCGAATAATAAAAAGGCGAAGAAAGTTTGTTTATATTACGACTCTGTTTATTTTGCGAATTGTTTACGGCAGCTAGGGCCGACAACATCTTTTTTTTTTTCTTTTCCGAAACACGAAGAAGTGGCAATTGGCGGGACAGACAGCCGAAATGCAGCGCCCAAGCTTAACGTAGGTAGATAACAAAAAGAACAAGGAAAGAGCGCCGTACAGATAAATGCGTGCGAGAACAGCGGTTTGCACTATGGGCATCGCAACTGCTACCACTGACTAATTCGGCTTACAATATTAAAGAATATGAGATTAGTCTACTGCACAGTTTTTTCGGCTGCATGACCCAACAATATATATATATATAGTGACGTATTCACGCCAACTCATCACGATAAAAATATATGCCACGCATGCTGGCCAGCTCAGTTAATTGTATATTCGCGCCACCCAAACTGGGCCGCTCTTGTAAACAGATTCCCAAGCCTGACCTAGCAGTTTCGTCTGCTCTCTCTGAAGCTCTCCTCAACGTAAACATCCAAGAACATCTCCCAAGAACTAACATAACATGATTTTATCAGTTGCTGATCTACCGTTTAAAGATATTTTCTGCGTTATCTACGTGTCGATCGTCTATTACTTCACTTCACAACCTTGGGAGATATTCCGTTTTTCCTATTCTTTATTTCTGTAACCCATAGAGGCCCCTCCTCAATCTCACTCACATTCGAAATCAGTCTTAAGTTGAAAGTTATACAGTAAAGTTCAATAAGTCTTAAACCCATATTCAATAAAACCAAAAACGAATTTATTCAATGTTTCATTTATTTCGGAGTTGATCCCAGTTTACGGATCATTTGTTCGACTTGGAAAATAAAAACTATTTAACTTTCAGCGTTGATCTTAGTTTAAATACGGATCATTTGTTCGGCTCAATTAAAAAACTATTTAATTGGCGCAGTCGGTAGGATTTTTAATTCCTGTAATCTGTGTTATGTTACTGTGAAAGTGAAGTGTTGGCCATTAATACGCATACACTAAAAAGATCAGTGAGACACATCTGTTTAAACAACAGTGAACTTCCAACATTTACCGGAGCTATAAATCCACAAATTTTTTTTTGGTTACTCCGAACAAGTGAATTGCTGGAAAATAAAAAAATAAAAAAAAAAACCTAAAACTAAATATATTAAGAAATTACCAAATAAGTGAAAAATTAAAATCTAAGTGAAACAAAACATAAGGAAGTAAACCCAAATCAATCAGTTAAAAAAAAAAAAAAAAAAAATCTTTAATACGAACTATTAAATAAGTGCATATAAAACAAAACTATATACACTCAAAGAAAACATATATCTACATAAACTCTATCTAAGCTCAACGGAAAATAACAAAAGAAATAAATCTTAACGTGTTTTCAAGAGAGGAGAGTTCAAACGTCAGTTCAAACTTAAAACGTAACATAAGTGAAAAATCAATAAGAGTGATAAAATTTAAATGAACAAAAAATAAAAAAAATGAAGATATAAAGTTTGAATAAATTAAAAATAAACTAAAACTATACAATACAAAAATAAAAATAACAATAATAAAATTATGAAATAACCGCTACTCACGAAACATCAGCAACTATAAACATTTAAAAACAACAAAGAAAAACCAACAATTTAGTACTCTAATAAAAAAAAATGGCAGTAGCAGCACCAAGCATAATAATGCTGTCCGACTCGAACATGATTCAAGTTGAACGACAAATAAATGGAGTCGAACACTTCAACGGGGACCCACAGACCCTGTATACGTTTATCAGCCACATCGATTTCATCCTGGCACTATATCAAACGACCGACGAACGGCAGAAGCTCACCATCTTCGGGCACATTGAGCGCAACATCGCGGGAGATGTCATCCGCACACTAGGAGTTACGAACCTCACCACCTGGACGGAACTCAGGACTCTCATCTGATCCTAAACTACAAACCCCAGAGACCAAATCATCTACTATTGGAGGACTTCCGGAATACCCAATTCCGAGGTAACGTTCGTGAATTTTTAGAAGAAGCCGAACGTAGACGGCAGATATTAACAAATAAGTTAGACTTAGAAAGCGACACTGCAGAAACTACCCTGTATAACCAACTAATACGAACACGTATAGAAACATTAATTCTAAGATTACCAACTCACATACAGTTAAGAATAATTAAATGCGAAATTCCGGAAACTCCCACCCGGTTCGGGTGGGCCATAAGCCTGTCGGCATAACGGCTGCTGTGGAAATTAATCTGAAACTCCAATTAGATAAATGCGAGTTTTTAAAACACGACACATATTTCTTAGGACATATGGTTTCTCCAGAAGGTATAAGACCTAACCCGGAAAAACTACGAGCAATAGAAAATTACCCCCTTCCTACTAAGCCGAAGGAGATAAAATCATTTTTAGGACTCACAGGTTTTTATAGAAAGTTCATACCCCATTTCGCACAGATTGCAAAACCCCTAACAACGTGTCTTAAAAAGGACAAAAAAGTAGATAGTAAAAACCCGGAATATATTGAGGTATTCAAAAGGTTAAAACTCCTTATTTCTAACGATCCCATACTTCGATCACCAGACTTCAAGAAAAAATTTGTACTCACAACAGACGCTAGTAATGTACCTCTAGGAGCAGTACTTTCTCAAGATGGTCACCTCATAAGTTATATTAGCAGAACACTTAACGACCATGAAACAAACAACAGTACGATTGAAAAAGAACTACTAGCTATTGTTTGGGCAACGAAAACGTTTAGACACTATTTGCTAGGTCGACATTTTGAAATAGCAAGTGATCACCAACCGTTGTGCTTTAATTTCCCCAACAGAAAAAGCGGTAAATAATTACAATAGAAAAGTCATTTTCACTAAGGGACCAGAAAAAGTAAAACAGGAGAATTATTATAAGAAAAAGATCATTCATATTTCGTACGAAACACTCACTCATAAAAAAGCCAAACAGTATTTGATAGATTACTTGGTAAACAACCACATCGCTTTATACATAGAAAGCGACGCTGATTTTGAAACAATACAGGCAGCCCATAAAGAAATTATGAACCCAAGCACCACAAAGGTAATTAGAAGCCTAACTTTACTAAAAAACATTAAATCATATGCAGAATTTAAGGAATTAATCCTTCAATCCCATGAAAAGTTATTGCACCCAGGAATCCAGAAAACTAAGAAATTATTTAGTGAAAACTACTTTTTTCCAAATAGCCAACTACAAATCCAAAACATTATAAACGAATGTCAAGTTTGTAATCTAGCAAAGTCAGAGCATAGAAATACCAAAGTCCCATTTAAACTCACGCCAAGTATAGAATTCTGTAGAGACAAATTCGTTATAGATATTTATTCAGCCGAAGGCAAACACTATTTGAGCTGCATAGACACTTATTCAAAATTCGCTACACTAGATCAGATAAAAACCAAGGACTGGATAGAATGCAAGAACGCCCTGATGCGCATATTTAATCAATTAGGAAAACCGAAGCTATTAAAAGCAGACAGAGATGGTGCATTTTCAAGTCTAGCATTAAAAGAATGGTTGGAAACAGAAGGAGTAGAACTACAGCTAAATATCACAAAAACAGGAGTAGCAGATATAGAACGTTTTCATAAGACCATTAACGAAAAAATAAGAATAATCAATACTATGAAAAATACTGAAACAGACCTGAGTAAAATAGAAACTATACTTGATACTTACAATCACAAAACAAAACATGACACCACGGGACAAACGCCCGCTCACATATTTTTATACGCAGGACAACCTACCTTGAACACGCAGGAACTAAAGAAAACTAAAATAGACAAATTAAACAAAGGTAGAGAAGACCACGATATCGACACAAGATACAGAAAAGGACCATTACAAAAAGGAAAATTGGACAACCCATATAAACCAACCAAAAACGTAGAACAAACAGACCCTGACCATTACAAAATTACTAATAGAAACAGAGCTATGCATTACTACAAAACACAATTCAAAAAAGGAAAGAAAATTAATCAAACCCATACCCCGACTCAAATGGCTACCAGTTAGACTACACAGATTCACAATTATATTTTGAAAAAGAAAACAAAGTGTATAGTAATGAAAATAAAGAAATAAACAATGAATGTGTCACCAATATAATTAAGCACCTAAATCCAATCTGTAATTTTAAGCCAATACCTACAAATGAATTAATGAAATATATAGAACCAAACACTATTGTAACTTGGAATTTAACTTAAACCACTCTCAAACAAAATTGTCAAAACCCAATAAATAACATAAAAATAGAAGGGAACAAAATGATAAGAATAAAACAATGTAAAGTAGAAATAAATGATATCATTTTAAGTGAAAACCTTTTGAACCCAGAGATAGATTTGACACCACTATACACACCACTTAACATAACTAAAATAAAAATTGTAAAACACAATGATATTGTGGAAATGATTTCACAAAACAACATTACACTTTACATACTAATAATTATTGTTACTATTGCACTTATTCTATTATACTTATATTCAAAACATGTTACTCTTAATCCATTTATAATGATGTATACAAAACTAAAATTAAGAAAAAAACCAAAATCAGGACACACCACCACAAACTGGAATGGAAGAAGTTCCACTACCCTTACTGTATCCATCAGTCCCAGCCCAAGTATAGGCTTCTCTTTAAGGGAAGGGAAGTGACGTATCCACGCCAACTCATCACGATAAACATATATTCAGTTCTGAGTACGTTATCAATCGCGATAACGCTGCTAAGCAACTTCGAAGTCCATTATCCAACCTAGTGATAATCCGAAGGCTCTAGTTATTCCTTTATTGGAGTTAATAAAAACGTTAAATAATAGATAAAAAACAACTGTGTTCTTTTTTTTATAAAACTCTCGGTCTGAATTCGTAAATGGCGTAGTCGGTAGGACAAATAGGTAAAATTGTGCGAGTTGTTTACAAATATCAATCTAGTGACAAAAGATCCTTGTACGACCAAGCGTGTCTTTTAAGATTGAAATCGCGAAATAGCGAAATAGCGAATCGGCGCTAAAGTGAACATAAAATCGTAATACAATTAACTCTTATTTATCCGCAAAAGAACTACGTATAATCGGTGGTTGGCACGCAATAGTCAAACCTAATGCATACGGTCAATAAAAGTGTAAAAACAAAAATAAAAATAATATCATCAACAATGGCAACCGAGCAAGTCAAACTGTTATCGGAATCCCAGCTGAATCAAGCCTTAAGCCAAATTAGGCAAATACCAACATTCTGCGGTAATACCCAAGAAATCAGTGCCTTTATCCGAAGGATCGAGTTCATACTTCAGCTCTATCCATCAACGGACACCAGGCAAAGGCATGTATTCTTCAGCGCAATTGAGATGCAACTGGCAGGAGATGTTCAACGAGTATCCCAGTTATCCGGAGCAACAACCTGGCCAACCCTAATGAATGCGCTCATCAGCGAATATAAAACCCAAACACCATGTGAAGGACTACTCCGTCGTCTTTACAACACACCCTTCAGTGGAAGTATCCGTAAGTTCGTCGAAGAGATAGAAATGAAATCATTCACAATATCGAATAAACTTAAATGATATCAATAATGCCGTATTAAACACAAATGCTTTAAATAATACAATCAAAGATGTAATCATGGAAAATTGCCCGATAGGTTATTTATGACTCTTGCTAGATTTGACATTACGACAGTATCTAAACTCAAACAAATAGCGCAACAAGAAGGCGTATACCAAATAACTTTCAATGACAGAACAAGACCCCAAAATTATTCCGATCCTAACAAAATCCAACCCCAAACCTCTAAGAATAAGGGAAACTATAAAAATTTCGTGAACAATGCTATGCATAACACAATTAAGTCAAATCCTAGCACTACTCCGAAACCCTGCAAACCAAATCCAAGGTTAGCAAGAGAACTCACATAACAATTAAATACAGGTAGAGTCCAGAATCCATTAAATTTTCAACAAAGAAATAATGTGCCCAAAACCCTCCCGTCAAACGACAGAGAGAAAGTGATAGTGCCCAATACAGAATGGATACAGGATGCGAAAATTTTCTTCAACCAGCCTCGGAATCAGAAAGCTATTCAGAGGAGGAGGAAACCCATTCTTAAAAATTACAATGAATAATATTACTCTCAAATGCTTAGTAGACACTGGTTCGTCAATTAATATTATGAAACAAAATTTCTTTAATTTCCCAATCAAACCTTCTAAAGTTAAAGTCCACACTATTAATGGTATTATAACGTTGAATCAAAGCGTTTCATTGCAGTCAAGCAAACTTTGTCCTATTAAACAAACATTCTATATTCAAAACTTTTCAGAAAATTATGACTTACTATTAGGCAGAAACTATTTAGAAACAACTAACACTCAAATTAATTATTCAACACAAACAGTCACTATAAATGGCTACACATTTAAAATGTGGTACGACCACATCCAAACAGATGAGTCCAAGGCTACCAATGAGTGCCCCAAATCATCTAACTCAGAGGAAACCCCTCTACATACCCCAAAAAAGGAGAAAACCCCCCGGAAAATTAAGCGGAAACCCCACTTAAAATCAGATGAGTCAAAGGTTACTAATGAGTGCCCCAGGTCATCAAATTCAGAGGAAACCCCTCTACATATACAGAAAAAGGAGAAAAACCCCCAGAAAATTAAGCGGAAACCCCACTTAAAACCAGATGAGTCAAAGATCTCCAATGAGTGCCCCAGGTCTAACCCATAAGAGTCCAAGACTACCCATGAGTGTCCCAAGACTTCTAAATCTGAGGAAAATTCTCTTATTACCCCATATATAGAAGAAGCCCTTCTAGTAACATCCTCTATCTACGCCTTAGATTACGAGTTAAGAGAATCTAACGTATTCAGATTAGAACATCTAAATACAGAAGAAAGGGAGCAACTTTCCCACTTTTTTCTTGAATACCGTGATATTCAGTACAAAGAAGGTGCAACTTTGACCTTCACAAGTACGATTAAACATTCTATTCATACAAAACACGAAGACCCTATCTATAAAAAACCATATAAATACCCCCAAGCGTTTGATCAAGAAGTCAACAGGCAAATCAACGAAATGATAGAACAAAAAAGAATTATGAAATCTAAATCCCCCTATTGTTCTCCAATTTAAATTGTGCCAAAGAAAAGTGATGCTTCTGGTAAACCTAAATATCGATTAGTCATAGACTATCGTAGTCTCAATGAAATAACCATTGACGACAAATTCGATATTCCAGTAATGGACGAAATATTAGACAAGCTTGGACGCTGTCAATACTTCACAACCATTGATTTAGCTAAAGGTTTCCATCAAATTCAAATGGACCAGCAATCAATATCCAAAACAGCATTTTCAACAAAACATGGACATTACGAATATACTCGTATGCCTTTTGGTCTGAAAAATTCACCAGCAACATTTCAACGCTGCATGAACCTCTTCTAGAAGACTTGATTTATGTTTAGTTTATTTTGATGATATTATCATTTATTCCACTTCATTGGAAGAACACACAATGTCACTAAAAAAGGTATTTGATAAGCTACGATCACCTAATCTAAAATTATAACTTTATAAATGTGAATTTTTTTTTCGATTTCTGTGGCTTTCCAGTCTGTCGTGGTACCGGCTAGAGTGCATGTTTATTTCCAATGGCTAGCTTAAGGTCTTTGTGCAGGGTTGAGTTCCTTACGTACCATTCGAAGCCGGTAATCGTCCTGGCCATTTTGTTTTGGGCAGGCTTAATGCGGCGAATTTGGCTGTCGCAAGCCAAGCCCCAAATCTGACAACCATACTTCCATATTGGCGCTATAATTTGCTTTTAAATGATCACCCTGTTGGAGAGTGACAATTTACTTCGCGAATTAATTAGCCAGAAGTGCTTTGTCGCTGCTTCTCGTATGCGCACTCTCATCGCACTCACTTGCTTCGAGAAGTTGAGTCTCCGATCCAAGATTACAAGATATTTGGCTGTATTGGACTGTGGGACAGGGGTGCCATCGATGAGCACAGCCGGTGGTGTTTTTCTTTTCAGCGTGTAGCACACATTCGCAGTTTTGCCCATTCAGCAAATGTTGATGCGAAGTCCTGGATGCCGTCAGCAGCATACTGTTCGCAGTAGGTGACACACTCATCGTCAGCAAATGTGGCCAACATTGACGTCCCGCGAAGGCTAACGTCTGGCCGAGGCATGTCGTAGCTGTACAGGCAGTAAATCAGCGGGCCAAGTACACTTCCCTGTGGTACTCCGGCTGTCACATTATACTCATCATTTGACAGGGCCGAGTGGAATCGTACCACAAATGTTCTCTTTTCGAGATACGACCTCAGGAGGCCGAAGTATGGTGCAGGCAGCGTATTCTTAATTTTAAACAGGATACCGGAGTGCCACACCCGATCGAACGCCTCACGTACATCCAGGAAGAGTGCGTTGCAGTACTCCTTGTTTTCGAAAGCCGATAGGATTTGCTCGACCACTCGGTGTAGTTGTTCTACCGTACAGTGTCCAACACGAAAACCAAACTGATGCTCGGGCAGGATACCCTTCGCTTCCACAATCCTGACCATCCGAGCAGCAATCAGTCTCTCAAACACCTTCAAGATCGAAGGAAGGAGTCTGATTGGCCGGTAGGACCCAGGGTTCTTTTCAGGCTTTCCAGGTTTGTGAATCATAGAAATAATACCGAGCTTTCACTGTGGACGGAAGTATTGCAGCCTCACCATTGCGTTGAATAACAACGTAATGTAGAGGATCGCACATCTCGGTAGTGCCTTTAGGGTGGATTTGCAGATAGTATCATGCCCTCGAGCTTTTTTTGGGGTTTTGTTTGGCGATGACGTCAGCAATCTCGCTCGGGGTGATCGGTTGTATCGGCAAGTCCATTTGGAGCGCTTGGGACAGCTGGTCGTGAGTCGCGTCAACATCCTGGGGACTGGCGAGGTTCAGAGGCTGGAATCGCTCTGCGAGGTGAACAGCAAACACTTCAGCTTGCTCTATATCAGTCCGGGACCATGCACCACTTTTATCAGCCAATGGCGCTTTCCTTGCACAGCGCCTTTTTACCAAGCCTGTCATCAAACCACGCTTATTACCGATAAGTCGCTCCATATTGGGATAAGCAGTAGTTGTTGCATCTAGTGTGATTATAAGTGGTAGGTGGTCTGAGCTGAACTCAGCAACGGACCGTATCTCAGCATGCATGTCCAGTATGCCCCTGCTGACAGCAAAATCGATATAGCCAAATCCAAATGCCTGTGCCTCCTTACAATGAGTCTCGCTGAGCAGGAGGACATCGATCTCGTAGCGCCGCACAAAGCATTCCACTTCGGGCAGTTTCGTGGACACGCCATCGGCTTTCCACACTAAGATGCGCAGCGGCATCATTATGGCGCTTGACGCGCTTGGAGAGCAGTGAGCAGATTGATTATCTGCCCCTGCTGCTGTGACTGTTGTTGCTGTTGCTTCATCATCATCATCATTAACTCCATCTGATTCTCTTGAATCGAGCGCAACGAATTAATATTTTCATTTAGCGTCTGCAGGATGGCTTCAATGCTGTTGTTAGCATCCGTCGAGCGCTGAAGTGCACCCCTAGACGACCTTAACCGGCTGCGGCTCCTTTGACGACTGAGGCTTCTATCATTGGGGTGTTACTGTTGATTCTTTTGTCGGTGCGTCAGGCTCAGTGGTTGCTTGTGGTGAACGGACCCTTTAGCCACATCTGCATAAGATATACCGCCTTGAGAAGAGGTGATCTTCTTACCTCCAGATAAGCCCCGTGTAGTTGGTCGCTCGCTGACCTCGGTTCTTCCAGCCACTCCACTTCTGGGCCTGGATCGCTGCATGAACGCTTGTAGCTTGCTGCAACCTTTGTAGTTTGCAGGATGCTGTCCACCACAGTTATAGCAAGTTCACAGCTCGATGTGTGGCCTAGTACAGTCCTTGGCTACGTGTTCACCGGCACATTTCACACAAATGTGGGCCTTACGGCAGTATTTGGCTGTGTGGCCAAACTGCTGACAACGATGCCATTAAACAATAGCGTTACGCTTGCGGAGAGGCTCAATAAGTACTCTCATATGGCATAGTGCCTTTACAGGCAGGATCTCCTTATTGTTTGCCGCAGGAGCAATGTTCTGGAAGAACATGTTGACTGACGACGCTTTTGAGACACATGGTTTGTTTCACCTTAACGGTGTATGTCGAGCACCTTGTGCCCGATCTTTTCCAGCTCATCCTTGATCTGGTAATGTAGCGTACTGTGTTGGAGGCCATTCACGCATACCCTGTAAGGCCTGTCTTCTTTTAGCTGATAACAGTGGAACTCATACTCTTTGTTCTCGAGCCATTTCACTATGATGCGGAATGTGTTAGCGTCAGCCGCGTAAAGCCTCAGAACACCGCCCATTAACGCCATATCCTCAACCTTTTCTATGTCCACTTGGTGACTGGTGCTGGGCTGGTCATACAGATCGCCAATATCATTGCCTACTTGTTTGTCGACTGAGAGATGCGCAAGTAAGCCAAAACGGTTTGAGTTGCCGCCATATCTAGGTTCTGTAGACGAAGGGTTTTCCCCTTGTTTGCCTAAATTGATTTAGGTTTTTTCCTGTCAGTCTCCGGAGAAGCATGAGACTTTCGCTTTATTTAATGGAAGCGCTGCGGGGCAGCACATTGAGGGCTCGAGAGAAGTGCAGTAACCAATGTTTCATCAGCCGCAGGAGTTTCACTTAAATAATTCCTACTGTAAGTATGCAAGAAATCACCAGGGTTCTAGCCAAGACTTGAACCCTGTGATAGAAGAGCTTTCAGATCACAAACAGCTGTATGTGCGATCGCGTGGCAACTGGGCAGCGGAGCCCTACTTCGAGTAAATTAACTCTTTCTTTTTTGAATGAAAATGTTTAAGTATCACTATTATTTCACTGATAGTGACTTGGGGGGTCACTATTTACTACTTATGTGTCAGTATTCTGGACTTGTCCATTTTTTTTCCACTTTTCAGTTGCGTGTTATTAGACACGAACCATTCTCTAGACTCTAGACTTGTGAATTTCTGAAGAAAGAAACTGAATTTCTCGGTCACATTATCACGACAGAAGGTGTAAAACCAAACCCTATCAAAATAAATGCAATTATTAATTAATAAAATCATTCCTTGGACTCTGCGGATTCTACCGTAAGTTCATTCCCAATTTTGCAAAAATAGAATACGATTATAATATTCAATATCTACCCGGTAAAGAAAATCATGTAGCTGACGCTCTATCTAGAGTTCAAATTAAGGAAAACTTCCAGATGACCCAGCTTCCCTGCTCACAACAGCTACTGTGCATAATGCACAAGAAGACAACCAAAATCACATTTCAATAACAGAAAGACCTCTTAATTTTTAATAAAACAGACAATTCGAATTCATAAAAGACAATTTTGACGACGTCCAAATAATAAAATATTTCCATAAAACCAGAATTAAAATCAGTTATAAAGAAATGACTGATACCCTTGCTAAAGATATCATTAAAGATATGTATTCAAATATTCATAAGTCCCGACAGTTTCACTAAAACTATGAAAACCAGCAGAAAACTGATAGACATTCAAACATACGCCCAATTCAAGGAAATCTTTCTCAAAACACATAAAGAATTATTACACCCTGGTATAGAAAAACTCACACTTCAGTTCAAAGAACTTTACTATTACCCTGATTACCCAAAACTTATCCAAAACATCATAAACGAATGTGAAATCTGTAACATCGCTAAAACTGAACATAGAAACACAAAATTAATCCTTGAAACAACCCCAGAATCCTTTAGTCCCAGAGAATGTATGTCTTGGATTTTTACTTAGTAAACAATAAACAATTTCTATCATGCATTGACATTTACATTTATTCTAAATACGCCTCCCTGATATAAGTAAACAGTAGAGATTGGCTTGAAACTAAAAGAGCTACTTTACGCATATTTAACGATATGGGTAAACCCATAGAAATAAAAGTCGACAAAGACTCCGCCTTCATGTGCATTCCACTTAAACTTTGGTAAGAATCAGAAGGAGTAACTCTAAATATAACAAAAAGTATAAAATGGAATCTCTGACATTGAGCGATTTCATAAAACCGTTAATGAAAAATTAAGAATAATAACAAGCGAAAATGAACCTGAAAACCAATTCACAAAATTTGAAAAAATACTTTACATTTACAATCACAAAACAAAACACAACACAACTGGTCGAGCCCCAGCAGATATCTTCATTTTTGCAGGAACCCCTGCCTATAACACTCAACAAAATAAAGTAAACAAAATTTACAAACTCAGTGAAAATAGACACGACTTTAACATAGACACAAACTTCAAAGAATCCCCTCTAGTTAGATCAAAAACGACTAACCCATTCAAAAAGACAGGAAATGTAAGACAAATAGATGATAAACATTTCGAAGAAACAAATAGAGGTAGAAATATAAAAAAAAAATTAAAAAAGTAAATATAATAACGATAATTCCAGGCCTACTCCCGAGAATGATACTCATGCTACTCCTATCGACAATTAACACAACAATATTGTAACAAAAGTTGAAACACTCGAATACATTCAGACAAAAAAAATAATATAACAACACAATCAGACGAATAATATCATTCAAATAATAACACTTACAACATTAATCATAATAGTTATTATTGTAATATTGTACTTTATCTATAAATATAAAACTACACCCCAAAAAATTAAACCCCCATACTGCACCACCAAATACCCCTGTATTGTACCCTAATCTAAACGCCTGAGGACAGGATTTTTTCTTAAGGATGGATAAGTAACATATCCATTCTACACCCACAACTCCCCAATCACAACCACACACACTATTGTAAACAATCACACGCACACATTAATGTATAAGTACGAAATGTAATCAAAGATCGAGAGCCCTTCGATTAATCTTAGCTGTTATTTACGCACAGCAAAGTGCAAAAGTCCGAAGTCCAAAGTCTAGACTCTGTGGCGAGCCAACGTCCACGTCCCCTAAACATTCGATCACTTGGCGAGCAACTGAAAAAACTTAAACTTCCGCCCACACAATCGTCTCAGGATCCTCCAATTACTCCTATTGTTCGGTAGCTCCTCTCTTAACGGGAGAATAGACACCTCTCTTTTCAGGAGAATAGACGTTGATAACTTTATTCTCTTAAACTTCGCTCTTAAGCTATCTCAATCTGCCTATATAAAACCAAACATGTCCCCATACAGGAGTTCAGTTCTGAGTACGTTATCAATCGCGATAACGCTGCTAAGCCCACTTCAACTTCGAAGTCCATTATCCAACCTAGTGATAATCCAAAAGGTATAGTTCTTCCTTTATTGGAATTAATAAAATCGTTCAATAATACATAAAAAACCCAACTGTGTTCTTTTTTTTATTAAATTCTCGGTCTGAAATCGTAAAAATATATATACCTACAAGTTTGCAATTTTTAAATTTAAAAAAAATATAATTTTCTTTAACTGAATAATTACAAGTCTTTTTTTTTAAGAACACGGACCATTTAATTTTAGGTCTCGAACTGAACTCAACTTATTGATTTAGATTGATTGACGTTCAAGCTTCGGATTCGAGCTTTTTGAATGAATATGGACTTTGGACTTTAGAGTTCTAATGAGGTTTTGGAGTTATTTCTTTTGGATACAAGTGCATTCGCTCTTGACTACAAGCGCTGTTAGATTTTAACGATTTTATCTACTGAAAACTTCAAACTTCTGCTTTCGAGCTTGAGCGTTTGGGCCTGGGACGTGAAAACATGCTGATTTGACAAAATTGGGCAACGGATGTTTGGTTTACTGGTGGGTATGTTTGTTTACTGGTGGGTGATTTTTTTGGGGTTTTCAATTTCATCATCAGGACAATTTTGGGTCTATTCCATTTAACCTTTCTTAGGTTTTTTCTATTATGTGACAGTTGTTCTTATCTATTAAGTAGGCGTGTTTAGGCATGTGCTTAAGTCTAAGGGATTTATGAATATGTTACTATATATACTTGCAAGCTCCCCGCTATTCGGTTTGGAACGGCAAACTCCTCCATACATACATATAGTAACATATACACAAACACACTGTCCAAAGAAATAAGGATATGCGGAGTGGCAAAATCCACACAATCCACATCCCCTCATTGTACTCATTGTATGCAATCAATATCCCAAGCGGAGATCGCTCACCCGAAATAATGTAAGCAATTGTGCAATAAGTGGCATATTCACAAAATCAGCACTGTCCGATAAAATAAGAATATGCGGAATGGCGAACTCTTCGCAATATACAAAATCCACATCCACAAGTCGCGTTTGACTCGAAAGTCTACATCGCCGTGCAGACGGACGACTTATGTTAACACTGAGCGAAATATTCGTAATTAAGGGCATAACCACACGGTGGAGTCGTGCTATAGTATTGCGCAGCAATGACGCGAGTTAAATGAATGCCTCTTGCAGATAAATAGCAAAACTACAAGTTAGCGATTTTCTGCAGTGGATAAAACTGCTGATAGCTTTTGAGATCCCCCACTAGAGGAGTCGGTAACAAGACTCAGGGTTACCTCTGCTGCTGTAGAGGTGGAGAACTTGGCTTCTATAGCAGCTACCATCGCGACAAGTCAGAATACGATGGACCACATTGCCGTTCCATCGCAAAAGGCGGGATGGAAGTCCCTCATCGGTCTTCGGACCTGACCATGGCTCTCCAGAATGAAGACCTGAAAGCAATACTCACCAGGATGAATGGCAAGATTAACATCCTGCTATCCGCATTCGAGACCCAACGGCACGTGAAAAGAGAGACAAAGGGTGTAGCTTCTGAATTCTAAGCCCTTAACAACAGGTCGATAGAGTTGTACGAAGGTGGTAATAGCGAACACCGCGTGACGAGCAGTGCTACTCAGACTGATGTACAAAATCCTACCAAAAAGGATACTCACAGTGCGCAGGTGACCAAGGGGCAAGTGCCCAAAGTCCAGGCGCCCAAGCTGAGCAACCTCACGAAAAGCCTCGGAAAGCGTTCCCAAGTTCAAGAGCGATCTAGAAGCGGCGCTCAACGAGGCACGGGAGCGCAAAGAATGGCGCTATCCTGCAGCGGACAAGACGATGCAACGGGTCCTATTCCCAATGCCGTCCACAAACAAAGACAAAGACCCTGGACTAGATGGTATTCCCGCAATACTGACTCTGGACGTAAAGAACGCCTTCAGCACCGCCAGATGTAATCCTCGAAGCAATGAACCGTATAGGGATCCCGGAGTATCTGAGGATAATCATTGGCAGCTACTTTCGAAACAGGGACCAATCCTGCGTAACATCATTTGCGATGGGATCTTGGGCATCAACAGGCCCGCGTCCTTTTAGCCCTAGTGGCTTGTTCGCGGCTATGTTGGCGAACAGCCTTCCATGGGAGCTGGGTCACAACCTTATCATTAATATGATGAAGCGATTCCGATCAGACAGAGTGTGTGGCTAAGCCCAAACAGTCGTCCTGTGTGGTGGCGGGTGAAGAATTCTACCTCAGCGTTCCCGTCTTGTCGTAAAAGGCGACTAAAGGGTGGAAGGGGGAGCCCTAATGGACTACACTGAGGGGAGTGCGACTTGGCCTCACATGCTTCTCATCGAAGTCATACCTTCACTGGCAGTTCCGGTTTTACGTAAACCGTTTTACGGTTTTAGTACGTAGGTATAATCCCAATGGAGCTTATGAATCGTGCATGCCACCTACGGACGGTAGGTGGTATCTTTAAAATATTTTAATTTTCCTACCGTAAGTAATAATAAAAAATGCCTCTAGTTGCATACGAAATATTGTAAACAAAAGGGCAGTATAAGAATGATTTTTGTCACTAAAATTATCAAAATAATAAAGGTTTGAAAACTATTTCTCTGATAATTTTTCGAATAGTATCTAACGAGTCGATCTGGCCATGTCCGTCTGTGCGTATGAACGTCGAGATCTCAGGAAGTATAAAAGCTAGAAGATTGAGATTAAGCATACAGGTTCTAAAGACAAAGACGCAGCGCAAGTTTGTTCAGCCATGTTGCCTCCCACAAACCGCACAAAATTGCCACTCCCACACTTTTGAACCATTTTTCGAATTCGTAAATTTCTAAATAATAAAAAAAATTATAATCCTGTTTTCGTAAAATTTCCAAAAAGCAAAATGCGAACACCCTTCAACTTGGATTATAATTCCAATTCGGTTGTCCAACTCAAAAAGTGGCAGTGTAAGTGTTTATTTAAAACTGTGGGGATGCATATCACGGGCCTGGAAAAGTTCTCATCCAGTCCATGATCCTCCACGGAAATATTAATTTAGATTAATTTAGAATAAAAAAATATAGGGCAGGAGGGTCGCCGCATAACTCGGCCCGTATCTATAGTCAAACTACGGTAAGCGGTTGCGAATTCGCGAAACCGCTTCCAGGATGCTGCTCGAGGGGGACGAAGAGTTGCAAGGACGGAGTATCACCGTGAAGACGGCTGCGTATTCGCGGGGAGCTCGGGAGGATGCAGACTCCCATCCTGTGTGGTATATATTTGCGGCAAACTTCAGCTTCCGATATATATATACTGGCTACACAGTGCCGACGAGACGATACCTGTTGAGCTAATTAGCTTTTATAATAGCTGTTTTTGAGCAATAAAAAGATCAGGTTTATTATGCGAGGTCGAACGATATGTTTTATTGAGTTTAGCTAGCAAAAGGGTAAGGCAATAACCGACTTCATCTAAGATCGAACAGCAGAACGCTAAGTGTAGGCGCGAGAGAGTACAACAGAAAGGGCTCGCGAGGTGGCTACGTGGCCCGACATAGTCCCCCCGTTGGAAGCCTGGCCTTCAACAGAATTCCCAAGGGGCATCAGACGCAGCTTATTCAGGTTGATTGGGTTTTGATCACTGAATCCAACGAACACTTCTCCAGCTGACCATAAACTCGACGAAGGCCATCTTGAGCTAGATGGCTTTCTGGATCCTTTAATCAGGAAATCATTTCGTTTAGAACGATAAAACTCTGTATCCGTGAGCTTAAGATTTTGAGGTATGTTCAAGGACGGCTTACTTTCAATCATATTGGAGGCAATTACAACAGGGATGTTGGTCGAGTACTTAGACGTTCGAGATCGAAATGCTTACATCTGTCTCAGAACTAGAATCGATTATTCCGGTGACAAAAGCTGCCGATTTTGTCCTTTTTAGTTGATGCAGATTTCCAAATCGGGATGTTATGAGGTGCTGTTGACATCCGAGTCGAGCAGAGCACGGCAAGGAACAAAGATTCCTAAACGGTTCTAGCGGTTGCAATCGCCTTGCTGTGTTGAGGTTCTTAAATCTTTGGCAGTAATAAATTGAGTGGCCAGAAGCATTGCAGAAGGCACAGGTCGCAGCGGTGAAGCTTATGGCAAGAAGGCGGACCTACGCTAATCAGGTGTTCTATTGACCTGACTGATTGGCGCAAAGCTTGCCATGGCGAACTCCATGTTCTCGCCTCGAGAAACGAGACTATTTAATTGCATTGCACTGGGTCCACCACAAACTTCTCCCATTTCGCCTGACTCGCCGGTTCTAGATTTTGGACAAGTACTTATTCGATAATGCATCTACCGATTTGCTCCGCTGAGCACATTCGATAATAAATTCCATTTATTATCGTCGTAAACATAGAATAGGAGGCCCATACAGTTAGCATAGCCTCCAGTTACTTTTGTTAGCTCAAGAGAAACGCTTTGAAGTTCCGTTATTTGGATAAGTACGCGCACAATTTATCTGTTAAAGTATTGGAAAAAAGTTAATTTCAATGTTCACTGCCTTTAATTTGTCTGAATATTGCGGACAGGATTTGTTGTTTAACAACGCACTCAGCAGCGAAGTAATTGATGTGTTAAAGCTTTAAACGGCTTTGCAAAACTTGCACTATTTATTTACTATGCACAAATCACGTCGGGGTCACCAAGTGTTGAACTAATAAGCTGTTTTATTAGCTGTTTTTTTTTTTTTAATTAAAAGACGAGGTTTATTGTGCAAGAGAGAGTACAATAGAAAGAGCTCACGAGAAAGGTGAGCTTATATAACGAAAAATAATGCTGCACAACTGCGGTGCCGTAGAACTAAGTGTTTCTCCAAGGTTGGCATCAAAATAACTAAATGAATTTTAGGAATCGCTGGCGTCTGCGTGGCCCGACAATACCCTCAAATCGAAACAAAATAAATAAAACTATTCCGAAAACCAAAATTTTAAAAACTTTCCACGTAATTATTTTATAATTACTGCCAAAGTTGTACGAATTATGAATTTTTTCTTTGTATTCTTTTTTCTGGATATTTTGGCGGTTTTTTTCCGATTTAGTCTTAAATTTTTGTCCGGTTCCTAAAGATAAAATCCAACCAACCTAAATAATTTCCGATTATTATTTACTACAATATTTCCTTCGGGAGTTGTCAGATTTCCTACCTACTTTTTAATGTCTTTTTTTTCAAATTTTCCAATTTTGAATTTTCTTATAACTTTACTTCATTGCCTATATTCATAGCTATATTCAGCTGTTTTTTCTAGCTTTTTACTTTTAGCTATTTTTAAAGCGATCTCTCCGTCTCTACATGCGTTGCAAGTCCGTCTGCATCAAGTGCACGCCCTGTAGGACAAAGTGTAAAGAGAGTACGAAACATGCTCGGACCTCATTGCCCTTGAAGGATGCTTCGACACATTGCCTATTCTTTTGGCAAAATACGACTACTGCTACTCAGTATACGTCATGCGCATCACAAATTGACACAAATTGGCGACTTTCTTCCGATGGCCCACTTTCCGGACCTATTCACAGCAGTATCAATATCCCCAGACTGACACCCAAGTCTCATGGATAAATCATTCTGTCTCCGAGAAGTCCTCGAAGTCCTCGTCATATTCGGATAATCAGGTAGGTCCTTGCGAAAATAGCAGGTATGGGATTCTTTGAAGGACGCTGCCGTCTCTCCGCTGGGCCTTTGTACGGAGCTCTGAAATTGATGTATTGATCGACGTTTGACATTTTTCCGTCCATAAAAGACCCGACCAAATATTTGCGGCTCGCTTCTGGGGCAAGAAACTATTTTCGGGTGGATGCTAACAGGGCCAATTTCCAATGGTAACCCAAAACAGGTCACATCCTTCACGAAACAGGTGCACCAAAAAGGCGACCATGATTCGCTCGGCACGCTTCTGAGCAAGTTCTTGGAGGTGGACGATCCGCGTCAAGATGGTAAACTGGTCTGATTCATATTGCGAAAGGAACTTCATCCAAACTGACAATAAAGACGCAAGCGGGAGGTAAGCAGTTACGGAAATTTCAAATATTACCGATGGATGTCGTCGCGTTCACGACAGAAGGGTGCGAAGTTCTGACTAGCTGTGTGAGCGGCCACTCCGCTCTCTTCATCTTCTCGCTCTCCCTCCTTCCAGCCGGCAGGTTCACCACTCGGGGACTCCTAGCAACAACAAAAGCAGTCACCAATCAACCAATCCCAGCCGCAGCAACCATCAGACGATGAACCCAATCCAGCTAAGAATGCCATCCACGTGGGGCAATGGCTAAGCGTCCTTTAAGGTAACCTTATTCAGTAAAGACATAACCGAGTCTTTTCTCCCCACTGATCCAATCCTGGCCAGAAATACTTTCGTCTATACAGCATCTGATACGCTTCAGCATTATTTAAAAAAAACTTGGGAACTGGGCTTTTCGCTGGAACATCGCAGTCAATCCGGAAAAGTGTATTTCCGTGACGTACATCCTGAGAAAATGCACATAACCAGGAGTGTTTCTGCAAGGAAAACTCCTCACACAATTGAATGCCCAAAAATACCTAGGTGTCCCTCTTAACAAAAGAACTACGTTTCAACACCATGTAAGGGATGTTACTCGACGTCTCGAAACAAAGGCGAACAGCACGGCTTGGCTGCTTAGGCCTGGAAACAAGCGTTCAATTTCCAATTTGAAAATATGGCATCCAAGTGTATGGTATCGACGCAAGATCGCACCTCAACAAAATTCGTGTGGCGCAGTCTCAAATCTTACGTAAACTATCTGGCGATTTCATAAACAAGCAAGCAACCGGGTACCTAAATAAATTGGTAAGCCACCCGAACCAGTTGGCTCGGAAGCTTCTGACGAGGAGACGTGTAATGGGACTGAGGGCGAGAAGGAGTCTCCATTCACCCTACAGATCTACCAAGCAGATATATAAATTGATTCCTTAAAATTAATTCATGTCTCTAGACTCCCTATATTTAGGTTTAAGTATGTACATATGTAAATACTAGCTATAAATTATGACTCACTGTAGTATAAGTTATTATAAATAGTTGTCTAGAGAATAAAAAAAAAAAATATGATCCAAAACGTCAGTCTCTTCGTGCCCTCAGACACTAAACCGATCCTGCCAGTAATTATGCTGAGTAAGTCGAACTTCTTTTGAAATCGATACCGAAGTACACTACGGAATTTTTCTGATTAGTATAGAAATTTCTACGATTAATCTTCCCTTGACCAAACATTCGGTTCTTATATGTAATTAAGGGTCTTCGCTTTCTATGCAACTTACAGAGGCGCCTGAGTGCAATAACGCGACTGATCATCAATTAAAATATCTGTAAAAAATTGTGTTTGATAGTATATACGATATTAACCGCTTAGACTGTCACGAACTCTTTTTCAAAACGTTCTGTCTCGCAAGGATGATCTCTGGGGTTTATAGTCGTAGCAATTTACGTCTCCGTATATTCGCCTATTTATACCGATATGTTTTGTGTGTAACCACGTTCTCTATCGATTTTCTCGTCTAAACTGGTGTCGCCTAATCTTTTGGATGCAACAGCTGGGTGTTGGCTGACGCATTCTTTTGTTGGCTTTCCGCTGTCACAAGATAAATACATTCTTAGCTCCGCATCCGTAGCAAAAGATGCGACGCTGATTTTTAAGACAATCGTCGAAACGGTGCCCCAAGCTATCGCAATTTCAGCACTTTAAGTGCTTTTGATGTAATGCGGCAACATCTTCAGCCTCTTGTTCCTCTCTTTCGTCATCCAATAATCGATATACAAATTACAAAACTGTTCATGCGAAGACGTGACGAAGTATTGATCCCTAAGTGCATTTATTTGAATCTGAGTGACGTTTTGGAATGTCTGAAATGTAACCGTCTCTGCGTCTATGCTCAGCATTGGATCCTGAGTTTAGTTCTAACTGCATTAACGCGAACTGCGTTTGAATTGCGATGTCGAATCCGCATTAGATGACGCTCGCAGATCTGCATTTCGGCACCTACACGTATTGATATCCTCTCTATGACTTAAAACGTTTAGGTTTGATTTTGTATTGTTAAAACGATTATGCCTTGGTTGACCTAAGCTCTTAACTCTTTGAGACCTGGTCGTCATAGCTCTACGCTGTCCAATACCGCGGCATCTCTTTTGAACTGAGCATCGTTGTTTCTTAACTGTTCTGATGCTGTTGTTTCAGCCTGCAAGTTATTCCTTAGTGCCTTTGGTCCTTACAGCTCACATTAAGTCCTGCACGTTGGACATTGAATACTATCTTAGAGGTGTTCTATTATGCAATGATTGTGGAATTTGTGAGAGCACGGAGCGACAGTTTGAACGCCTGTTGTATTCATTGGTTCATCACAGATACTGCAAAACGTAGCCTCTCCGCTACTAGCTAATTCTAAATCTTCATTACTTCGCGTTACCACCATTATTATTATTTTTTTTTTTTTCTGACTGGTATCTGATTTGCTAACTCATCTAATTCAAAGACTAACTTTGCGATTTAGGCAGCCGGAATATCCAAATAACTTTAGAACTTGCTGATTCCTTTACTTCACGAATTTCCGCACTAGACATGGCCCAATAGGTCCGTAGGTGGTTAATTCTTTTTGGCTAGGTTGTCCGTGGTATTCCAAACTTCTCAACAATTCCAGGAAAGTAAATCTGTTCTGACTCAAATTAACAGTCGGTTGCAAAAGGAAAAACACAAAAACAAGAGAGAATCCTATACTCGAGGTTCCCGAAATTGCGATCGCTAAATTTCATCATTTTCCTGGGATATCGATAAATATTGGGGAATAAGATGAGAATAAATTTACAAATTGTTCCAAAGTGTGGGCGGGACTGGTTTGGCGGATTTAGGGTGTTAGAGTGGGTGTGGCAAAAAGTTTTTTGGCAAATCGATAGAAATTTTCACAACTAATAAAAATATTTTAAAAAAATCGAAAAATGGTTTAAAAATGTGGGCGTGGTAGTTTTGGGTAGTTTTTTTTGCAAATTGATAGGAAAATGAAATCTGTATGCAAAATTTCAAACATTCCTTTTGCCTATTATATACTTTTCCACAAATCTAGTGTAATCTATAAATATAAATAAACCTATAAATAGCAGGCTTTACTTCCAAAGTCCCTTATGCCCAGCTATTCTCAAAAAGGGTATTTCACTTTCACTCTTATTCTAGTCTTATGTACTAGCCCATTTACAAGTGTACAATTTCTTTATACTTTTCTTTTTAATAGCTTCAGACGTGTCTAACGTGACGTGTCACATAGGCAAACGAAAATCAAGTGAACGAGTGCCGTTTGGAAATCTGCCTGCGTAGCTAACCTCGTTTCCAGGAATTTACGTTGGAAGTGCAAGAACGAGAAGTATCGGGGATATGGCGTGATCTTTCCTGTTTAAATCGACGTTCGTTTGACTTTTTGGTCGCAACTGATCATATTGTGTGAGCTGGAGAGTAGATGAGCGAGAAAGAGAAATTCACCTTGAACATTCTGGAACTCGGCCGCTCTCTCAATAATATTCTCGATCAGAAGGGTAATTTAAGCTAGATAATTTTAGCCCTAGAAATGGTAAATCTGTAGAGTCTGTAAAAATCTTAACTTTTGGTGTTTTTGATGGCCTTAATGTCCAAACAATAGCTAGCATCTCTTACTCGTTAGCCGCATATTTTTCTTCGGCTTTAGAAAGTGTTCTAGATAGAAATGTTATTATCTTGCATAGGACTGCTCCGATCGCAAAACTCGAAACATCTGTAGTTAAGTGGAACTGCTTACTGAAATCTGGGTAATTATTTCTTTTGACACTAGAGCTTAGTTGACTAAGAAAATTCCTTTTTTTATGACATCCTTTTGGACTCGTCTCCATCTTCTCCAGGGGCTTTGCCAACTTGGCATAATTTTGTATGAACCACCTTTAATGGCCGTGAAGGCCTAGAAAGTATCTCAGATCCCTCAAAGTTGAAGTGCATGAATAGTTTGCTATTGCTGCCACTATACTCGGGTATGTTTCTATTCCCCTATCGGAGACGACAAATCCAAGAAATTCGACTTTGTTTTAAACACTCACATTTCGCAATGTCATCTAATGCACTTTTCAAATCTACAACAGAGAATACTGTATAGTCCCCAAGTAAGTACCTCATATATGTCGGGGAATGTGGTATTTATCTGCAATGGATATGTTGTTGAGTTTACTATAATCAATTACCATGCGATATTTTTTCCTCCTGAAGCGTGTTTTTTTTTTTTTTTGGGTACAGTCCACAGTAGTGAATTGTAGGGGGAACATAGATGTCAAATTATGTCATATTCTAAAAGATCCTTTATCTGTTTGTTTACCTCATATTTCAGTGTCATTGGATAATGTTAAAATTTTGCGTAAAAGGAGTATTTTACGAGGTTCGGACGTTGTCTTCACATTTGTTGTGTATGTCAGTTTTCAGTTTGGGTCTCCGAACATGTCTGGAAATGACATGAGTAATTCTTTTATCTTGGCTCTTTGCGTATCGGACAATCTTGATGTTCTCGGAATAATTATGTTATGTTTCCTGGTTTTTTAATTCCCATTAGACGAAGCAAATCGCCTTGTAATCCTTGAAAATTATTGTATCTCGCCTCCTCAAAAATTTACATGGTGAATGGTGGAAGTGACCTATAGGTGAAACTAAAAGAATTCGTCTCTACTTGGTTCCATCGTTGGCTGGAGATCTCTACCTCAAAATATAATTTTGGACAATTTTGGATATGTTACCTCTACATTTAATGACATCTTCTTTAGATGAACAATCGTCTAGATTTCTAACTCCTGATCAACAGCTACTCTTACAAACAAAGACTTGGCTGGACTTAACTTATTTCACATGTTATTGATGTAGCTGACGCAAAGCCTAACAAGCAGCGCCACTATGCTATCTCGCCAGCAACAGAGAAGCTTATGTATGATGAGCTTCATCGAATGATTGCACTTGGAGTTATTATCCAAGAGTCGAGCAGTTCATGGTCCAGTTCGGTCGTTTCGATCAGAAAACCAGGAAAGGTCAGGATGTGTATCGATAGTAGGAAGGTAAAAGCGGTTATATTGAAAGATGCATACCCCATATCGTTGATCGATGGAATATTGAGTAGATTACCAAAAGCAGAATACATTACATGTCTTGATCTAAAAGATACATTTTGGCAAGTCCCTCTTCATACAAACTGTCGCGATAAAACCGCATTTACAGTCCCTGGTCGTCCGTTACGAGAAGTTAAGTATCTTGGACTCGTGATCGCAAATGGAGTACCGACACCGAGAAAATCGCGGCCGTTTAAGATTTTCCGATACCACGATCCGTAAAGAAGGTTCGTAGGTTCCTCGGAATGACCGAATAGTATCATAAGTTCATAAAAAATTATGCAGCGATCTCTTCACCGCTGTCAGATACCTTAAAGTCCAAGCGAAAACATGAATGGACAGAGAAGGCTAAGGATGCATTCGACTGTTTAAAGACTAAGATGAATTCCGCTCCCGTGTTACACAGCCAATTTTTCTATTCCTTTTTCAATACACTGTGGCGCCAGTCATTCAGGCAAACCAACAGAAAAAAAAAAATGTCAAGCGTCAGGACTTTACAAGTAATACAGATCATGCGTAAGTAATGGGTCATGCTTATGACCCAGACAGATTTAAGTTCACGTATGTAGGGTTCAATTAATATTAAAAAGCGTAAAGGGTAACATCTAGCTCATATCTCATGCATGTTCGCAAATATTATTGAGACAAGAACCCTTTTTGCACGCGGTTGCGATGCCCTAAACCTTGCTACATGAAGCCCAAACAATCCACCTGCATAGCATAGGGTATTAGAAATAGTTAGCTGTGAGAGAGGAATATACATATGTTGAAAGTGTCAGTAGGATACTGGATTTACTTTCCTGGAATCGTGGAGAAGTTCGGTATTTCACGGACTACCTAACCAGATAGAACCAAGCAGCTACAGACCAAGTGGGATATGTCCAGTGAGGAAATTTGTGAAGCAAAGGAAACAGCAAAGTAAGTTTTCAATTAGTCCAATTAGCAAATCGGATACCAGTCAGAGAAAATAATTAACCATTAAACATGTTGTTGTAACGGTGACGATCCATATATAAACTTTTATATAATTATATACCATAATGGTGGTAAACTGTAGTAACTGTAGTAGAAGACTTAGAATCAGCCATCAGTGGAGAGGCTACGTTATGTAATATCTGTAATGAACCTATGAATGCATCAGGCGTTCGAACCGTCGCTCCTTGCTCTCACATCAAGATACTATCAATGTGAGCTGCAAGCACCCAAATCACCAAGAAATACCTTGCAATCTGAAATAGCAGCAGCAGAACAATAAATATGTGTTTAGACATGATAAGCAGGCAAACTATAAATATGTTCTATTTATGGGCTGCAATAAACATGTCACGGGACAGCATAAGTGGCAACTACAGATAAGTACGATTGCAGCGGCCTATTGCCGGAGTGTCAAGAGATATGACCACGAGGGAGATGATTAGATCATAGGCCTCAAACGTAGATTTAAGAATAAAACTCAGCTGCATTTACCAACGCAGACTGCGGCGTCTTACAAGCGCTGCATTATATAATTAGATGATAAGAACCTATGTATGAATGAATAAAAGGCGAAGCCCTCGCAGTAGCGAGTCAGTTAGATTCAAACACCCGAGTTGAACTCATTAACTGTACGCACAAGTTTATTGTGTGAACACTGGGTCTAGGCCGAAGAGAGGCCGCGGTAGTGGACAGCGTAGAGGTATGATGACCAGGTCTCAAAGAGTAGAGGGTTTCAGCCAGCCGTACGAGTACGAGCCGAAATCCAGATTGGCCATCGTACAAATCCAAACATTATCTGGAGAAAGTTCTGTGAAGAATTTCGTAAGAAATTCGAAGACATCGACAGTGATATGAATATTTGGGAAGCAATTAATAGTAGGCGTCAAGAAGAAAAAGAACCTTTTGAAGAGTTCCAGTTTCAAGTAGAAAGACTCGTAGCGCGGCTACGGAACCCCATATCCGAAGAATCCTTGGGGCGGTTACTTATCAGACATTCCAAAACGTCCCTTAGATTCGAATTAATGCATTTGGGGATCGATACTTTGTTTCGACTTCGGGAAGAATTGAACACGCACGCATGAACAGTTTTATATATATCAAAGAAAGCGAGGAACAAGAGACAGAAGAAGTTGCCGCATTACAGCGAAAGCCCTTAAAGTGCTGTAATTGCGACAGCTTGGGACACCGTTTCGACGAATGTCTTAAAAATCAGCGTCGCATCTTTTGCTACGGATGCGGAGCTAAGAATGTATTTAAACCTCAATGCCAGACTTGTAAGCCCGCGGAAAACCGACAGACGGATGCGTCAGCCAACATCCAGCTGTCGCATCCAGAACATTAGATTTACTACTTGTAAATCCACTAAAGGTGCTAACGTAATCCTTAGGCCACCCATGGGTAGACCAATGACGTCGGACAGACCATTTCAAAATTTGTACATGGACTTATTAGGACCATATCCTAGCTCTAAGGTTTCATCTTCTACAGCTCTTAAAGAAATTTACGTCTGACAAAATCCTAGATTTCCTAGTGAAGCACGTATTTTATAACTTCGGCGTGCCCGAGGTGATCTTAACAGACAGACAGACAGGTTCACAGCTTAAGTCGGCTCAATTTAAGGCTTTTCTGACTCGTTTCGGCGTTAAACACGGCGATCTACTCTCCACAGGCAAACGCTAGCAAACGGCTTAATAGGTCGGTGTTGGCAGCAGTGCGCGCATATGTAGGACAAGATCACACGACTTGGGATCGACATTTAAGCGAAATAAGCGGATCCTTGAGGGCTAACATTCACCGTAGTACAGGTTTCTCACCTTATTGCCTTTGGTTCGGTCAGAATATGATTTTAAACGGAAGAGATTATGAACTACTTCGTAAGCTCGACAGCCTGACAGACGATGTAGCCTTAAAATATCCGGATACACGTCTCGCTCGTTGGTCTCTCAAGCTGCAAGGATTTCAGTTTAATACAGCACCGAAAAGGTACCCAAAATATAGTACCGTATGATTTATCGCGGACTTATACCGTAGACCATTCGTCCTTGCCGCTCAACAGCCTAGTAGTCATCACCACCAGAATTAACGTCTGCTGATTACGAGAACGTAAGGTCAGAATACGATAAAATAATTCGGTCTTGCCTGATCTTAAGATCAAAGACGACTACATTTTTCGGAGGGCTGCGCAGTTGCAGATGTCGCATGCTGTAAAGCCACAGACCATGAGACCGACAATGGGTCACACAGGACAACCTCAGCGTTTCTTTCAAAAATTGTGTGTTGATTTTTTCGGACCCTATCCCCGTAGTAAATTTGGAAATGTTGGCATCTTTGTGGTGTTAGATCAGCTTTCTAAATTTTCCTTCTTGAAACGGGTTCGAAAATTTACGGCAGAGGCAGTAATAAGATACTTAAAGATACTTTGTTTTGGTACGCCGGAAATCGTAGTTACTGATAACGGTGTTCAGTTTAAGTCCCACACCTTTAATTCTTTTATTAGCGAAATATAAAATTTATAAAAATTCGGTCAATTAATCAACCCCAACCTTAGTGGGTAGTGACCGAGAGGTGGTCACGTGTCTTAAGTTGGCCCCCAAAGTAGCCATAACCACATTTCATATCAACACAACAACAATTTGGATCAAGCAGCATAGGACTTAATTAAAAGTTCCACAGCGATTTGCGAATTTTCTAATTTTATTATATCTAAATACCGATCTAAAATCTGAAAGAAATTTTAATTGTAGAAGTGAAAGCAAAGATAGCAAAGTAATATTACTATTACAAGTAAAGTAATAGTCAGACGAAAGAAAAGAAAATCGGAAATGAGGAAATGTGATGCATAAAAAAATTATTTAAAATTTAAAACGACACTTAAAATTATCCTTTTCCAGGAAAAGGGCACTAATACGCCCACGTAACAGAAATGGCGCTTAACGGAAGGACTTTTTCTATTCATTAAGGAACGATCTAGATTCCTGCAATGTGAAATTAGTGTACCTAGTTAATTCGACTCGTGTTTTTTATTATACATATTCATAAGCGTTATTAACATAAAAGTCCCAAGTTTCTGCTACAGAGAAAGCGCGTATTTGTTTTCATACAGGTATGACTTTAAGACCACTTTTATTTACCATATTTTATTAAAATCTAGGCCAAGTAGCCATGTCGCTTGAGAGGTTCGGGTCCAAAAAGAGCAGGAGTGTGGATATAATGGTAATGGATTTAGCGGGTGTCTGCAGTGGCAGACGGAGGCATGGTGATCGGTTGCATCCATGTCTTGTAGAGTAACGGGTATACCAGATTCGTTTAAAAGTATGTTACATGCAGAAGGAAGCGTTTCTGACCAGTCGATCTAGCCATGACCGTCTATCCGTATGAGACTGATTTTTGTTGCCACGCCTATTCTAAAGCCCACAAAACGCCCCGCTTACATTTTAGCAAAAAGTTTTGATATATTTGTATTAGTTTTGTAAATTTATATTGCTTTGACACGCTCATTCTTACGCCTACAAGACGCCCAAAGCTGCAACGCCCACACTTTTTAAAAGTGTTATATATTTTCATATTTTTATAAGTCTTGTAAATTTGCCTCGATTTACCAAAAACTTTTTGCCACGCCCACTCTTACAAACACAAACCGCACAAAACTCCCACGCCCACACTTTTTAAAAATATATAAATTTTTTGTCATTCTCATATAGCATTCTGTCTTGTTTTTGTAAGTTTCTAAATTTCTATCGATTTGCATCGTCCACTGTAACGCCCACAAACTGCCCAAACCTGTCACACGGGTATCTTACAGTCGGGAAAACCGACTATAGCACTCTCTCTTTTTTGTATGGCACATTTAATCTGTATTTACTTTATAATCGTATTCTGCTTGGTGCCAAAGAGGGGTCGTTCCGAAACAATTTGCCAATTAAGGCCATACGTCCCAATCAATTTTATTAACCGATATATACGAAGGTTCTATGACTTCGTTCAACTGTTCCAACTGTCTGGTAGCGGTGTGGATTTTTTTTCACATATAATTTCATTTTTATATAATAAGTGCAAAACATTTTTCAAAAGTGTGAGGGTGACAAGTTTGGGTCAATAAACATGCGCTGCGTCTTTATCTCTAGAATCTGTATGCTTCTATCTTTTATAGTTCCTAAGATCTCGTCATACGGATAGACGGACATGGCCATGACACGATCCTGATAAAGAATATATATACTTTATATTTAAAAAATTATCTCAGCTTGAGACTACATTTTAGTGACAAAAACCTTTCTTATACTGCCCTTTTGTTTACATTATTTCGTATAAAACTAGCGGATGTGGATTGTGTACATTGCGTAGAGTTCGTCACTCTGCATATTCTTATTTCTTCGGACAGTGCTGATTTTGTGAATATGTCACTTATTGCACAATTGCTTACATTATTTCGGGTGAGCGATCTCCGCTTGGGATATTGATTGCATACAATGAGTACAATGAGGGGATGTGGATTGTGTGGATTTTGCCACTCTGCATATCCTTATTTCTTTGGACAGTGTGTATGTGTATAAGTTAAGACTATCACCCAGCATCCAAGATAAATGCAAGCGCCCAAAGCTTTTAAGTTAGGAGTGAAGCTTTGACTCAAGATGTAGGGAGAGCTTAAAAGATAATGATTTTATTAGTCAGTTGATTTCTGTGATCACACAAATCGAAACTCGAATACTCATTTAGCGCAGGCAACGCTTGTCAACTAAATTGCTAAAATTATATTGTTTCGTTGGTTATCGTCACGAAAATAAATAACAACAATATCATTTCATAATTTATATGTCACTATATGTATGTATGTATGGAGTTATCCGTTCCAAGCAGAATAGCGGGGAGCTTATAAATGTATGTAGGATATTTATTGCTTAGCACAATTGTTTATCTTAGTAATATTTTGATATTATAATAGTTTGCTTATTATATTTTGTATTTAGTAAAAAGATGACTCGTGCCAACACTTCTTGATCTCCGGACATACGACGACTAGACAACTTTGCCTTACTCCGGACACGAAAACTTTCGGCTTGACGATCTTTTTACTGCAAAACCTTAAACTCGCTTTGTTCTTCTTTGACTCTCTTTATGCTTGTCCTTTTTTCTTATAAGTACTTGCGCTCACGACGCTACCCTTTGCGATGATTATCGATCATCGCATATCGATAACTATCGTTACATATATATAGTGAAATATTCATAAATCCCCTAGACTTAAGCACATTCCTACACACGCCTACTTAATAGATAAGAACAACTGTCACATAATGGAAAAACCCAAGAAAGGTTAAATGGAATAGACCCAAAATTGTCCTGATGATGAAATTGAAAACCCCAAAAAAATCACCCACCAGTAAACAAACATACCCACCAGTAAACCAAACATCCGTTGCCCAATTTTGTCAAATCAGCATGTTTTCACGTCCCAGGCCCAAACGCTCAAGCTCGAAAGCAGAAGTTTGAAGTTTTCAGTAGATAAAATCGTTAAAATCTAACAGCGCTTGTAGCCAAGAGCAAATGCACTTGTATCCAAGGGAACTAACTCTAAAACCTCATTAAAACTCTAAAGTCCAAAGTCCATATTCATTCAAATCAATTATATATATATATGTGGTGTGGAAAAGACAATATTTTTGGTTTAATAAATGTATAATAACGCCGAAAATTCTTTTATTTATTATATCTTCTATATATATATAAATGAATTGCTGTTCGTTAGTCTCGCTAAATTTCAAGAACGGCTAAACGGATTTATATTATCTTGGGCTTGAATTATTCGTGGAGGTCTAGGGAAGGTTTAAAGTTTCAAGGTGAGAAAAATTCGAATAATAGCCGGGAAAACTATCAAAACAGCTGTTTAGCTATTGAGCTTTTTCAATAGCTGTTGCGAATAATAAAAAACCGAAGAAAGTTTGTTTTTATTACGACAGTTTTTATTTTGCGAATTGTTATTCTTTTACGATAGCGATAATTGAATGCGTAAGTTTGGTCTTTTCCGAAACACGAAGAATTGGCAACTGGCGGGCAGGCAGCCGAAATGCAGCGCCCAAGCTTAACGTAGGTAGCTAACAACAACAAACAAAATAAATGCGTGCGAGAACAGCGGTTTGCACTATGGGCATCGCAACTGCTACCACTGACTAATTTGGCTTATAATATTAAAGAATATTAGTCTACTGCACAGTTTTGGCGGCTGCATGACCCAACATCCTCCCCCCATTGGAAGCTTGGCCTCCAACAGAGTCCTCAAGGGGGAGCAGACACAGCTTGTTCACTGCCCGTCTTATTACTCCAGACGCGGTCCTCAATTCTGCAACTCGAGCGACGCCGTCTCTGCCAGGAATCAACTGCATGACTCTCGCCAAAGGCCATCTCATTGGGGGTAGATTCTCGTCCTTAACAAGAACGACGTTGTCCACGGCTGCGCCAGGCTTTGGGGTGCGCCACTTGGAACGCTGCTGGAGCAACGTCAAGTACTCTTCCTTCCATCGCGACCAAAATATTTGCTGAAGAAAGGAGATGCGCTGCCAAGAGTCAAGCCGATTATAGTTTAGGCCCGTTATATCTGGCTCGTCAAACGACGAAGGCGGACCACCATTGAGAAAATGCGCGGGGTGAGAGGGTCCAGATCGGCAGGGTTCTCTGAAATGGGAACTAAAGGTCTGGAGTTAATAACTGCCGAGATGTGGCACACCAGCGTCCTCAGCTCGTCGAAGGTCAGAACCGCCGTACCCACAGCGCGGTAGAAATGATGTTTGGCCGTTTTCACCGCTGCCTCCCAAAGTCCACCGAAATGGGGCGACCGTGGAGGGATGAAACGCCAGTCAATCGTCTCCGAAAGGCAAAAATTCTGAACGGAGCCTTGATGCTCGCTGCTGAGAAATAACCTTCGAAGTTCCAGAAGTTAATTTTTGGCGCCGACAAAGTTGGTGGCGTTGTCTGACCAACTTTGCATCGGCTTCCGCCGGGTGCATATGAACCTCTTGAGTCCGCACAGAAACGCAACTGTCGAGAGATCCTTGATCAGCTCCAGGTGCAGTGCCTTGGTTGCAAAGCATATAAATACGCAGTCGTAGCATTTAACCGCGGGCTTGTTGCAAGTATCCGACTTGTGAAAGGAGGGTCCACAGAAGTCTATACCAGTAATCTCAACAGCGTAAGATCCTTCCAAGCGCTCCCTGGGAAGGTCCGCCATTATGTGCTCTATCAGCCGCGGCTTAATCCGAAAACATCTGATGCACCTGTTCACGGCCTTGGTAACCGTCTTCCTCCCCCCAATAGGCCAATATTGGGATCAAATTGCACCCAGAAGAGCCCGAGGTCCGGCATGAAGATTGCTTTCATGGTAATGCGAGATAATTGCTAGAGTCACCGGATGAGACCTTGGAAGGATTTTTGGGTGGCGGCCATCAAAGTCCAATGACGAATTCCGGAGGCGACCGCCTACTCTAAGAAGTCCAAATTGATCCAGGAACGGCGAGAGCGATGATATGGGACTAGACGAGGAAACTCTTCCCAGCGTTTTTAGGGACTGCAGGTCCTCCCATAAATGCGCGCGCTGCACCACCGCAGCATCATATGAGTACCCTCTTGAATGTGTGCGACGGTGAGCCCAGGATGACGAATTCCATTACAAAATTTGTAAATGTATGCAAATACTCGTTGCAGTGAGGGGTAAGAATTTGCGAATTTGGAGCTAGCAATTACATCCACGTACGGCGACTTTACGATGAACACACTTCGACGAAGCTCAAGCACCGGTTTGTCAGGACAAACAGCTTTTGGCCAATCTCTTTCAGGCTCCGTAAGATAGGCGGGTCCATGCGCCCAGAGTCACGATTCGCTAAGCTCAGACGGCAGGGATCCTCTGGATAAGATGTCAGCCGGATTTAACGGTGTTGGAAAATAACGACAAGCCGTGACATCTGTCAGCTCCTGAATGGCAGCAACCCTACAAATATGTTGAACCTGGCGGGCTCATCTCGGATCCAGGAAAGTGCCACCGTCGAGTCGCACCAACAATAGTAGCGTCCTTTAAATACTTTCAAGCCAACTATTTCCCTCATGATTTTAGCCAGAAGATCCGCACCACAAAGCTCCAGCTTTGGTACTGTTATGGTCTTCAACGGAGCTATGCGCGACTTCGAGCAAAGCAAATGGCTAAAACTTTGATTCACTTTAGAAACCACATAAACGCAGGCTCCATAGGAATCAATGCTTGCATCACAAAACCCATGCACCTCAAGATCAGACTCTGCGCTAAACACAAACCGAGGGAAACTAACATGACTTATTATTTAAAAACTGCGACATATATCAAGCCATTTCGTGTTATGAGTTTCCGGGAGGCTTTCATCCCAGGACAGCTTTTCCTTGCAGAGCTGCTGCAAAAAGATTTTACACCTTGTAATTACCGGACCGACCAGGCCGAGAGGATCGTAAAATTTAGCAGTCGCAGACAAAACAGAGCGCCTGCAGGGTCTCAGTGGCGACTGAAAGGCAGAGAACGAAAACAATAGCTGGTCGGAGGCGGGATCCCAAGCGAGACCTAAAGTTTTGGTGAAATCGCTACCATCTTCAAACTTCATGAATGACTCCTTGTCCTCGGCGGGCACACCCTCCAGCACAAGCGGAATGTTAGAGCACCATTTCCTTAGCTTGAGCTTGCCCTTCGCAAGAATGCCAGCCGTCTGTTGCATTATGCTGATAGCATCCTTTACCGTGCCTGAGCCGGAGATAAGATCATCCACGTAGAAATCACGCCGAAGGATTTCTGATCCAATGGGAAACGATGCCTGCTCATCGATTGACAACTGCTGCATAGCCCTTACGGATAAGAAGGAGGCTGGCTTGGTGCCGTAGGTAACTGTGTCGAGTTTGTATACTTGAAGGTCATCGATCGGGGAGTCCCTCCATACAATGCACTACAAATAGCTATCTTCTTGCGAGACCCTTACACATCGGTACATATGTCTCCTGTAACGGCAACTGGGTGTGAGCGAAATCGAATTAGGATGTGAAATAGCTTGGGCTGGATGACCGGGCCAGCCATTAACACATCGTTAAGCGAGTAACCAGTGGAAGTGGCAGCTGTTCCGTCAAAGACAACGCGAAGCTTGGTGGTAGTGCTATCCTCCTTCATGACGCAATGATGTGGCAAAAAATATCGACACGAGCTGACTTCGGAGGCGGGCACAGGCGACATATGTCCCAGATCACGATATTCCTTCATGAACGCCGCATATTTAACCCTCAAGCCAGGGTGCTTTGTAAGCTTCCTTTCCAGCGACAAGAATCTCCGCAAAGCCTGAGGATAGGAATCTCCTAAAGAGTCCAAATGGAGTTTTAGCGGCAACCGTACCGAGTAATCGCCAGCTGGAAGTCGGGTGTCATTTTTAACAAAGTGGGCCTCGCAATCTAGCTCCTCCTTAGTGGCTTGAACTATTGGGCCGGGACAATTTTCTACATCCCAAAGCGCTGCAGAAGTGAATCAAGTTCAACATCAATCCTGTTTTCCTTGCTGGCTGAAGAAGGAACGCGTGAAGCTATTAAGGCGCTACCGCAAGGGCACGCTCAGCCTCCAGACACAACCCAGCCCAGACGAGTTTTTTGAAGCAGGGGCAGTCCTGGCAACAACTTTATCTGACCTACGCACAGCAGCTCATAAAACAGGCTAGCTCCTATTTTAACAGGTCAACACGCTGAGCTTTATGAAATTCCGGGTCGGCGAGCTGCAGGTTTTCTGGAATCTTCCAGTCCCCAATGTCCACATTAAAACTTGGCTGGCGATTGGTGATATTGGGAGCGATAACTGCTGTTATGCTCGTTGAGAAATCCGAAGTGACAGACCGAATCGCAATTCCTGCCGATAATCCATCAGTCGCGAAATTGGAATCCCCGATTCCAGTGACGGAGTCGGACGACCTCGACCTTTTGAGTTGCAGTTGATTTGCAAACCGAGAGGTGACCAAGTGCAGTTGAGAGCCAGAATCTAACAAGGCCCTGCAGGGAACGAACAGTCCCGAACGATTCTGCACTAGAACGGTTGCAGTGGCCAGCAGCACAAGGTCACTACCGAGATCCTGGTCAATTAGAGTAGAAGAAGTCGAAAGCGGGGCAGAAGTCTTAGTGTGGCTGCGAGGAAGGCGGACCATCCAGATGGAACAGCGTATGATGCCTGATTCCACAGGTGCGGCAGCGGCTCGAGCTGCATTGCTGATGACCTGCCTTTAGGCAATTTAGGCAAAGTGCTAGTCTCTTTGCCTCGCGCAGACGATCTACTGGCGCTAAGTCTCTAAATTGTGGGCAATAGTATATGGCATGCTCTGCACTATGGCAAAGCATGCAACCAAGAGAATTTTGGTTGGTAGCAACTAGCGTCGAGCGATTTCTGCCCACCTGAACGCCTGGCGCATAGGTTGCCATGGCGCAATCCACGGCCTCCAAAGTCCTACATCGCTGTTCCAGGAATGCAGCCATCGATTCCCACGACGGAATAAGGATCCGGAAGGAGACCGTATCCTCCAAGCGCTCCTCCCACTTAGCTTGGCTCGCCGCATCCAGCTTTTGCAGCAGCACTTGAACTATGATGCAGCCAGCGATTTGCTCAGTGGTGCCCAAACCCTTCAACGCACGAATGTGAGCGTTAAACTTGTCCGACAATTCCCGAAGCGATGCCACTGAACCATTCCGTACTACCCTTAAACCCAGAATCTCGGTGATGTGCGCCTGAAAAACGAGACGCCGGTTATCAAACCTTTTGTGAAGCAACTCTAAAGCCGATTCGTAATTGCTGTTTGAAATCTCCAATGATCGGATAGTTTCCAGCGCTGAATCCCTCAAACATGACCGCAGATGTTGAAATTTCTCAATGTTGGAGAGGTCCGGATGGCTGTCGATTATGTTCGTAAACACGGAGTAAAAATCAGACCAGTCTGCGTAGCCTCCGCCAAACGTTGGCAGCGGCACATGCGGCAACGGCATCGGCCTCGGCCGCGGCTGCGTTTGAGGACCACTACACTGGTGGGGCACAACACCTTCCGCAAGCGTTGAGTGCGGCGCGAAATGCACATTGCGTTTGGCTATTTCCGCGCGCACACTAGCCTTGAATTCAACGATGAATTCATCGAAAGACTCGCTCATTTCACTGCCAATTTCGTCGAAGTCCAATTCCTCCAGTTCTGTATGCAGAACATTGAAGGCACTTTGCAGCTCATCAATCTGCTTCAGCCTCACCGTAAGAGTGGATTCGTCGTATCCGCTAAGCGTCTCATTAGACAGCGACGTTTGCAGCCTCTGCAACCTGCTGAACAGCGCATTGGCTTTGCGCTTTAAAAAGGTCACCCTGTTTTTTTCACCTTCAGCGGGCATAGCAACAAATCGCCTTTAATTCGGCTCAGCGGGAAGATGAGCACAAAATAGATGCCGAAAATGCAAGCGGGGTCAATGCACGCAACGATATATGTAGCAATGTATGTATATATGCAATGCTAGCTCGCTTAAACACAGCCACTATCACCGAAATCACCACACACTTGTCCAACCGATTGCGATTTAATGTATTTATATTTATTTATAAACGGGATAAGTGCATTAATTATTGCATGCAAATTAACACTATCACGTCGGGGTCACCAAATGTTTAGCTATTGAGCTTTTTCAATAGCTGTTGCGAATAATAAAAAACCTAAGAAAGTTTGTTTTTATTACTACAGTTTTTATTTTGCGAATTGTTATTCTTTTACGATAGCGATAATTGAATGCGTAAGTTTGGTCTTTTCCGAAACACCAAGAATTGGCAACTGGCGGGCAGGCAGCCGAAGTGCAGCGCGGAAGCTTAACGTAGGTAGCTAACAACAACAAACAAGGAATGAGCGCCGTACAGATAAATGCGTGCGAGAGCAGCGGTTTGCACTATGGGCATCGCAACTGCTACCACTGACTAATTTGGCTTATAATATTAAAGAATATGAGATATAATGCGGCTGCATGACCCAACAACAGCATTTTCTATTTCCCATACAAACGTTTTCTATAGGATCTAATATAGCGTTCCGAAACTCAACACAAGTGAATCGCGAACGCGACAAAATTGCATAGTCACAAAATTTGGTCGGTTTCGAGAAACTTAATTTTAGCTAACTTCAGTTGTTAATCTGTCCGATTAATTTTTGTAATAAGACTGTATAGAAATCGAAAGATAAATTTTAAGTTTTGTCACAAATTAAATTTCTGAAGGCAATCATAATATTTTACATTCGATTTGACAACCAACTAATACTATATCCATCCATCCTGTCGAATTTCAGAGCACGGAAAAAAGTATTACTATATCTATGAGGGCATCTTCTTTACTTTGTTGATCCTTTGTGATGGTAACATTCCAAGTAATTTGCTCTTTTTTGTGATACCACTTTACTGGTAAATGAGCGGGAAATTTCGTCAATTTGATTAATTACAATTTACGATGCCGAGGAGAAGACGACCTGACTTAGGTCGTCGTAGTCAATCAAATGTACGATGAGCTACCTCACGTGCTAACCGCACTGATGACCAGAGACAGCCAGATCAAGAAAGTAGTCGTATTGCTATGTCAGAATTGCGTTCTTTAGTGAGTGACAATGTAGGAGATAGGCTTAGAATGCTACGAGTTCGTGAGCTAGACATAATAAATTCCTACTTTTATATATTCAGATCCTCTTCCTTGTATCCGTTTAACGAATCTAGCATACCCTTTTACTCTACGATCAACGGGTATAAAATCTTGGGGCCAACAAGAATTTTCCTAATATATGTATTTATAATACAAAAGAGAATGCTATGGTCGAGTTCCGCGACTATTCCCACTCTAACGACCACAAATCACCAAAATTTGCCACGCCCACAAATGTTTTGGTATTTTTTTATATTTTTATTGGTCACGCCTCTCCTAACGATCTACACAGCCCAAAACTAGCATGCCCATAATTTCGAGGAATTCGCTATTTTTTGAAAACACTACGGTAACATCGGATCAGGCAATAGTCGATCTATACACCAAGTTTTTTCAAACAACATATTCAACTTTACCTCATTCCGAACTGCCATACTCTTATGCGGTATCTAAGTCGAATCTAATATTTTTCCCCAATATAAACGAAAGCTCACTACTTAACGATCTTCAGCGTGTTAAACCGGTATATTCGCCAGGTCCCGATGGAATCCCTGGCTGTGTGCTCAGATTCTGTGCGGAAGCCTTGTGCAAGCCTCTACTGAAACTGTTTACCTTATCTCTATAATCTTCACAGTTTCCTCATATATGGAAGGATACATAAAAAAGGCAGCAAACTGGATGCACGCAATTACAGAGGAATCTCTAAATTGTCGGATATCCCACTCCTCATTTGCAGCACCTTTGTAGATCAATCATATCACTGTGTCAGCACGGTGACTTTAGTAAAGCATTTGACTCTGTTAATCATTACCTTCTAATAAGGAAACTTGATCTATAAGGTTTCCCTGTTGATCATCTATATTGGATTTCAAGCTACCTGAATGGCAGGGCGCAAAATGCCCTCTTTAGAAATTCTCTATCTTGTATTCTCTGAGTCACATCCGGTGTCCCACAAGGGAGCCACCTTGGTCCGCTTCTTTTTACCTTATTCATTAACGACCTCCACTTGGTAATAAAACATTCGTGTGTACTTATGTACTCAGACGATCTTAAATTATACCTCCAGCACAAGGACATTTCGCGCCATTTGGACTTTCAATCCGATTTAGACAGCTTTCAAGTATGGTGCCGTGATAACGTATTAAAGTTATGACCTTTTTTCGTGTCAACCCAATAGGCACGACTTACACTATAAGTGGGTGCCCTTTGGACAGAATAACACATCTTGGTGTTCTTCTGGACCCAAAACTACAATTTTCTGACCATATTTCGACTGTTGTCAATAAGGCCAGGGGTGTGCTTGGTTTTATAAAAAGGTGGTCTAAGGAATTTGATGATCCTTCTTCCGTCCGATTCTTGAGTATGGATCACCTGTTTGGAGTCCACTCGGACCGTATTGAATCGTCCATAAAAACTTCTTCCTTTTTGTCTTGCGGCGCCTAAATTGGGATGCAAACCGTATATTACCTCCTTATTCCAGTAGACTACTTTTAATTAATTTACCTACCCTAGCTAACCGTAGAACTATGCTTGGAACAGTCTTTATTTGTAAGCTTATTCGTGGTGATGTTGAGCGTCCCGACTTGATTAGTCGGCTTAACTTCTCGGTTCCAAGGAGATTCACTAGAAACTATATACCACTTATCTTAAATCATTGTAGATCTAACTATGAGTTGCATGACCCTTACAGAGTATTATGTTCTGACTATAATAGACTTTATCCTATTATCTGTAATCTTGACTCTCTGCCGCTCTTTAAGCAATCAATTTTAACTTTTTTAGTACATAAATAGATGCTACTAACACTAATTTTTATTAGAGTTATGTTATTATCTTGTTACGTTATTTATTATTATTTATTACATTATGTTCATTTCCTCATCTCTGTTCTCTTTTCTATAACGCGTCTATCTTCTCGCGAATCGAGCCGTACGATACATGGCAGCGCATCTGGGTCGGTTGGTCGGGAGGTGTGGCCGTGGGACGCGTGCGATCAAATAAAACAAAAAAAAAAAAATGTATGCAATCGAGAATATATATAGTAACATATCCATTCTACACCCACAAATCCCCAACCACACACACTATAGTAAACAGTCTCACACACACACACACACATTAATATCTAAGTACAATCACACACACATAAACGTCTAAGTACAAAATGTAATCAAAGATCGACAGCCCTTCGATTAAGCTTAGCTGTCATTTCCGCACAGTATCATGTTCCAAAGTCTAGACTCTGGGGCGAGCCAACGTCCCCTAAACATTCGATCACTTGGCGAGCCAACTGAAATAAAAAAAACTGACTCCTATTTTTCGGGAGCTCCGCTCTTTACGGGAGAATACACGTTGATAACTTTATTCTCTTAAACTTCGCTCTTAAGCTATGCCAATCAGCTATATAAACGCAAACATGTCTCCATAAAGTAGTTCAGTTCTGAGTACGCAATCAATTGCGATAGCCCCGCTAAGCCCACTTAAACTTCGAAGTCCATTATCCAACCAAGTTATAATCCAAAGGCTCTAGTTCTTCCTGTATTGGAATTAATAAAAACGTTTAATAATACACATAAAAACATAACTGTGTTCTTTTTTTTATTAAACTCTCTCTCTGAATTCGTTAATATATATAATCCAGCGTGCAATATGTGATAAATAAATATGGTTGTGATTTTTGAGAAACGTATATATATATGTATATAATAACGAATCCAAGCTAATTTATTAAGTAAAAAATAGAATCTTTCACGTCTTATTTGTAGAGGAATATAATTAAATCTAATTGTAAGTTGCGAAGCAACTGTTGAGCGTAAAGAGGCTCTCTTATGTATTTATATGAATTGGGCGGTCTCTTGTGTGGATCGCGCATGGATACTGATCAGCCGAGAATTTAAGCTGCGTAAGCGGTTTTGACCCTTTGGTGGGAGTCGCGCATGCGGCTGTGGATGTTTATGTTTAAATTAGGGCAAGCTGGATTTGTTATTGTCACCGAAATAGCGGTTCTAATGGAATACTTGAAGGTTTGACTTATTTCTAAGGCAAAATTAAGATTAATTAATTAACAATGTAACAGTAATAGTAAGGAGGACAAAGCATTGCTTCGCGCGGACGTTCAGGATTTGCTCACTCATGGACCCCCCTGGCTCTATCAGCTCTTCTGAGCTCGGTAGTTATAGCTGCGGCGAAGCTGTTGACCGCTTGCCATTCCGCCTCCACCTGCAGCATGAATGCGGACAACCTAGTCCCTAGTCCTAGTCCCTAGTCCCTAGTCCCTAGTCCTAGTCCCTAGTCCCTAGTCCCTGCCAAGTGCGGTTTCCAGAGAGCTCCGTTTCCTTGCGTATTTATCGCACGAGAAGAGAACGTGCTCAGCTGTTTCGCTCGGTCCACTTCCGCACCATGGGCAATCATCCGCCTCCTCATGTCCAAAGCGCTTCAGATAGCTGCGAAAGCAACCGTGCCCACTGATCAGCCGCGTTAGATGGAACGATATTTCGCCATGCTTCCGTTCTATCGACGGCTTGAGATTAGGAATCGGCTGCTGCGTGCTGCGACCCTTTAGCCCGTTGATCCACCTGTACTGCCATGTCTCCAGGGTGTGCTGCCTTGCTTCTACTTATATTGACATCTTGGCGCAGGGGGAGAGGCTTCAACCGTTTGTTTGGTTGAATACCAAACGTTTCCTCAGCCTTGCCGGAATGCTTGCCAACAACGAGCAAAGCCACTTCGTCCGCGAAGCCTACGATCTCGCTCCTCCTAACCAGCGGTAGGCGGGGTATTCCGTCATACGTGGCGTTCCATAGAAGTGGGCCAAGAACCGAGTCTTGCGGGACTCCACCGTTGATCCGAGCCTTGCGGGACTCCACCGTTGATCCGAGCCTTGCGGGACCCCACCGGTGACCTGGTGCCTGAAGACTCCTTCCGACGACTCGCACAGTAGGACCCGATCAGAAAAGTAGCTGCGGATGATCCTGACTAGGTAGGCTGGGACGCTGAAGACAATTTGTGCTTCTAGGATCCGGTCCCACCTCGCTGTGTTCAAGGATGTCTAGTGTGACCATGAGGCAGTACTCTTTGCTACCCCCCTTCCATCTGGTGCTCTCGATTGCTTGGGCCGCTACTTCGACCACTCTATTGACAGCGTCGACGGTGGACCGTACTCTCCTGAAGCCAAACTGGGACCGAGAGAAGTCACCCGCGTCGGCGATAGCCCTCTCTAGCCGAATGCACACCACTTTCTTCAGTAGCTTGCCAGTTCCATCGATGAGGCATATCGGCCGGAACGATGAAGGCTCCTCTGGTGGCTTCCCCGGTTTTGGAAGAAGCAACATCTTTTGTATTTTCCAGCAACTCGGGAAGACTCCTTCCGTCAGGCACTTGGTGTATACCTTCGCAAAGGAGTCTGTCTGGAGGTAGAGAGCAAGCCCAAGCGCCCTGATCGGAATGCCGTGGTGTCCGGGGGCCTTGCCGTCCTTCAGCAGTTTTGCCAACTCCAGGATCTCCTCACTGCTGACCGTGGCGTCGGCTTCGACGTGGTCCCCTGTGGCTGGGTCGGCGGAGAGTAACTCATCCATCAAAGGAAACAGATGTTCCGCTACACTGCGGGCTTCTTCGCTGCACCTCCAGATCGCTGCTTTATTGGTGCGGTCGAAAGCCCTACCGTCCGGTAGGGCTCGCTAAGTAGCGCAAGCTCCACTCAGCGTTCGCGTTTCACTAGCAAGTCTTGGGCTGCCGTGCAGTGATTTACAATCTCGCTTCGAGAACGAGCTGGTCACACTGAGCGGTTGTTTATAGTTTTTGTCTGTGAATTTCACTTTAAATTTAATTCGCAAACCTACATTCGTAGCTGTGCAAAACAGCACACATTCTAAAATTTGGACTCTGCCTTGCAGAGTCGGCATGTGGACATCAACAAAGAACGGTGGATAAGGTGCGAAAAATTTGCATTCTCTGCCCATTGGGCCCCTCACCACGTGGCAGCTGCACAAGGCAAGTTCTAAGCTGTGTTATTTTTGCCCCTCGCCCTGCGCGCTGCGCAAGCGGGAGGTTGTTACAATTTACCTTACAAGTAAACCGGTAAATCTTATCGTGTTTAGTAAATATCAATTGCATTATACGGCATAAGTATAAAGACAATTGATATAATGGAGAATTCATTTGCTCAATCGCGACCTAGCAATGGGTGCGATAAATTTGAGGAAATGAGGAAAGTAGCAGGTGTTGAGCCAGGAGAATTACGCTCCCAACTACGCGCCAGCTGTGCAGATGTCTCCCCTAACCTGGAAGGTATGCCAACTCAATCTACGGTCTCCAGCTTAATGGTGACAATCAGCAGCAACACCAATGCAAGTGTTACCTGCACTATTTCTAACGTACAGGCCAACATGATCTGTACTCCTACATACACCGATTGCACAACCGTGACCACTAGCATTTGCCCAACTACGCCTTATGACAATGGACTGCCGACACCTCTGTCATCACTGCCCAATAAGCCATCTAAAGCGAAATGCCCCTTTCAAGCACATGATCGTACTGTCAACAGGAAACGAAAAGGCGTGTCTCAGCCCCCATCATCTATCCTCACCCCTTCTCCAAGCCGTAAAACTAAAAGGCAGGCCACTATGCCACTCAATGAGGAGGCCTCTACCTCCACTGCAGCAGCATTAAATAACAATCGCTTCGCGCTTTTGTCTGCTGAAGCGGAGAATATGGAGCAAGACGTGTCGGATGCTGATTCTGACATTGAAGACTCTGCTGCCCGAGATGGTGATGGACAATCCGCTAAATATAGCAAACCCCCAGCCATATGCGTACCAAGTGTAAGTGATCCGGTCACCTTGGAACGGGCTCTTAATCTGAATATTGGCTCCTCAAACTACTACATCCGCACCTCTAGATTTGGTGTATCCAGAATCTATACAGCCAACTCTGACGCTTTCCGCACCGCTGTAAAAGAACTAAATAAGTTAAATTGTCAATTCTGGCATCACCAACTTAAAGAAGAAAAACCCTACAGAGTAGTGCTTAAAGGAATTCATGCTAATGTTCCTAGTTCGCAGATAGAACAAGCATTTAGTGATCACGGCTATGAGGTCCTTAATATCTATTGCCCCAGAAAGTCTGACTGGAAGAACATTCAGGTAAACGAAGATGATAATGAAGCTACAAAAAACTTCAAAACTAGACAAAATTTGTTTTATATTAATCTTAAACAAGGCCCGAATGTTAAAGAGTCTCTTAAGATAACTCGACTTGGCAGATACAGAGTCACTGTTGAGCGCGCTACACGTAGAAAAGAACTGCTACAATGTCAAAGATGCCAAATTTTTGGACACTCTAAGAACTATTGCGCCCAGGATCCTATTTGTGGTAAATGTAGTGGTCCCCATATGACCGGGTCCGCTTTGTGCATAAGTGACGTATGTCTGTGTATAAATTGTGGTGGTGATCATGTCTCGACAGACAAAAGCTGCCCTGTCAGAGCAGAGAAAGCCAAGAAGCTAAAACCAAGGTCCAGGCTACCGATGACTAATAATATTGCCACACTCAAACCTCCACAACGTTCTTCAAGCGGTTACATACCAGCTGAGGCATTAAGAACCAACATCTCTTATGCTGATATTGCTCGACGCAACACGACTCAATCTAGGGCTCGTGCTACTGTGCAGGCTGAAGTTATACCAACGTCGGACAATTGCCTTAACAATAAATTTATGGCGTTAGACAACTCCATTCGGGCCATCAATACGAGAATAGACCAACTATTTAAGCTTATACAAGAAACTGTAGAGACTAATAAAGCTTTCAGAGAACTGGTTCAGGTTCTAATTACACGTATTCCTAAATGACCCAACCAACCTTAAAAATCGGATTGTGGAACGCTCGCGGATTAACAAGGGGCTCTGAGGAGCTTCGGATATTCCTCAGCGAGCACGATATAGACGTAATGCTTACCACGGAAACACACATGCGAGTTGGTCAGCGCATCTATCTCCCAGGGTATCTTATGTATCACGCCCACCACCCCAGTGGTAACAGTAGAGGTGGCTCTGCAGTCATCATAAAATCTAGACTTTGTCACAGCCCTCTGACACCTATCTCTACTAATGACAGGCAGATAGCGAGCGTGCACCTGCAAACATCGGTTGGGACCGTCACTGTAGCTGCTGTATATCTACCTCCAGCAGAAAGATGGATAGTAGATGACTTCAAATCCATGTTTGCTGCGTTAGGCAACAAATTTATTGCTGGTGGTGATTACAATGCCAAACATGCATGGTGGGGGAACCCAAGATCCTGTCCTAGAGGTAAAATGTTGCAAGAAGTCATCGCACATGGGCAATACCAAGTTCTGGCTACGGGCGAACCCACTTTCTACTCTTACAACCCTTTGTTAACACCATCAGCCCTTGATTTTTTTATAACCTGTGGGTACGGTATGGGCAGGCTAGATGTACAAACTCTCCAGGAACTCTCGTCGGACCATCTTCCTATTCTGGCTGAATTGCACGCTACGCCGTTAAAGAAACCACAACGCGTACGACTACTTGCCCATAATGCTGACATAAACATATTCAAAACTCATCTTGAACAGCTGAGTGAGGTAAATATGCAAATTCTGGAGGCGGTGGACATTGATAATGCCACAAGCCTTTTCATGAGCAAACTAAGTGAGGCTGCTCAGCTTGCTGCACCGAGAAATCGGCATGAAGTAGAGGCCTCCAGACCACTTCAACTTCCTCCCAGAATATTGGCACTGCTCAGGCTAAAACGAAGAGTTCGAAAAGAATATGCTAGAACAGGTGATCCCCGCATGCAACAGATCCACAGTAGACTGGCCAACTGCCTGCATAAGGCCCTTGCTCGAAGAAAGCAGGCCCAAATAGATACCTTCTTGGATAACTTGGGTACTGACGCGAGCACAAATTACTCACTGTGGCGTATCACGAAACGGTTCAAAGCTCAGCCCACCCCAAAATCAGCAATCAAAAATCCGTCTGGTGGCTGGTGTCGCACTAGCTTGGAAAAAACTGAAGTGTTCGCTAACAACCTTGAGCAACGTTTTACACCCTATAACTATGCACCGGAAAGTCTCTGTCGTCAGGTTGAAGAATATTTGGAATCGCCCTTTCAAATGAGCCTGCCTCCGAGTGCTGTCACACTGGAAGAAGTGAAGAATTTAATAGCCAAGCTGCCACTTAAGAAAGCTCCTGGAGAAGATCTTCTTGATAATAGAACCATTAGACTTCTCCCAGATCAAGCATTGCAGTTCCTTGCCTTAATATTCAACAGCGTTCTTGATGTTGGCTACTTTCCGAAAGCTTGGAAATCGGCGAGCATAATTATGATCCATAAGACTGGAAAAACACCGACAGACGTTGACTCGTACAGGCCCATCAGCTTACTCCCATCTCTGGGTAAAATTATGGAGAGGCTGATCCTAAACAGGCTGCTCACTTGCAAGGATGTTGCCAAAGCGATTCCCAAATTTCAGTTTGGCTTCCGGTTGCAGCACGGTACTCCTGAACAACTACATAGAGTAGTGAACTTTGCTCTGGAAGCTATGGAAAACAAGGAGTATGCAGTAGGTGCCTTTCTTGATATTCAACAGGCATTTGACAGAGTCTGGCACCCTGGGCTCCTGTACAAAGCGAAGAGGCTGTTCCCGCCGCAGCTATATTTGGTTGTTAAAAGTTTCCTGGAAGAACGCACATTCCACGTCTCTGTTGATGGGTACAAATCGTCAATCAAGCCAATTGCAGCTGGAGTTCCTCAAGGAAGCGTTCTTGGCCCAACCCTATACTCAGTTTTTGCTTCGGACATGCCTACTCACACACCAGTCACAGAGGTAGACGAAGAAGATGTGCTCATAGCCACCTACGCTGACGATACTGCTGTGCTCACGAAAAGTAAAAGTATCCTGGCTGCCACTTCTGGTCTACAGGAATACCTGGATGCATTCCAGCAATGGGCTGAGAACTGGAATGTGCGCATCAACGCTGAGAAGTGTGCCAATGTGACGTTCTCCAACCGAACAGGTAGCTGTCCGGGTGTCAGTCTGAATGGGAGACTGATCAGACACCATCAGGCTTATAAATACCTTGGTATTACCCTCGATAGGAAGCTCACCTTCAGCAGGCACATCACAAATATTCAGCAAGCGTTCAGGACCAAGGTTGCTCGGATGTCTTGGCTCATTGCACCACGCAACAAACTGTCGCTTGGCTGCAAGGTCAATATATACAAGTCCATATTGGCCCCCTGCCTGTTCTACGGCCTGCAGGTATACGGCATTGCTGCGAAGAGTCACCTTAATAAGATCCGGATCTTACAGGCGAAGACCTTAAGAAGAATTTCGGGGGCTCCTTGGTATTTGAGAACAAGAGACATCGAACGCGACCTCAAGGTGCCCAAAATAGGAGACAAGCTCCAGAACATCGCCCAAAAATATATGGAAAGGCTTAATGTACACCCCAACAGCCTAGCAAGGAAGCTAGGAACTGCAGCTGTGGTCAATGCTGACCCTCGGACTAGAGTCAAAAGAAGACTCAAGCGACACCACCCTCATGACCTCCCTGACCTGGTTTTGACCTAGAAAGTCTTAGTTTTAAAAATTCATTAGAATAATCAAATAAATAGTAATTATTATGTTATATCAACTATTATAATTCTCCCTATCATTTTTAGGATTAAAAATCTGTTAGTCTTAAGTAACCAAGACATATTGTAAAATAAAATAATTTAAGCAGATCAAATTAAGTTGCCGCATGGGTAACAGTGCGTTGATCAAATAATAAAAACATCATCGTTCAAATACTGAAAAAAAAAAAAAAAAAAAAATACCCCAAGTTATTGTGAGCTATTGCTGCGTGCTTTTAGGAAGTTGAATTTCCGTTGCATACTTTTACCAAAGTGTTATTTACCGTTGCATACCCCAAGTTACTGTGAGCTATTGCTGCCCAAAGGAATAAATAATAAATAATAAATAGTAAATAAATTATTCCTTTGCGCAAGCCTGTTCTTTTGAAAGAAATTTTGTCGATTTCCATTTCTCGCGCACTTAGATAGTGAAATATATGTGCGAGGTGTCAACCAATGGTAAATGAGTTGGGCGGCATATAGAGACATTAAAGTCGATTGCGATAGTGACGACGAGTTTGATTTAGAGTCAGTAGGTTTTTGTCCGAATACTACAGATAGCCATGCAGCCATGGACGCCGCACAGCTACAAGCTATTATAGCTGGAGCTGTTAACCAGGCTTTGACCGAACAGGAAAGCAGACTAAATCAAAGGTTCCAGGCACAGTTAGATGAAGTTAAAAAACAAATGCAGAGCTTGCGTGTGGAAGCACCACAAATAGAGGCATACCAGAAAATACAACCAGACCCTAGCATATCATGCGGAGTCAAGCTGGACATTGTGAAGACATTGCCAGATTTTTCGGGGGAGCAGGACGACTATGTGTCATGGCGGCAGTCAGCCGTAGACGCATACGAAATCTTCAAACGGTATGAGGGTAGCGAGGCGCATTATCAGGCCGTCTCGATTATCAGAAACAAAATTAGGGGGTCAGCGAGAGGGCTACTAGTTGCCCATAACACAGTCTTAAATTTCGATGCTATTATTGCTCGACTAGATTGCACCTACGCGGACAAAACGTCGCTGCGTGTACTTCGGCAGGGACTTGAAACAGTTAGGCAAGGAGACCTTAGCCTAATGCAGTATTATGACGAGGTAGAAAAACGATTGACGTTAATAACAAACAAGATCGTTATGACTCACGAACCGGGTAGTGCTATTCTGTTTAACAATGAAGTTAGAGAGGATGCTCTCCACGCGTTCATTGCCGGTCTTAGGAAGCCCTTGAGGGCCATAGTCTTGCCGGCGCAGCCCAAGGATTTGCCCTCAGCTTTAGCCTTGGCTAGGGAATCCGAGGCTACCATAGAGCGCACTAATTTTGCCGCCACATATGCGAGGGCTTTAGAGGACAAGGCAAGCACTTATGAGCACCGAAAAGATCGGAACCGCTCAAGGGAGCCGCAGGGAAGATACAGCAGGGCCGAGGATAGCCAAGGCAGAAACCCCCATTTTTACAAGAAGCAGGGTAAGCAAAATAATTCTGCCCAAAATAATAACTCCTCTCGGAATCAGTCACCTGATCCTATGGAGTTAGGCTCCACTGTAACCCAACATAGGCAACCGATCTCGTTTGGAAGCGGTCAGCCTACAAACGCCAAGGCCGAGAGTGCTCGGGGCCAGAAAAGATTCGGCTCCGCACGCTTGACAGGTCAGAGGCGTCAGAGATTGCAGAACACCATGCAACAGGCTGACGATAAAAATGACAGCGAATATGATGGCGCGGCCGCAGCGGCCATTACCGAGATAGATGACGAGTCTGACGAAAATGATCAGATCAATTTTTTAGGGAACGCTCCCGACTGCCGTTCATTGAACGACAGCTGCAAGGGAGGCAACTAAAAATTTTAATCGACACAGGGGCGGCAAAAAACTACATCAAGCCCGTAAAGGAGCTTAAACATGTGGTGCCCGTCGATGCCCCTTTCACGGTTAGTTCCATTCATGGCTCTAACAGGGTTCACCAAAAATGTTTAATGAATATTTTTGGAAAAACATCTGCGTTCTTCCTTTTGGACGCACTGTCACCATTCGATGGTATTGTAGGGTTTGACCTCCTAGCTCAGGTGGGAGCAAAACTCGACGCAAAGAAAGGTACGATAAATTATGGTTCTGTTTCTGAGAAGCTTCAGCATCATAATTGCGATAATGTTAATTTTACTAACGTAAATGACATCGCCGTACCAGAGCCTGTAAAGACGCAATTTCGAGGTATGATCGAAAGCAGATTTAAGGCGTTTTCAGCCTCTGACGAGGCACTGCCGTTTAACACCTCTGTTGTTGCCACAATTCGCACTACAGATGATAAGCCGGTATACTCCAAGCTGTACCCGCATCCCATGGGTGTGTCTGAGTTCGTCAAGCGAGAAATCGCAGACTTACTGCAGAAAGGCATCATTAGAACTTCAAAGTCGCCGTACAACAACCCAACTTGGGTTGTGGACAAAAAAGGCCACGATGAATTGGGGAACAAAAATAAGCGTTTGGTTATAGACTTTAGGAAACTTAACGAAAAGACCATCGCTGATAAGTACCCAATGCCAAACATCCCCATGATACTGGCGAACTTAGGAAAAGCTAAGTACTTTACGACGTTAGGTCTAAAGTCCGGCTACCACCAGATATACTTGGCCGAACATGACCGTGAAAAGACCTCTTTTTCGGTAAACGGCGGAAAGTATGAGTTTTGTCGGTTACGTTCGGATTGAAGAATGCGGGAAGCATCTTCCAAAGAGCGATCGACGACGTCCTACGAGAGCAAATTGGCAAATCGTGCTATGTTTACGTAGATGACGTCATTATTTTTTCCGAAAACGAAAATGACCACGTCAAGCATATAGATTGGGTTTTAAAAAGCCTGTGCAATGCCAACATGAAGGTATCCAGCGAAAAGACACACTTCTTTAAGCAGAGTGTTGAATATCTGGGGTTCATTGTTACCAATGGAGGTGCAAAAACCGACCCAGAAAAGGTAAAGGCCATAAAGGAATACCCAGAGCCTACAAATTTGTATGAGCTAAGGTCGTTTCTGGGTTTGGCCAGTTATTACCGTTGCTTCGTGAAGGACTTTGCGGCGATCGCGAGGCCCTTGACGGACTTGCTGAAAGGAGTAAACGGCTCTATCAGCAAACACATGTCCAAGAAAACTTCTATCGAGTTCGGTGATTTGCAGAGAGATGCATTTGAGAGGCTGAGAAACGTCTTGGCTTCTGAAGATGTAATTCTCAGATACCCCGATTTTAGGAAGCCATTCGATCTAACGACGGATGCTTCTGCTAACGGTATTGGTGCGGTTTTATCGCAAGATAAAAGACCCATCACTATGATCTCCAGGACCCTAAAAGAAAGCGAGTCACACTACGCCACAAATGAAAGAGAATTGTTGGCCATAGTGTGGGCCTTAGGCAAGTTACAGCACTACCTCTACGGCACTCGCGATATAAATATTTATAAGGACCATCAGCCGTTGACATTCGCGGTGTCCGATCGGAACCCAAACCCGAAGATAAAAAGATGGAAAGCGTACATTGATGACCATAACGCAAAAATCCACTACAAACCGGGTAAAGACAACCATGTGGCTGACGCTCTTTCTAGGCAGAACATCAATGCCCTACAAAATGAGCCTCAGTCAGACGCTGCGACTATTCACAGCGAACTGTCATTGACCTACACGGTCGAAACGACAGACCAACCGGTGAACTGCTTCAGAAATCAGATTGTTATAGAAGAAGCACGTTTCCGACTGAAGCGAAGCTTGGTATTGTTTCGTAGTAAAACTCGCCACTTAATCAATTTTACCGACAAAAGCACCATTTTAGAAATGCTGAAGGAGGTAGTAAACCCCGAAGTCGTGAATGCGATACACTGCGATCTGCCCACCCTGGCATGTTTTCAACACGATTTAATTTCTCATTTCCCGGCTACGCAGTTTCGATACTGTAAGAATATGGTGGTAGACGTTACCAATAGAAATGAGCAGTTGGAAATTATCACGACAGAACACAATCGTGCACACAGGGCGGCTCAGGAAAATACCAAGCAAGTACTGCGCGACTATTATTTCCCCAAAATGAGCAGCCTGGCAAAGGTAGTGGTCGCAAATTGCAGAATATGCACCAAGGCCAAATATGACAGGCACCCTAGAAAACAGGAGCTCGGGGAGACACCCATACCTAGCTATACCGGCGAAATGTTGCACATTGATATTTTCTCAACCGATAAGAAGAAATTCTTAACATGCGTTGACAAATTCTCAAAGTTTGCAATAGTGCAACCAGTGCTGTCCAGAACAATAGTGGACGTCACGGGGCCCCTGCTTCAACTCGTAAATGTGTTCCCAAAAATCCGAACAATATATTGCGACAATGAAGCCGCCTTTAGCTCTGAAACCGTCACCTCGCTACTTAAGAATAGCTACCACATTGACATTGTGAACGCGGCCCCTCTGCATAGCTCGTCAAACGGTCAAGTGGAACGGTTCCACAACACCTTGACAGAAATCGCCAGGTGTCTTAAACTAGACAAGAAAATCAGCGATACGACAGAGTTAATCTTAAGGGCAACGGTAGAGAACAATAAGACCCTAAATTCTGTCACTCAGGAGAAACCGGTCGAGATCCTCCACTCGGGTTCCGATGATCGCTGCCTAGGCGTTAGAGACAAGCTGATAAAGGCCCAGAAGAACAACATCGAAAGATGCAACCCAGCTAGACAAAACCGTGTTTTTGAGGTAGGAGACGAGGTTTTTGTCAAAAACAATAAAAGGCTTGGAAACAAACTGACACCATTGTGCACAGAACAAACAGTGCAGGCACACCTAGGAACGTCTATTCTTATTAAGGGGAGGGTGGTCCATAAGGACAACCTAAAATAGGTCCCCCCACTTTTAGTTAGCTTTAAGATATTCCTTATGTTTTTTTATTCGTCTTTAAATAGCAGCAACTAAACTTAGAGGGCGAGGAGGCAAATTTATATAAATTTCCAGTAGTAAGCCTGATTTAAGCTAATATGCCGTGGCCTTATTCTACGTTTGGTTTGCAGGTTCGCCCTCATAACACTCATCACCCTGGCAGTGGCAAGTGCTCGGATTACCGACTTTTCCCACGCCAACTACATTCCCGTCGTAGACGGAGATGTACTGGTGTTTGAGCATCGTAATTGCCTGAGGCATTCGAGCAACCTGTCTGATTATATTTACATGGTAGATGAAACAAAGAAATTGTCCGCTTCCTTTCCACAGTCGCATATGCGAAAGTTGTTAGACGTCGATACAGATCACCTTGTAAACTTGTTGTCCGTTCTAAAAATACATCACCGTATCGCTAGAAGCTTAGACTTCTTAGGTACAGCTCTTAAGGTAGTTGCGGGAACTCCCGACGCCTCAGATTTTCTAAAGATCAAAATGACCGAAGCTCAGCTAGTGGATTCCAACTCCAGACAAATTAATATAAATTCCGAAACCCAAATACAAATAAACAAACTGACCGACACCGTGAACAAAATTATTAAAGCCCGAAACAACGACTTGGTCGACACCCCGCATCTGTACGAGGCACTACTAGCGAGAAATAGAATGCTGACAACAGAGATCCAAAATTTAATTCTCACAATAACATTGGCAAAAGCTAACATAGTAAATCCCACAATCCTTAATCATGCCGATTTAAGCTCATTAATTGAACAAGACACTCCAATAGTTAGCTTATTAGAAGCCTCTAAGATTGGGGTTCTTCAGTCCGACAGCATTATTCACATACTAATAGTCTATCCTAGGGTGAAGTTCAGATGTAAGAAGGTTCTCGTATACCCAGTATCACATTACCAGACAATCCTGCGACTCGATGAAGACATCCTAGCAGAGTGCGAGGAAGACACCTTTTCGGTCACCGAGTGCATGGAGACCACGCACAGCACCTTCTGCGAGCGGTCTCGACGCGAAACCTGCGCCCGCTCACTCCATGCGGGAAATACAGCCCAATGCCACACGCAATCCAGCCACCTTAGGGCAGTAATGCCTATAGATGACGGCATAGTCATCATCAACGAGGCAACAGCCCGCATCAGCACGGACGGCGGCCCAGAGGTACTCGTCAAAGGAACACATCTTGTTACATTCGAACGATCAGCTATCATCAACGGATCGGAGTTCGTAAACTTCCGGAAAACAATAGACAAGCAGCCTGGCGTAGCAAGATCGCCACTACTGAACATCGTCGGCCATGACCCGGCACTGAGCATGCCTCTGCTACACCGCATGAACAACGACAACCTGCGCTTTATCCAAGGGTTCAAAGACGAGGTTGACGCCGCGGGTTCCCCCAAACTTTGGTTCGTGGCTGGAGTAGTCCTTAACGTTGGTCTGATTGGTTCGCTCATCCTTTTTCTGGCATTAAGGAGAAGGCGAGCTTCCGCTGAGATACAACATACCATCGATAAACTTAATATAAGCGAGGACGGTCAAAATCTTAGGGGGGGGGTAGTTAACAACTAAGAGCACAGACATTCATGTCAACAATACATAAACACTAAGTTACCACATATAAACAATGCTGACGCGCCCCAACGGAGTTCAGCGCTCTGCGCTACGAACGGTCAGCAACAGCAATTGGACACCCCTTATCCGGGGTACCAAGCTATGTTGCATAAATGCTGAGTCGGCTTGCCGACCATGGGTTTATGGCGTGATGCATTGGAGCCAGGGTAGATCCACACTTTTCATATTCTTTTGTATTCAGTTCTAAGCTTGCACCTTAACAATAAAGATCAGCTACTCCGGCACTTAGCCGTAAAATACCAATTGTTTTAATTGAACATTCTCGTTGAGCCAAAAGGCCATCGAAAGACCACGGGGGCAAAATCACGCCCTCCATCCTAATCTTCCTAAGACGTCTTCACCTCTGGCATAATAGCCGGACTTACTGAGGACTCAGGAGAGTCGACGTTGCGCCTGGATAACACCCAGCCCAAGGAGACGACGCACATCAACCCTATACCACGGAGCCATCTGTAAAAGAGGACCACCGGACTATAGGACTTATTAAGTTGTACACTATATACCATATAGGTTTGACCGTCCCTCCAGACGGGGAGGTGGAGTCTTAATTGCGGTTAGATCTACCCTCGCGTCGGAGGAGTTACTTTTGGACGATTCCCGTAACTCGGAATTCGTATGTGTAAAGCTGTCTTTTTCCGACAGATAAGTTTATATTACGTGCTCCTATATTCCACCATCTTCTGAATTCCCAGAATATCAAAATCATCTGTCCGCTATCCAGTCCATCTTAAATAAACTTTCTGACAGGGACCAATTGGTAGTTCTAGGTGATTTTAATATACCTGGCACAACGTGGTCCCCAGAAGAAAATTCTCCCTTTAGCACAACATGAATTTATTGACGGCTTGCTCGACTTATCGCTGTCGCAAGTTATATTCCAAATTCTCTTGGTCGACTTTTGAATCTATGTTTTGTAACAAGTCCAGAAAGTGTGTTTCTGTCCAGGGTAGCACCTCTTACTCAACCTGAAGATCCATATCATCCTACTTTCGAGGTGGTAATCGACATACGTACGGTATTAAATGTAAATTCAGAGAAGTCAACAAAGCGAATTCACTGTTTTCGCAAGGCAAATTTTCGGAGGCAAAACATTTTTATAGCTGGCTTTAATTGGTTCGATCTTTACTCCTGCAACGTAATGCCGGATGCCATTAATATGTTTTATACCACAATCAAATCATTTTTTGACTCTTGTGTTCCGATGTACTATCCGTCAATCTCTAAACCTCCTTGGTTTAATAAAGAGTTGACACACCTAAGAAATGTAAAGTCCAGACTATATATGAAATTTAAAAATACCGGTTCTCAGTCCATCCTTTGTAAATATTTAAACGCTCGGTTAAACTTTACCGTGCTTAATGCTCAGTGCTACAGAAATTATTTAAACCGTTGTAAGTTCCAGTTCGCACAGGATCCGAAACAGTTTTATAATTTCGTTAACACTAAGCGAAAAACAAGTTCCTACCCATCCTCGCTATTTTTTGAAAACACTACGGTAACATCGGATCAGGCAATAGTCGATCTATACACCAAGTTTTTTCAAACAACATATTCAACTTTACCTCATTCCGAACTGCCATACTCTTATGCGGTATCTAAGTCGAATCTAATATTTTTCCCCACTATAAACGAAAGCTCACTACTTAACGATCTTCAGCGTGTTAAACCGGTATATTCGCCAGGTCCCGATGGAATCCCTGGCTGTGTGCTCAGATTCTGTGCGGAAGCCTTGTGCAAGCCTCTACTGAAACTGTTTACCTTATCTCTATAATCTTCACAGTTTCCTCATATATGGAAGGATACATAAAAAAGGCAGCAAACTGGATGCACGCAATTACAGAGGAATCTCTAAATTGTCGGATATCCCACTCCTCATTTGCAGCACCTTTGTAGATCAATCATATCACTGTGTCAGCACGGTGACTTTAGTAAAGCATTTGACTCTGTTAATCATTACCTTCTAATAAGGAAACTTGATCTATAAGGTTTCCCTGTTGATCATCTATATTGGATTTCAAGCTACCTGAATGGCAGGGCGCAAAATGCCCTCTTTAGAAATTCTCTATCTTGTATTCTCTGAGTCACATCCGGTGTCCCACAAGGGAGCCACCTTGGTCCGCTTCTTTTTACCTTATTCATTAACGACCTCCACTTGGTAATAAAACATTCGTGTGTACTTATGTACTCAGACGATCTTAAATTATACCTCCAGCACAAGGACATTTCGCGCCATTTGGACTTTCAATCCGATTTAGACAGCTTTCAAGTATGGTGCCGTGATAACGTATTAAAGTTATGACCTTTTTTCGTGTCAACCCAATAGGCACGACTTACACTATAAGTGGGTGCCCTTTGGACAGAATAACACATCTTGGTGTTCTTCTGGACCCAAAACTACAATTTTCTGACCATATTTCGACTGTTGTCAATAAGGCCAGGGGTGTGCTTGGTTTTATAAAAAGGTGGTCTAAGGAATTTGATGATCCTTCTTCCGTCCGATTCTTGAGTATGGATCACCTGTTTGGAGTCCACTCGGACCGTATTGAATCGTCCATAAAAACTTCTTCCTTTTTGTCTTGCGGCGCCTAAATTGGGATGCAAACCGTATATTACCTCCTTATTCCAGTAGACTACTTTTAATTAATTTACCTACCCTAGCTAACCGTAGAACTATGCTTGGAACAGTCTTTATTTGTAAGCTTATTCGTGGTGATGTTGAGCGTCCCGACTTGATTAGTCGGCTTAACTTCTCGGTTCCAAGGAGATTCACTAGAAACTATATACCACTTATCTTAAATCATTGTAGATCTAACTATGAGTTGCATGACCCTTACAGAGTATTATGTTCTGACTATAATAGACTTTATCCTATTATCTGTAATCTTGACTCTCTGCCGCTCTTTAAGCAATCAATTTTAACTTTTTTAGTACATAAATAGATGCTACTAACACTAATTTTTATTAGAGTTATGTTATTATCTTGTTACGTTATTTATTATTATTTATTACATTATGTTCATTTCCTCATCTCTGTTCTCTTTTCTATAACGCGTCTATCTTCTCGCGAATCGAGCCGTACGATACATGGCAGCGCATCTGGGTCGGTTGGTCGGGAGGTGTGGCCGTGGGACGCGTGCGATCAAATAAAACAAAAAAAAAAAAATGTATGCAATCGAGAATATATATAGTAACATATCCATTCTACACCCACAAATCCCCAACCACACACACTATAGTAAACAGTCTCACACACACACACACACATTAATATCTAAGTACAATCACACACACATAAACGTCTAAGTACAAAATGTAATCAAAGATCGACAGCCCTTCGATTAAGCTTAGCTGTCATTTCCGCACAGTATCATGTTCCAAAGTCTAGACTCTGGGGCGAGCCAACGTCCCCTAAACATTCGATCACTTGGCGAGCCAACTGAAATAAAAAAAACTGACTCCTATTTTTCGGGAGCTCCGCTCTTTACGGGAGAATACACGTTGATAACTTTATTCTCTTAAACTTCGCTCTTAAGCTATGCCAATCAGCTATATAAACGCAAACATGTCTCCATAAAGTAGTTCAGTTCTGAGTACGCAATCAATTGCGATAGCCCCGCTAAGCCCACTTAAACTTCGAAGTCCATTATCCAACCAAGTTATAATCCAAAGGCTCTAGTTCTTCCTGTATTGGAATTAATAAAAACGTTTAATAATACACATAAAAACATAACTGTGTTCTTTTTTTTATTAAACTCTCTCTCTGAATTCGTTAATATATATAATCCAGCGTGCAATATGTGATAAATAAATATGGTTGTGATTTTTGAGAAACGTATATATATATGTATATAATAACGAATCCAAGCTAATTTATTAAGTAAAAAATAGAATCTTTCACGTCTTATTTGTAGAGGAATATAATTAAATCTAATTGTAAGTTGCGAAGCAACTGTTGAGCGTAAAGAGGCTCTCTTATGTATTTATATGAATTGGGCGGTCTCTTGTGTGGATCGCGCATGGATACTGATCAGCCGAGAATTTAAGCTGCGTAAGCGGTTTTGACCCTTTGGTGGGAGTCGCGCATGCGGCTGTGGATGTTTATGTTTAAATTAGGGCAAGCTGGATTTGTTATTGTCACCGAAATAGCGGTTCTAATGGAATACTTGAAGGTTTGACTTATTTCTAAGGCAAAATTAAGATTAATTAATTAACAATGTAACAGTAATAGTAAGGAGGACAAAGCATTGCTTCGCGCGGACGTTCAGGATTTGCTCACTCATGGACCCCCCTGGCTCTATCAGCTCTTCTGAGCTCGGTAGTTATAGCTGCGGCGAAGCTGTTGACCGCTTGCCATTCCGCCTCCACCTGCAGCATGAATGCGGACAACCTAGTCCCTAGTCCTAGTCCCTAGTCCCTAGTCCCTAGTCCTAGTCCCTAGTCCCTAGTCCCTGCCAAGTGCGGTTTCCAGAGAGCTCCGTTTCCTTGCGTATTTATCGCACGAGAAGAGAACGTGCTCAGCTGTTTCGCTCGGTCCACTTCCGCACCATGGGCAATCATCCGCCTCCTCATGTCCAAAGCGCTTCAGATAGCTGCGAAAGCAACCGTGCCCACTGATCAGCCGCGTTAGATGGAACGATATTTCGCCATGCTTCCGTTCTATCGACGGCTTGAGATTAGGAATCGGCTGCTGCGTGCTGCGACCCTTTAGCCCGTTGATCCACCTGTACTGCCATGTCTCCAGGGTGTGCTGCCTTGCTTCTACTTATATTGACATCTTGGCGCAGGGGGAGAGGCTTCAACCGTTTGTTTGGTTGAATACCAAACGTTTCCTCAGCCTTGCCGGAATGCTTGCCAACAACGAGCAAAGCCACTTCGTCCGCGAAGCCTACGATCTCGCTCCTCCTAACCAGCGGTAGGCGGGGTATTCCGTCATACGTGGCGTTCCATAGAAGTGGGCCAAGAACCGAGTCTTGCGGGACTCCACCGTTGATCCGAGCCTTGCGGGACTCCACCGTTGATCCGAGCCTTGCGGGACCCCACCGGTGACCTGGTGCCTGAAGACTCCTTCCGACGACTCGCACAGTAGGACCCGATCAGAAAAGTAGCTGCGGATGATCCTGACTAGGTAGGCTGGGACGCTGAAGACAATTTGTGCTTCTAGGATCCGGTCCCACCTCGCTGTGTTCAAGGATGTCTAGTGTGACCATGAGGCAGTACTCTTTGCTACCCCCCTTCCATCTGGTGCTCTCGATTGCTTGGGCCGCTACTTCGACCACTCTATTGACAGCGTCGACGGTGGACCGTACTCTCCTGAAGCCAAACTGGGACCGAGAGAAGTCACCCGCGTCGGCGATAGCCCTCTCTAGCCGAATGCACACCACTTTCTTCAGTAGCTTGCCAGTTCCATCGATGAGGCATATCGGCCGGAACGATGAAGGCTCCTCTGGTGGCTTCCCCGGTTTTGGAAGAAGCAACATCTTTTGTATTTTCCAGCAACTCGGGAAGACTCCTTCCGTCAGGCACTTGGTGTATACCTTCGCAAAGGAGTCTGTCTGGAGGTAGAGAGCAAGCCCAAGCGCCCTGATCGGAATGCCGTGGTGTCCGGGGGCCTTGCCGTCCTTCAGCAGTTTTGCCAACTCCAGGATCTCCTCACTGCTGACCGTGGCGTCGGCTTCGACGTGGTCCCCTGTGGCTGGGTCGGCGGAGAGTAACTCATCCATCAAAGGAAACAGATGTTCCGCTACACTGCGGGCTTCTTCGCTGCACCTCCAGATCGCTGCTTTATTGGTGCGGTCGAAAGCCCTACCGTCCGGTAGGGCTCGCTAAGTAGCGCAAGCTCCACTCAGCGTTCGCGTTTCACTAGCAAGTCTTGGGCTGCCGTGCAGTGATTTACAATCTCGCTTCGAGAACGAGCTGGTCACACTGAGCGGTTGTTTATAGTTTTTGTCTGTGAATTTCACTTTAAATTTAATTCGCAAACCTACATTCGTAGCTGTGCAAAACAGCACACATTCTAAAATTTGGACTCTGCCTTGCAGAGTCGGCATGTGGACATCAACAAAGAACGGTGGATAAGGTGCGAAAAATTTGCATTCTCTGCCCATTGGGCCCCTCACCACGTGGCAGCTGCACAAGGCAAGTTCTAAGCTGTGTTATTTTTGCCCCTCGCCCTGCGCGCTGCGCAAGCGGGAGGTTGTTACAATTTACCTTACAAGTAAACCGGTAAATCTTATCGTGTTTAGTAAATATCAATTGCATTATACGGCATAAGTATAAAGACAATTGATATAATGGAGAATTCATTTGCTCAATCGCGACCTAGCAATGGGTGCGATAAATTTGAGGAAATGAGGAAAGTAGCAGGTGTTGAGCCAGGAGAATTACGCTCCCAACTACGCGCCAGCTGTGCAGATGTCTCCCCTAACCTGGAAGGTATGCCAACTCAATCTACGGTCTCCAGCTTAATGGTGACAATCAGCAGCAACACCAATGCAAGTGTTACCTGCACTATTTCTAACGTACAGGCCAACATGATCTGTACTCCTACATACACCGATTGCACAACCGTGACCACTAGCATTTGCCCAACTACGCCTTATGACAATGGACTGCCGACACCTCTGTCATCACTGCCCAATAAGCCATCTAAAGCGAAATGCCCCTTTCAAGCACATGATCGTACTGTCAACAGGAAACGAAAAGGCGTGTCTCAGCCCCCATCATCTATCCTCACCCCTTCTCCAAGCCGTAAAACTAAAAGGCAGGCCACTATGCCACTCAATGAGGAGGCCTCTACCTCCACTGCAGCAGCATTAAATAACAATCGCTTCGCGCTTTTGTCTGCTGAAGCGGAGAATATGGAGCAAGACGTGTCGGATGCTGATTCTGACATTGAAGACTCTGCTGCCCGAGATGGTGATGGACAATCCGCTAAATATAGCAAACCCCCAGCCATATGCGTACCAAGTGTAAGTGATCCGGTCACCTTGGAACGGGCTCTTAATCTGAATATTGGCTCCTCAAACTACTACATCCGCACCTCTAGATTTGGTGTATCCAGAATCTATACAGCCAACTCTGACGCTTTCCGCACCGCTGTAAAAGAACTAAATAAGTTAAATTGTCAATTCTGGCATCACCAACTTAAAGAAGAAAAACCCTACAGAGTAGTGCTTAAAGGAATTCATGCTAATGTTCCTAGTTCGCAGATAGAACAAGCATTTAGTGATCACGGCTATGAGGTCCTTAATATCTATTGCCCCAGAAAGTCTGACTGGAAGAACATTCAGGTAAACGAAGATGATAATGAAGCTACAAAAAACTTCAAAACTAGACAAAATTTGTTTTATATTAATCTTAAACAAGGCCCGAATGTTAAAGAGTCTCTTAAGATAACTCGACTTGGCAGATACAGAGTCACTGTTGAGCGCGCTACACGTAGAAAAGAACTGCTACAATGTCAAAGATGCCAAATTTTTGGACACTCTAAGAACTATTGCGCCCAGGATCCTATTTGTGGTAAATGTAGTGGTCCCCATATGACCGGGTCCGCTTTGTGCATAAGTGACGTATGTCTGTGTATAAATTGTGGTGGTGATCATGTCTCGACAGACAAAAGCTGCCCTGTCAGAGCAGAGAAAGCCAAGAAGCTAAAACCAAGGTCCAGGCTACCGATGACTAATAATATTGCCACACTCAAACCTCCACAACGTTCTTCAAGCGGTTACATACCAGCTGAGGCATTAAGAACCAACATCTCTTATGCTGATATTGCTCGACGCAACACGACTCAATCTAGGGCTCGTGCTACTGTGCAGGCTGAAGTTATACCAACGTCGGACAATTGCCTTAACAATAAATTTATGGCGTTAGACAACTCCATTCGGGCCATCAATACGAGAATAGACCAACTATTTAAGCTTATACAAGAAACTGTAGAGACTAATAAAGCTTTCAGAGAACTGGTTCAGGTTCTAATTACACGTATTCCTAAATGACCCAACCAACCTTAAAAATCGGATTGTGGAACGCTCGCGGATTAACAAGGGGCTCTGAGGAGCTTCGGATATTCCTCAGCGAGCACGATATAGACGTAATGCTTACCACGGAAACACACATGCGAGTTGGTCAGCGCATCTATCTCCCAGGGTATCTTATGTATCACGCCCACCACCCCAGTGGTAACAGTAGAGGTGGCTCTGCAGTCATCATAAAATCTAGACTTTGTCACAGCCCTCTGACACCTATCTCTACTAATGACAGGCAGATAGCGAGCGTGCACCTGCAAACATCGGTTGGGACCGTCACTGTAGCTGCTGTATATCTACCTCCAGCAGAAAGATGGATAGTAGATGACTTCAAATCCATGTTTGCTGCGTTAGGCAACAAATTTATTGCTGGTGGTGATTACAATGCCAAACATGCATGGTGGGGGAACCCAAGATCCTGTCCTAGAGGTAAAATGTTGCAAGAAGTCATCGCACATGGGCAATACCAAGTTCTGGCTACGGGCGAACCCACTTTCTACTCTTACAACCCTTTGTTAACACCATCAGCCCTTGATTTTTTTATAACCTGTGGGTACGGTATGGGCAGGCTAAATGTACAAACTCTCCAGGAACTCTCGTCGGACCATCTTCCTATTCTGGCTGAATTGCACGCTACGCCGTTAAAGAAACCACAACGCGTACGACTACTTGCCCATAATGCTGACATAAACATATTCAAAACTCATCTTGAACAGCTGAGTGAGGTAAATATGCAAATTCTGGAGGCGGTGGACATTGATAATGCCACAAGCCTTTTCATGAGCAAACTAAGTGAGGCTGCTCAGCTTGCTGCACCGAGAAATCGGCATGAAGTAGAGGCCTCCAGACCACTTCAACTTCCTCCCAGAATATTGGCACTGCTCAGGCTAAAACGAAGAGTTCGAAAAGAATATGCTAGAACAGGTGATCCCCGCATGCAACAGATCCACAGTAGACTGGCCAACTGCCTGCATAAGGCCCTTGCTCGAAGAAAGCAGGCCCAAATAGATACCTTCTTGGATAACTTGGGTACTGACGCGAGCACAAATTACTCACTGTGGCGTATCACGAAACGGTTCAAAGCTCAGCCCACCCCAAAATCAGCAATCAAAAATCCGTCTGGTGGCTGGTGTCGCACTAGCTTGGAAAAAACTGAAGTGTTCGCTAACAACCTTGAGCAACGTTTTACACCCTATAACTATGCACCGGAAAGTCTCTGTCGTCAGGTTGAAGAATATTTGGAATCGCCCTTTCAAATGAGCCTGCCTCCGAGTGCTGTCACACTGGAAGAAGTGAAGAATTTAATAGCCAAGCTGCCACTTAAGAAAGCTCCTGGAGAAGATCTTCTTGATAATAGAACCATTAGACTTCTCCCAGATCAAGCATTGCAGTTCCTTGCCTTAATATTCAACAGCGTTCTTGATGTTGGCTACTTTCCGAAAGCTTGGAAATCGGCGAGCATAATTATGATCCATAAGACTGGAAAAACACCGACAGACGTTGACTCGTACAGGCCCATCAGCTTACTCCCATCTCTGGGTAAAATTATGGAGAGGCTGATCCTAAACAGGCTGCTCACTTGCAAGGATGTTACCAAAGCGATTCCCAAATTTCAGTTTGGCTTCCGGTTGCAGCACGGTACTCCTGAACAACTACATAGAGTAGTGAACTTTGCTCTGGAAGCTATGGAAAACAAGGAGTATGCAGTAGGTGCCTTTCTTGATATTCAACAGGCATTTGGCAGAGTCTGGCACCCTGGGCTCCTGTACAAAGCGAAGAGGCTGTTCCCGCCGCAGCTATATTTGGTTGTTAAAAGTTTCCTGGAAGAACGCACATTCCACGTCTCTGTTGATGGGTACAAATCGTCAATCAAGCCAATTGCAGCTGGAGTTCCTCAAGGAAGCGTTCTTGGCCCAACCCTATACTCAGTTTTTGCTTCGGACATGCCTACTCACACACCAGTCACAGAGGTAGACGAAGAAGATGTGCTCATAGCCACCTACGCTGACGATACTGCTGTGCTCACGAAAAGTAAAAGTATCCTGGCTGCCACTTCGGGTCTACAGGAATACCTGGATGCATTCCAGCAATGGGCTGAGAACTGGAATGTGCGCATCAACGCTGAGAAGTGTGCCAATGTGACGTTCTCCAACCGAACAGGTAGCTGTCCGGGTGTCAGTCTGAATGGGAGACTGATCAGACACCATCAGGCTTATAAATACCTTGGTATTACCCTCGATAGGAAGCTCACCTTCAGCAGGCACATCACAAATATTCAGCAAGCGTTCAGGACCAAGGTTGCTCGGATGTCTTGGCTCATTGCACCACGCAACAAACTGTCGCTTGGCTGCAAGGTCAATATATACAAGTCCATATTGGCCCCCTGCCTGTTCTACGGCCTGCAGGTATACGGCATTGCTGCGAAGAGTCACCTTAATAAGATCCGGATCTTACAGGCGAAGACCTTAAGAAGAATTTCGGGGGCTCCTTGGTATATGAGAACAAGAGACATCGAACGCGACCTCAAGGTGCCCAAAATAGGAGACAAGCTCCAGAACATCGCCCAAAAATATATGGAAAGGCTTAATGTACACCCCAACAGCCTAGCAAGGAAGCTAGGAACTGCAGCTGTGGTCAATGCTGACCCTCGGACTAGAGTCAAAAGAAGACTCAAGCGACACCACCCTCAAGACCTCCCTGACCTGGTTTTGACCTAGAAAGTCTTAGTTTTAAAAATTCATTAGAATAATCAAATAAATAGTAATTATTATGTTATATCAACTATTATAATTCTCCCTATCGTTTTTAGGATTAAAAATCTGTTAGTCTTAAGTAACCAAGACATATTGTAAAATAAAATAATTTAAGCAGATCAAATTAAGTTGCCGCATGGGTAACAGTGCGTTGATCAAATAATAAAAACATCATCGTTCAAATACTGAAAAAAAAAAAAAAAAAAAAAACCAGTGATTTAGGCTTAGCTGAATCAAACGCATCATTGCAGTGCCTTTGGTGCTCCTTTGTCCGCCAATGGGCACTTCCGGGTGCCTGCTTGGTGGATGGTCGCTTGTCTTCCTCTAATTGCGTACAAGAAGCACTTAGGCTCGTTGGGGCAGTCAGCGGCCTTGTGTCCCACGGACCCGCATCTGAAACAGCACTGCTATCTGTCTACGATGCTTCTACAGTGGGCCGCTATGTGGCCTTTCTGCAGCCATTAATTCATTAATTCTCCGCCTCCGCAGCCTTGTGCGCTGTTTTAGTTGGAGCTCCTTCAATCTGGGGATTGAGTTTTTCATTGCCAGATTAATGCAATGATAATGATAATAATGATAAGCAGATTTGACTGCCCTCTTTCAACGCTACCTAATCTTAAGAACCCAAGAGCGAGGCTCTCCCGAAATACAAATATTGTTCAAATACTGAGGCTTCTCCTCAATCCAATTTGCATTTGATTTTTAGTCTTAAGCTGAGATCCAAAGAATAAAGTCGTGAAACTATTTCTCCTAAAAACTATTTTTTATTTCTTGGCGTTGTCCTTAGTCAACTGACGGGACATTAGTTCGACTCAAAAATAAAACAACAATTTTACTATATATAATAGCCGCATCTCTGCCGGCTTCACCAGGCAGCTAAGGCGCACTTCATAGCCTAAGAGGAATATTGTATTAGCTTTAATAATCAGTCGAGTTTTACATCTGATACGAACTTCACGATAAAAATAAACGGAGCTATGCTCCAGAAAAACATCTAAAGGATGTTATCTATAATGCAACATTTGTGTCTGTCACCTGGAGTAATAATGTTATTTTCAGACATTCCAATTAAGTTTTGCATTTTATACCTCCTGCCATGTTTTCGGCTTTTTACCTTTCGCCAAGTTATGGATATGCTGCTGGACGATGCGGCTCAGACGCATGCCATTCCGCCGGACAACATGGCTTAGGCGCAGAATAGGTTTTTATTTGCTGCCGCCCGGCTGGTCAAGAGAACAGGCGCAGGCCACGTAGTCGCCCACTTTGGGTCAGACGCGCCTTCGACTTAGGGGGTGGGTGAGCAGGGGAAAGTTGCGACGGTGGGAGTTATAATGATCCAGCTCGGTCGCCAGAGCCCCGTATTTAAAGTGTGACGCCTAAGCTGGGGGTTGGCTATTGGTCTGCTCCTTGACTTTTTACACTCTAGTTCTGCTTCTCCTGCTCGTTTGTGGTGCTCTCTTAGTTTCCAAGTTGCCCAAAATACCAGTCAGCAGCACAGGAGTGTTTGCTACGACCGTTTGTGGTCCTGTATCTGGGTTTCCATGTTGCCCAGAATACCAGTCAGCAGCACAGGAGTGTTTGCAACGGCCGGCGTAGCCGATCGTTTGGCAATTTCCGTAGCTGTTAGTTTTTGTCAGTGAGTGCATGCACCGAGAAAACGCCACCTGTGCCTGGGGACTCATGCATCCCACCAGCGCTACCAGACCGGGGTGCTTTAGCCAATTACCAGCACTGCTTTCCCAGCAGACTGTGAGATCAGCTGGCGTGACCAGCAAGTCTACGTGGTGGCAGCCACGAGGCCAAGAGAAACAACAAAGCGATAGAAGAGAAAGTTCGCTGCTAAGTTCTCTCACCCTGATCAGCCCCATGGATCGGTGCCGGCGGGTGATCCATGGACACTTGGATCTATGCCTTTTACTGGTGAGTACTCGGGCCAACACTGTATGATAGAGACAGCCACTCCTGTCTCCATCAAGCCGACGCCAACTACTCGCGCGCGCCTTACCGAATGATGAGTTCTGTTGGGTGCGCCTGTATGTTTTTTTTTTAATTCGTTTATTGAACCATTAAGATTAACTATTTAACTATTTACAATATAACATTAAGGAGGGCAAATCCAGGACCGCCCGCGGTATGGCCGTGAAGCATTGCTTCGCGAGGACGATCAGGATTTTCTCACTCGTGGACCCTCCTGGCACTCTCGGCTCTTCTGAGCTCGGAGGTTATCGCTGCGGCGAAGCTGATGACCGCTTGCCATTCCGCCTCCCCCAGCAGCATGAATGGGACTAGGTTGTCCGCATTCAGTCTGCTGCCAAGTGCGGTTTCCAGAGAGCTCCGTTTCCTTGCGTATTTATCGCACGAGAAGAGAACGTGCTCAGCTGTTTCGGCCAATCATCCGCCTCCTCATGTCCAAAGCGCTTCAGATAGCTGCGAAAGCAACCGTGCCCACTGATCAGCTGCGTTAGATGGAACGATATTTCGCCATGCTTCCGTTCTATCGACGGCTTGAGGTTGGGAGTCAGCTGCTACGTCCAGCGACCTTAAGCTCGTTGTTCCACCTGTGCTGCCATGTCTCCAGGGTGTGCTGCCTTGCTTCTGCTCGTATTGCCCTCTTGACGCAGGGGGAGAGGCTTCTACCGTGGGTTTGGTTGAAGACCATTTTGTTTTCCTGCGCTTACAGGTCTAAAGGCGGTATTCCTGCGATCATCAATGCCGCCGCGTTGGACACTGTTCTGAAGGCGCAGCAGATACATAGTGCCGACAGTCTGTGGGTAGCATTTAGGCCCTGGACGTAGCTTTCGGTTCCCAGCGCTTTTGCCCACACCGGGACGGCATATAGCATGGTCGCTTGGGTGACGCTCGTCAGCAGTCGTCTACTCGCCTGTTTTGGGGCTCGGGTGTTCAACATTATGGTTCATAGCGCTCGATTTACTCCTGCTGCTTTCAAGCCAGCGTAGGCTACGTGTTCACGGAACGAAAGCCTGGTGCCTATCATGACTACCAGGTACTTAATTTCCCGAGTGGAGGACACCGTGGTACTGCCTACTTCGACAGTGGCCGTCTCCACTGCCTTCCTAGAGCTAATCAGGTCAGCCTCCGTCTTCTCCGGCGCCAGCTCTAGCACCATTGAACTGAGCCAATGTTCAATGGCCCTGATGTTTTGGTTACACTTCTCTTCGGCCTTGCCGGTATGCTTGTCAACAACGAGCAAGGCCACGTCGTCCGCGAAGCCTACGATCTCGCTCCTCCCGACCAGCGGTAGGCGAAGTATGCCGTCGTACATGATGCTCTACAGAAGCTGGCCGAGAACCGAGCCTTGCGGGACTTCACCGGTGACCTGGTGCCTGAAGACTCCTTCCGACGACTCGCACAGTGGGACCCGATCTGAAAAATAGCTGCGGATGATACTGACTAGGTAGGCTGGGACGATGAAGCCAATTAGTGCCTCTAGGTTCCGGTCCCACCTCGCTGTGTTTAAGGCGTTCCTGATGTCTAGTGTGACCATGAGGCAGTACTCTTTGCTACCCCCCTTCCATCTGGTGCTCTCGATTGCTTGGGCCGCTACTTCGACCACTCTATTGACAGCGTCGACGGTGGACCTCCCCGTTAGCCTGTACGACGAGCAGTCTGGGCTAGCCGCCGTCCGGTAGGGCTCGCTAAGTAGCGCAAGCTTTTTTTTTTTTTCGCACGGGTCCCACGGCCACACCTCCCGCGACTATTGACAATAGTCGAAATATGGTCAGAAAATTGTAGTTTTGGGTCCAGAAGAACACCAAGATCATCAACTCGTGTTATTCTGTCCAGAGGGCACCCACTTAGAGTGTAAGTCGTGCGTATTGGGTTGGCACGACAAAAGGTCATAACTTTCCACTTGGAGCCATTTAAGTCTAATATGTTATCACGGCACCATATTTGAAATCGGTCTAGATCGGATTGAAAGTCCAAATGGCAAGAAGTGTCCTTGTACTGGAGCCATAATTTAACATCGTCTGCGTACATAAGTACACGCGAATGTTTTATTATTAAGGGGAGGTCGTTAATAAATAAGGTAAAAAGAAGCGGACCAAGATGGCTGCCTTGTGGGACACCGGATGTGACTCGGAGAATAGAAGATAAAGAATTTTTAAAGAGGACTTGTTGTGTCCTGCCATTCAGATAGCTTGAAATCCAATTTAGTAGATCAACAGGGAAACCTATAAGATCAAGTTTTCTTATTAGAAGGTAATGATTAACAGAGTCAAATGCTTTACTTAAATCAGTGTAGATGACATCTGTTTGAAGATTATTTTTGAAACCCTGTATTACGAAAGAAGTTAGCTCCAAGAGGTTAGTGGTTGTAGATCTGCGTTTCATAAAACCGTGCGTTTACTCTGCGTTAACGCACCGTCTGCACTAGCAGGTCTTGGGCTGCCGTGCAGTGATTCACGTTTACAGGGTGCGCCTGTATGTGTGTGTCCGTGTGTGGTTAGCCTTCTAGGCTAAAGGGCGAGCTCGGGCTAGTGTTGATAATTCGCTGACTAACTCTGAGGCTTTCATAGCCTTAAATATAATTATTAATAATAAAATATACATTAACATTTACATTTACATGTGAGTAGTTACTATTGGTTGGAGACATGGGCAAGGGTCTAAATTGCATTATTATTATTTTTTGGTTTATATTTACATTTATATTTGTATTTATATTTACATTTACATCTACATCTTATACTTTTTCCATATTAGAATTAGTATTTGTGGAGCCTCACAATGTGTATAAATTTGTATACCCGTTACTCTTAGAGTAAAAGGGTGAAGTAGATTAGTTGAAAAGTTTTTAACAGGCATAAGATAGCGTTTACAACCATATACAGTATACATATTATTGATCAATATCAATAGCCGAGTCGATCTGGCTCAGTCCGTCTGTCCGTTCGTATGCACGTCGAGATCTCAGGAACTATAAAATCTAGAATGTTGAGATGAAGTATGCTTAAGTATGCTCCAGACAACTAGACGTAGCGCAAGATTGTTAACCCGTGTTGCCATATACTGTATATACTGTAAAATATACGTAACATACAGATCCATTGCGTGAGTTGTTTACATGTTTGCAGAAGATATTCTGCCTATACAGTGTTTGGTTATGCAGCCTGCAGACAGCAGCAGCTCATCACAAATTTGATTTATTTATTTACCGCTCTTATACATTCCTCTAAGCAGCGATAGATTTTGCATTCCCCTTCATGCTATGTTCCTCTCTCTATCAATAAAGAGCAAGCACATCTGTTTTAATCTTTATTCTGTAAAACTGGCTAATTGCCTTCTGCATAACAAGCTCAGTTACAAATTAAGTGTTGATCGCACCGGTACTGCTGTGATACACTTTAACTTTTACTCGGTTCGGTACGGGCACTGCCGCCGTTCGATATACAGCCCTGTGTGGCAAAATATATTTAAATACAACTGAAATATTAATTCAAACTACCGTTATAAATTGACATCACATTTCTTAATGTCAACGAAAAAGCTCATTGCCTAAACATTTGGTGATCCCGACGTGATTCGTAACATTTTTTTTATCTGTTCATTTTGGTGTGTACATAAGTGGCTGCACTCTTCGCGCTAGCTACTTTTCGTTTATCGCAAGCCTATTCGCAAGGCAAGGCAAAGGAATTGCCTTTGTGCATAAACACACACACATCATTGTTATTGGGTGTGTGCAGTTTGGTTGCCGGTGCAAATATAGTGCTTTTAAAACTGTCAACAATTGTGCGTGCATTTTACACTGACCGGATTAAAATTCAGTGCGTGAATTATTCAAATATATTAAAATGTTAAACAACGACACAGTCAGTTTGCCAGCTGACAGGATAACATTTTTAAAGCGCAAGGAAAACTCCACATTTGTCGACGCTGCAGGATCTGCAGAACCCCCGAATCGGTCACTTGCCTGAATGATGATGGTCTGCATTTAAAGAATTAATAAACCAAACAGAGGGTTCGTTCAACTGGGGCTTACGATTCCCCTGAGGAACTGGATCTCAATCAAATGGGAAGCGAATCGCGCGACCAGTTCCAAGACATTGTCTTTAAAATGCGGTATGTGATAAAAACGGAACTCAGTAGACGCAAACGTGAGAGAGATAGCGTCAAGATCCAGGAACTCAGTGGTCTGGTTCTCTATTTCGACAACCGAATGTGCCTGACCTGAAGCTGCGTGGCCTTTAGAAACCAGCATTACGTTATCGTCGGCTTTAACGGTACAGCGCTCTTGCACTAACTCTCGCAGTAACTTCGGGCTTGAGATTAAAGACGATATGATCTTCGCTATAGGCGACTTTAACGGCGTCTCAACGATTTCTCATACGGATTTCTATGTAGAAACAGACGAATGGATGAAAGCCACAGATATGAATATTGTTATTTCCGTCTTGTCTTGCCAATAACATAGCTGGACTCCCAAACAAGCGAGAGAAAAACGAGTGAACGGTGGTTTTTTTTTTTTTGAGCTCCGATTTTTATTTTGTATTTGTCAAACCAGCCGAGGTTTATAATAATTATCTTTTAGTATCTTATATTGTAAACATAATTATTAAAGATACGGTCGCTTCGCGAGTGATTCTTTGTGATTTATGCAGTAGCTTAAACAAATAATCAAAGTTTTTTTTCGTCTTTGTGTTTTGTGCGTTGTTCGTAGTGCTGTTTGGTGTTGTTTTTTGCATGCACATAAACTGCACTGTGCTCTTATTCTCCCGCACTCACTCTTTCGCCCTTTCGCTCCCTCACGCAAAATCTAAAATTTCTGAGCGGTTCTTGGTTCTTTTAACAGATCGCCTGAAAGTTTTTGATATTGTGTTTTCGTGCACAGTGGTCTGATTTAAGACAAATATGGAAACAGTGTTATCTGCTTTTATAAAAATTGCTGCCAGGTTATAAAACCTGATCATCAAAAATGATTTGTTGGCTATGTGATAGAATGGTGCATACTAAGTGCTATGGCTTTAATGACCGAACAAGTGATGACCTAGAAAAGGGTAAAAATCTAAATTACTGTAGTGATGCTTGCCTTGTGGTTGCGAACGAGACTTGTGGCTCCCAAACAAGCGAGACTATATACACAAAGAGCGGGATCGCCGCCATTGTATCATTTATTTAAAAGTTGTAATAAAGGTAATACTAATATAATAAAACACCACATTAATAAGTTATTATCATAAATAAGTACTGCTCGAAGGCGCTTTTCAGCGCTCAGCTTGTGGGACCTTTTGCACTTCCGAAGTGGATGGGTTCCCGGGCAGACTCGGCAGCAGTAGCTACAAGGACTGTGCGTCATGAGGATGAGGATCTATCCTAGGAAATTTTGTCTGTCAAGGAAAAAGCAAAACTGGGCTTAGTATAGCAGACTACACCTTGGAATGGGGAAAGAGCCCGAATCTCTAGGTACGGAGGACTCATGGTCCTCCGCTGGTAGGGGAATGACCTCATGGACAGGGAGCTTTATAGAGCCGCGAGACGTACGAATCTCAACGACTCGAATGCGATCATCGGCTCCAGGGAAGGCAGAAACGATTCTGCCGAGCCGCCATTCGTTCTATGGAACATTGTTCGCCTTGACGACTACCATATCATCGTCGACTTGGAGATTCCTGGTCGGAAATTGCCATTTATTGCGTTTGTGGAGTTCTTTAAGATATTCTCTCGGAGGTGTCGAGGGCAAGCCTCGATCTTAGCGAGAAGTGTCTCCAACTCCTCAAACGTGTACTTGAGGGATGACGTACACTTATAGAAAAAGGATTTGAAAATGTTCACGCCCGCTTCCCACAGACCACCCATATGTGGAGCTCCGGGTGGGATGAAACGAGTCCACACGAGCCCCTCATAGCTATATGCATCAGTCGTCACAGACCCTTGGGTGGCTTATAGGAAGTCCCATTATCCGAATGGACCCGCAGAGGACAACCGCACCTCGCTGCGAAAAGAGCAAAGGCCGCCAGGAATTTTTCAGTAGTAAGATCGGAGGTGCGTTCCAAAAATACACAAGCACACAAACATATTTCTTCGTTATATCCTTTATTGGTAGGAGATGCGTGGTTGGGTGAGAGAACTTAGCAGCGAACTTTCTCTTCACTACCGGTCCACCGGTCGTAGCATACACTCCTGGGCTGCTGACGGGTATCCTTGGCAACATCCCATGGAAACCCCGAGAGGGGAACACAAACGGACAGGAGAAGCATAATAAGAGTGTAAAAAGTCAAGGAGCAGACCAATAGTTAACCCCTTCGCTTATGCGGCACACTTAAAATCCGGGGCTCTGGCGACCGAGCTGGAGCGGTAGTCCACGGCGCCTCTGAACCAAGGTGGCCTAAGAAGCATCGATTTGAAGCATAACCATCACCTGTCAAAAGGCATAAATACGCACTCCTGCCAGGAGGAAACATCCAAAATATAAATACTTCAGTTGGCAGACACATGTTGAAGTCCACCCTTTTCTAATCTCGAGGCCAGGGTACGGATGTTGGAGGACCGACAAAACATTTCCACAAACCAGCCTCGACGGCGGCACACTTTCTGGCGGACTAAGTAATGAATCAAGTGCACCTACAACGGATAAAGACCGCTTGGTGTTCGGTAAAAGGTCCAAGGTCCTAAGGACCCCACCCCAGAACCCAAACGATGGCAGCCACAAGAGGCTATTAGAAGTGACCTCCCCGTCTAACAGAGTCCAACCAGCAAAGCGGGTAAAGACCCCCCATCTGGAAGTCGAGGAGATGGGAGCAATCCTGGACGACCTTCTGACGAAGGTCAACCACAACGGGGTGAGGAGCATTAATCTGGCAATGAAAAACTCGTTCGCCAGATTGAAGGAGCACCAACTAAAGCTGGGCACAAGGCTGCCGGAGGCGGAGAATTCGCATGTCGGACGCACCGCAAGAACCGATGCTAGCCAACAGAACACCCCGAAGCGCCCCTCCATGATGGTACCAAACCCAAGGATAGGCTCTACGGCGCTGTCAGCTAAGAAAGTTCAGCGATCCGACTACCAGAAGGCAGCGGGACCACAGCGCCTACTCAGTGCTCCGCTCCACGCCACTGCAGCGGGAAGAAAGTCACAACAGCCGCACATGAAGGGACCACCAAGAGAGAGTCCTGATGCGCTGGTTATCAGCCCATCACCTGGGTTACCGTACCGCGAAGCGCTGTTGCTGGACACAAGAGACCTGGACGCCATAGCAGAAAATGGAACCATGGTCAAGAGGACATGGTCCTCTTCGCCTCTGCCCAAGACTCGACGCAGAAGCTTAAGGTGGACATGGAAGACCGCGCCAGCCTTCGCACGTTAACATAATCAAAAGTATTTTTTGATTCGCGACCTAGACGAGCTAACTACAGAGGATGATCTGAGGAGGGTCCTGAAGTCCCAGGCAGATATCCCAGCAGCAGTTGTAGCAATCAAGAGCTTCCGAGCATCGCAGTATGGAGAAAAGACTGTTGGAATAGCAGTTCAAGCAAATCTGGCGGATCCGCTGATCAAGCGTGGCAAATTGAGGGTAGGATGGTCCCAATGCCTGAAATAGGAACCGGAGCACCGGCAAAGATGCTTCAAATAACTAGAGGAAGGCCACAAAGCGGACCATTGTAGAAACGCCGTAGACAGAAGCCAGTGCTGCTACAGATGCGAGTCCGCTGGACACAAGGCCGCAGAGTACCCCAGCGAGTGATCATTTGGCCATCATTTGTATTCTGGCCCTTCTAGACCCAAGCCCAACAGCAACTAAAGCCAGGAAAAAATTGGAAGCGGACACCCTGGACACGCAGTTATTTCGAGAGCAGTTCCTACCCTTGGGTGACCTCTCTCGGTCGCAGTTTGGCTTCAGGAAAGCGCGGTCCATGGTCGACGCAGTCAACAGAGTGGTCGAAGTGGCGGCCCAAGCAATCAAGGGCACCATATGGAAGGGGCTAAGCAAAGAGTACTGCCCCATGGTCACACTGGACATCAGGAACGCCTTCAACACAGCGAGGTGGAACCGGATCCTAGAAGCACTAATTGGCTTCAGGGTGCCAGCCTACCCAGTCAGGATTGTTCGCAGCTACTTCTCGAGACGGGTCCTACGCTGCGAGTCGTCTGAAGGAGTCTTCGGGCAGCATGTCACCGGTGGAGTCCCGCAAGGCTCGGTTCACCGGTGGAGTCCCGCAACGGTCGGTTCTTGGCCGTGTATGACGGGATATTCCGCCTACCGCTGGTTGGTAGGAGCAAGTTCGTAATCTTCGCGGACGACGTCGCTTTGCTGGTTGTTGACAAGCATCCCGGTCAGGCTATGGTAACGTGCAACAGAAACATCAGGGCTATTGAACAGTGAATCAGCTCAATGGGGCTAGAACTGGCGCCGGAAAAGACGGAGGCTGTACTGATAAGCTCCAGGGAGGTAGTGGTGGCGGCCACTGTCGAAGGTGGCAGTACCTCGGTGGCCTCCTCTCGGGCAATTAAGTACTTGGCAGTCATGATAGACACCTAGCCTACGCTAGCTCGAAAGCAGCAGAAGTAAGTCGGTCATTATTAACTCATTATTAACAATAATGTAAACCAAGCCCACGGTAGGAGCCTCTCCTCCAGCGGTCAATACGAGCAGAAGCAAAGCAGCGCACACTGGAGACATGGCAGCACAGGTTATTTTTTTCTCATATTTTTATTTTTGCCACGGCTTTTCTAACGCCCGAAGACCGCAATAGACAGCCACGCCTACATTCTTGAAAAATCTGTGGATAATTTTTTCATAAGTTTAATAGTCTTGTAAATTTCTATCGATTAGCCAAAAAACTTTTTGTCACGTAGCGCCCTAAACTAACACGCCTACACTTTTGAAAAAGGTTAAGATTTAACTTAGTTTCGTGTCTTGTCATATTTTATCGGTAACCATAAAAACACTGTTTGTTTTATTTGCTTACGGACGCGAAGCTTTGTAGTGGTACTTTCGTGCCTTTTTACCGCATGATCAGGAAGATGATAAGTCGGAGAATTATGAGTCGACGGAACTACATTCATATGACCCAGATCCATATACTCCTGGATCGCGATGTCATATTGTATTTTTAGGGGAAAGTCTCTTTTTAAAGGATTATCGTTTCTTAGAAACTGAGCTAACGCAATGGACCTCAAAAATCCTAAATTGGATCCGGAATTTTTGTGGGTCACAGAATGGGAGCGTCACAACGTACCTTCCGCTTGCGTCTTTCATTGTAGTTTGGACGAATTAATAAGATCAGACTCTTTTACCATCTTGACTGGTAGATCCTCGACCTTACAGACTGCTGAGAAGTGTGGCGAGCGGATCAGTGTCGCCTAATCCTTCACGACCTGAGTCATGAAGGATGCGACCCGTTTCGGATTACCATTGGAAGAGCGGACAGATCCTTCAGAGAATTCCGGGGGATGGGATAGGAGTGCCTGCTATTTCCAGAATAACGTACGCCATCTAATTGTACACCTGGAGTATTCGGAGATCGAATCCGGCCTCTGGCGATACAATTTAGACATATCTGCTTCTTTTTGGTGTAGTCGGATCGTGCGTTAACTGACATATGGTGAAAGCGTGCGTACTATTGTAACGTGTAACGAATTGAAATGATGGATGACTGGAGTACCTGTACTTGCGGGCGCACGCTTTAGAGAACGGCTCTAGCTCATGGCATTGGGTGTGGTGGTCTTGCTTGTACAGATCTCGTTTCGTTACAGACAATAATGAATAAGATCAAAAAATTGAGCGTGCTTGCAACAACAACAAAATGAAGGAGCTAGAATACAAAATCGGAGGAAGCAAATTAATACTTTCGGAAGCGGACAGTTCTAGAATGGGAGGAAAGTTTGAGAACTTGTCGCCTGCGAAGCACAGGTTGAATCGTGTTCGCGTATTGCCCTACCCTACCTAAGACCACTTTCCTTAAGAGCATATCTCTAGAGGACCCTATAGTGCCCTACGTCCGGAGAAACATCAGCCGAGTCGGTATTTAGGTTTTTTAGAAATTCATATTTTCAATATCAATCGGTACTTAATAATTAATAATTTAAGTTTGTTTTATTTGCTTACGGACGCGAAGCTTTGTAGTGGTACTTTCGTGTCTTTTTACCGCATGATCAGGAAGATGATAAGTCGGAGAATTATGAGTCGACGGAACTACATTCATATGACCCAGATCCATATACTCCTGGATCGCGATGTCATATTGTATTTTTAGGGGAAAGTCTCTTTTTAAAAGATTATCGTTTCTTAGAAACTGAGCTAACGCAATGGACCTCAAAAATCCTAAATTGGATCCGGAATTTTTGTGGGTCACAGAATGGGAGCGTCACAACGTACCTTCCGCTTGCGTCTTTCATTGTAGTTTGGACGAATTAATAAGATCAGACTCTTTTACCATCTTGACTGGTAGATCCTCGACCTTACAGACTGCTGAGAAGTGTGGCGAGCGGATCAGTGTCGCCTAATCCTTCACGACCTGAGTCATGAAGGATGCGACCCGTTTCGGATTACCATTGGAAGAGCGGACAGATCCTTCAGAGAATTCCGGGGGATGGGATAGGAGTGCCTGCTATTTCCAGAATAACGTACGCCATCTAATTGTACACCTGGAGTATTCAGAGATCGAATCCGGCCTCTGGCGATACAATTTAGACATATCTACTTCTTTTTGGTGTAGTCGGATCGTGCTTTAACTGACATATGGTGAAAGCGTGCGTACTATTGTAACGTGTAACGAATTGAAATGATGGATGACTGGAGTACCTGTACTTGCGGGCGCACGCTTTAGAGAACGGCTCTAGCTCATGGCATTGGGTGTGGTGGTCTTGCTTGTACAGATCTCGTTTCGTTACAGACAATAATGAATAAGATCAAAAAATTGAGCGTGCTTGCAACAACAACAAAATGAAGGAGCTAGAATACAAAATCGGAGGAAGCAAATTAATACTTTCGGAAGCGGACAGTTCTAGAATGGGAGGAAAGTTTGAGAACTTGTCGCCTGCGAAGCACAGGTTGAATCGTGTTCGCGTATTGCCCTACCCTACCTAAGACCACTTTCCTTAAGAGCATATCTCTAGCGGACCCTATAGTGCCCTACGTCCGGAGAAACATCAGCCGAGTCGGTATTTAGGTTTTTTAGAAATTCATATTTTCAATATCAATCGGTACTTAATAATTAATAATTTAAGTTTGTTTTATTTGCTTACGGACGCGAAGCTTTGTAGTGGTACTTTCGTGTCTTTTTACCGCATGATCAGGAAGATGATAAGTCGGAGAATTATGAGTCGACGGAACTACTTTCATATGACCCAGATCCATATACTCCTGGATCGCGATGTCATATTGTATTTTTAGGGGAAAGTCTCTTTTTAAAAGATTATCGTTTCTTAGAAACTGAGCTAACGCAATGGACCTCAAAAATCCTAAATTGGATCCGGAATTTTTGTGGGTCACAGAATGGGAGCGTCACAACGTACCTTCCGCTTGCGTCTTTCATTGTAGTTTGGACGAATTAATAAGATCAGACTCTTTTACCATCTTGACTGGTAGATCCTCGACCTTACAGACTGCTGAGAAGTGTGGCGAGCGGATCAGTGTCGCCTAATCCTTCACGACCTGAGTCATGAAGGATGCGACCCGTTTCGGATTACCATTGGAAGAGCGGACAGATCCTTCAGAGAATTCCGGGGGATGGGATAGGAGTGCCTGCTATTTCCAGAATAACGTACGCCATCTAATTGTACACCTGGAGTATTCGGAGATCGAATCCGGCCTCTGGCGATACAATTTAGACATATCTGCTTCTTTTTGGTGTAGTCGGATCGTGCGTTAACTGACATATGGTGAAAGCGTGCGTACTATTGTAACGTGTAACGAATTGAAATGATGGATGACTGGAGTACCTGTACTTGCGGGCGCACGCTTTAGAGAACGGCTCTAGCTCATGGCATTGGGTGTGGTGGTCTTGCTTGTACAGATCTCGTTTCGTTACAGACAATAATGAATAAGATCAAAAAATTGAGCGTGCTTGCAACAACAACAAAATGAAGGAGCTAGAATACAAAATCGGAGGAAGCAAATTAATACTTTCGGAAGCGGACAGTTCTAGAATGGGAGGAAAGTTTGAGAACTTTTCACCTGCGAAGCACATGATAGACACCTAGCCTTCGCTAGCTCGAAAGCAGCAGAAGTAAATCGGTCATTATTAACCATAATGTGAACACACGACGTCCAAAACAGGCGCACAGACGACTGCGGACGAGCGTCACCCGCGCGAGCACGCTAAAAGCAGCTCCGGCGTGGGCAAAAGCGCTTGAAATTGGCTCTACGTATCTTCTGTGCCTTCAGAACAGTGTCCAACGAGGCGGCATGGTGATCGAAGGAATACCGCCTCTAGAACTAATAGGTAGGAGCCTCTCCCCCAGCGGTCAATACGAGCAGAAGCAAAGCAGCGCACACTGGAGAAATTGCAGCACAGGTTATTTTTTTCTCATATTTTTATTTTTGCCACGGCTCTTCTAACGCCATAAAACCGCCATAGACAGCCACGCCCACATTCTTGAAAAATCTGTGGATAATTTTTTCATAAGTTTTATAGTCTTGTAAATTACTATCGATTAGCCAAAAAACTTTTTGGCACGTAACGCCCTAAACTAACACGCCTACACTTTTGAAAAAGGTTAAGATTTAACTTAGTTTCGTGTCTTGTCATATTTTATCGGTAACCATAAAAACACTGTGGCCGCTGGCCACACTGAACACGTATTGAAAATATCGCCGCTTCAGGATCTAGATCGTTAGATCGGATTGATGGACTGGACCAGCATGAAGGATATAAGTTAAGTTTGTTTTATTTGCTTACGGACGCGAAGCTTTGTAGTGGTACTTTCGTGCCTTTTTACCGCATGATCAGGAAGATGATAAGTCGGAGAATTATGAGTCGACGGAACTACATTCATATGACCCAGATCCATATACTCCTGGATCGCGATGTCATATTGTATTTTTAGGGGAAAGTCTCTTTTTAAAGGATTATCGTTTCTTAGAAACTGAGCTAACGCAATGGACCATGAATATCCTAAATTGGATCCAGAATTTTCGGGTTCACAGAGCGGGAGTGTCACCTTCCCGCTTGCGTCTTTCATTGTAGTTTGCACGAATTAATAAGATCAGACTCTTTTACCATCTTGACTGGTAGATCCTCGACCTTACAGACTGCTGAGAAGTGTGGCGAGCGGATCAGTGTCGCGACCCGTTTCGGATTACCATTGGAAGTGCGGGCAGATCCTTCAGAGAATTCCGGGGATGGGATAGGAGTGCCTACTATTTCCAGAATAACGTACGCCGTCTAATTGTAGACCTGGAGTATTCGGAGATCGAATCCGGCCTCTGGCGTTACAATTTAGACATAGCTGCTTCTTTTTGGTATAGTCGGATCGTGCGTTAACTGACATATGGAGAAAGCGCGCGTACTATCTTAACGGTTGGTTCTCTTTGGAGCCCAAGTCACACCCGTTCGGTTAAGTGCTGACCTTTGTCTCGAACGATTGAATTTTTTTCTGAACTGCATGAGTCGGGATCTTATCCTCGATGGCCTCCAATATCCGATTCCTTTCGCTCAGGAAGCTGTTCATTTCTTCTCAATTTTCGGATTTTTACCTTAAGGGCTATTCCCATAAGGAGAGGGTCAGCTTTGGCAGTTAGCTTGAGCACAGGAAAACCAACACACAATCCCAGTTGTCAGTGGATATGTGAGAATGCACTATCGCTGAATCGTGAACTGCAGCTCTTTTAGAGCATGACCAGATTCTTAAGATATCGAATTCAAGTTGAAAAGGAGCTTGAGTTGGGACTTGGCGATTCCCTCACTCATAAGAGAGGATTTTGTGTCAGTCTGGAGTTGACAGCTTGTGGTGGTTAATATAAACTGTTGTGAAAAGGTCCCAGAAAGTGGGCTATTGGAGTAGTCTCGAAGACTTCCGTATCGCAAGGAGGCAAGCGGCAACTGGATGAAATTAGCCGCGGAGAGTGATAGTTTTCCGCTAGTGAAGACTCACTAAACGATTTCGTCAATGGTCGAACTGCTCGGTGGAAGGTGCCTTCCTTTGGTATTGAAAATTGCCGCTCTGCCTTTTGGACTAGCGGACTTGGGTGCTTGCTTAGCGCGAGTGGATAACGGTGAGTGTGGGCGCTCACCGCAGAATAGCGCGGCTAGCCAGTATTTGTAAGTTAACACAAGCCAACGAACTAGAACAGTTGGCTCAGTTTATGAAACATAATATCAAAGTGCTGATAGCATTGGGCCGGAAACCCGTGCGCAGCCGACAAACAGCATATTTGCGTGGCCGATGCGAGTCTTTGTTAGCTTTAAGAATCATTTTAAGTTTCAGTTTGAATTTGCATTTACCAGAACGAGTGGCAGCTCGTCAACTCCGACTAAGCGTCGTAAAACATATTTTTATTACTTACTCTGCCAGACCGCAAGGCTGGCAGTTAAAAGAGGAAAGTTCCTCTCAACGTAAATAATAATCTTCTGCTCCCCGGACTCACCGGAGTAGCCAGCGAAGGAAGCCTTTCACCTCTGGAGGAACCCTGACGACGACAGTATCGCAAGAAGGTGCGATCAATCTTTAAATAATTGGCGCTCAACTTGTGGTAAAAACCACCACTCACCACTAACCATCACCAACACCGCCCACACAGCTTCTAAATTTGCGGCAAAGCAAAAGACAGCGGCGCGGAAGAAGTGAAGGGAATAAGTTACAAAATAACACACACACCGAAAAAAATCATGTGAGTAGGAACCGATGCTAAACGCATTTTAAGTCTGTTAATATATTTATGTAGAAACCGCTGCACAGAAGCGTTTAAAAAAAATACATTGTTAATCAACGCCAATGTTACAGTAAAATATAATTATTACCAACAAAAATTATTTTAAACAAAAATCAATGTGAATAGAATCAAAAATCATATACTTATTTTTTTTTTCATTTTATATTTCCGTTCGATTCAAGCGCAACATTCGGCGCTGCAGCCGTTGTCTTTATTTATTGTTTGTCTGTCTTGGCCAACTGCCACCCACACAGGCAGCTTTTGCATACCTAAGCGAGTTGGACTGCTCATGCAGCCCGTATTCTCACAGTATAGGAATAATAGACCATACTCCACCGACTCAGAGTCCGATAGCGAAAATCAAGCTCCCCCTCTAAGACGTGTAACCGCGAATCCCCCTGCAATGGCGATAGATCCAGAACAGCTCAAAGCTGTAATACAGGCAATTGTGGCCAGTACTTCAGCGGAGGAGGCCGCCAAAAACGAACTCGCACAAAATGCGTCAGAAAATTCAGGAGCTTGCCAGAGGGTTGGCACAGCATGCATATGTCGCGCCCACCTCAGCCGTGGCCCCCGTAATCAGAACCTATGAACCCACAGATATAACCAATAATTTTCCATGTGGCGTGACTTTAGACGCCGTTAAATATTTGCCTGAATTCTCGGGGTCACAGGAATCATATGTTTCGTGGCGACAAGCGGCGATAGCCGCATATTTTCATCTCGGGACTTAAACGCAACCTTACTGACATGCTTTTCGCGGCAAAGACGAAAGACATGCCATCAGCTCTGGCTTTAGCGCAAGAAGTGGAATCTAACCACGAAAGGTACGTTTTTGCGGCCAGTTTTGTAAAAAGTCAGGGAGACAAAGATCGCAAACCTATTGCAAAGGCGCAGGATCGTCAACTTGACAAGTACGACCACCATGACCCACAACCTAATAATACCAAAAATCCGTATTTCAATAGGCAGCATAAGGTACAGGCTCACGCCGACCCGCAAAATGTAAAAATTACAAAAACAACGGCACACCAGAGCCTATGGAGGTCGATCCCTCATTTTCTAAATTGCTGCAGCCGACCCAGCCACATCTAAGCGCACAGGCGCCGTGAGGAAACAGTAAAAAATTAACTTCATTACGCAGAATGCAAAAGAAAAGACCGGAGCATATGCCGCCGCCGCCTCCAAAGCGGAATCGAAAATAAACGACGATGCCATTGCCGAGTCTGATTCTGACTACGTCAATTTTTTTGGGGAAAATCCCTGTTACCCGTCATCAGACGAAGAGTAGCAGGGGTACCAATGAATTTCCTTCTAGACACCGGCGCGTCAAAAAATGTCATCCGACCTCGCAAAGAGCTAAAGGGTACCCGCCCGGTGGACTCTCCTTTCGAAGTTCACTCAATTCATGGCGCCACCACTGTAACAAAAAAATGCTTCGTCTCGATTTTTAATTTAAAAGCGACTTTTTTCATTCTACCAGATTATACAATATTCGACGGGATAATCGTCAACAAATGATAAAAACCCAATATGGGTGGTTGATAAAAAAGGAACCGACCGGCAATCAAAATAGACGATTAGGCATAAACTTTCGTAAGCTTAAAGAAAGGACTATCCCGGACAAATACCCGATGCCAGATATCTCCATGATACTGGGCAACTCGATCCTTCGGATAAAGGCACTTAGTTCTTGGGTATTACCACTGAATGTTGGTGTTTGGCTTAAGGCTTGATTGAGATGGAATTCCGATAATAGTTTGATTTGCTCGGTTGCCATTGTTGATGATATTATTTTTATTTTTGTTTTTACACTTTTATTGACCGTATGCATTAGGTTTGACTATTGCGTGCCAACCACCTATTATACGTAGTTCTTTTGCGGATAAATAAGAGTTAATTGTATTACGATTTTATGTTCACTTTAGCGCCGATTCGCGTGGTTCAATATTAAAAGACACGCTTGGTCGTACAAGGATCTTTTGTCACTAGATTGATATTTGTAAACAACTCGCACAATTTTACCTATTTGTCCTACCGACTACGCCATTTACGAATTCAGACGAGAGTTTAATAAAATGTAATGTGCACACATATCGAATAAGCACTGTATCAAATCAGAACATTGGGAACAATCACATTGTAGCACTTTTGCAACAATGTTTATGTAAGACTTTTCAGTTCCCAGGCATATCTTGAGTGCTCAGCAATCTGACCACACAAGAATGCTATTCAGACCAGAAGTGCAGAGTCAGCATAATTAGCATGCGCGACTGCTCGATCTTTATGTGCACATGACTCTCTTAGACAGCGGCGCTCTCGCTGCCAAAGTTAAGTACATAAGAGCAAAGCAACGTCTCTGCCGGCGCAGACGGATTGCATTTGGCTAGCTTGGACTCTTCAAGACCAAGTACAAAGCAGTCGTAAAAGAGTCGTCAAAGAGCCTTCAACATGTCCTAATTGAATATTAATGAGTCTTAACAGAAGTTACAATTTTACTGATATCATACTGAATCTCTATTTCAATAAAAGTAATATAAAGAACACAAAAATGCATTACAATTATTACATGGCGGCCGTGACAGGGTCACTTAAGCCTGTAAAACAATAATAAAAAGAAATATATAAAAGTTAAAATGCGAACAGTGACCATTAAAAAATAAAATTGTGACAATTGATCAAACCCAGACGACAACAGAAGCCGCAAACTGGAGGACTCTGCTCCTATCGAGCAAAGGGACGCACCTACTCTACAAGAGGCACTAGAGGTGTGTCCAAACGATGGACCACGCCCACTCACAATAGCTGAGTATAGGGCAAGAAGACAGCCGAAACCAAAAATAAAGAAGAAAAGAAGCGGCAAAAGGATCAAGCTTCTTCAACAACGGAGATTAATAAAGGACCTAATAAAGACGGCAACTACGGAGGAAGAGAAAACTAACCAAGCCAAAAATCTGGAAGCGATTGAAGCCAAATTGTGCAGTGGTGCGCAATAACGCAGTTGAGGCTGTATTTAATACCAATGCCCCAATCTGCCTTAATATTAAAAATACATACCTCAAGCCGATGCGTGAAAACGCTGCTTGAAAAATACTAATCTCTGTTAGGCTTTTACTAAAAACATGTGTACGGTATTGAATTATATAGAGTAAAACATTGTAAACCGTACACATGCCCTCTAACTAACTTTTTCTTGGACAGACATACGTGTAGGAAGAAATTATAGCAATATACAATTTTTAATCAAAATTTAATAAATAAAAATAAATAATAATAATCGTTCAATTAACAACTATGGGTTGGTTCGGATCTGACGATAGTCAGACCAAAGACAACACGGCTAATGTCGTGAACAACGTCAAAATTGTAGATCACACAGAAGATATTCAAGCACTGTGGGTTTTACTCCTAATTTTGACAATTACAAGTGTGGCCCAGTTCCTTCTGACGTTGTACATAAAACACAACAAAATATTAAAAAGAAGATATATGAGTAGGGCGAATAATCTAGACAGGGTTTAAAAAAAAAAAAAATAAATTTTAGGTTTACAAAAAAAAAAACAATATATATATTATCAAAAAAAAAAAAAGAAAAAAAAAATATATTTTAAAGAATGAGTATATAAATATATACTAACAAGTAGGAATATATAAAATAGTATGGAATGGAACGAGTTATGTAAAAACATAACAAGAATAAGAAACGAATTTGAAAAATCTCATAAATGTTTGTCACAAAATAGACCTATTTTAGGACCGACAATAAAGAAACATGCAAATATTCTGGTAAATTCCTTCAACGAAGCACGAATACTAGTGTATGATAACAAGGAAAGACTAAATCCAGATCATTGGTCTCAGGTATCGAAAGTTCTCATAAAACTTAGATCGAACTTGTTATCTGTAAAATTGAAACTTGGTTTGGATATATCAATACCAACCATTTTAAATTCGCCAGTAAAAATAGAATCGGACGAACAAACAGAAACAGAAATAGAAGACGAAGATTTAAACAACTTAACAATTCCAGCTATACTAACACTAGCTGAATTGACGGAGGAAGAATTGGCTGAGTCAGACATAGAAGAAACAGAAACAAAATCTGTCATCATGGTGGACGAAGCAGCTGCCCAGAGGGCATACATAAAAGACATTTCAACGGCGATTCCGGAATTTGACGGTAAAAAGATCAATTTGCGTAGATTTATCACGGCAATCAAGTTGGTTAACCTGACTAAGGGACCACATGAAGCTATTGCCATTGAAGTGATTAAATCAAAAATAATCGGAACAACACTCTATAGAGTACAGAATGAAGTTACAATTGATGCCATAATCAGGAAATTAGAAGAAGTGGTCGTAGGAGAAACAACGGACGTAGTAAGAGCAAAAATGGCAAATGTTTACCAAAAAGGTAAAACAGCCACACAATTTACAAATGAAATTGAAAACCTACGCAAGTCTCTTGAATCTTCATATATAGATGAAGGATTGCAACCAGAACATGCTATCAAATTTAGCACAAAGGAAGCAATCAATACAATGACAAAGAATTGCGATCATGGAAAACTGAAAACAATCCTAGAGGCAGGAACATTTAAGACAATGGACGAAGCAATAAGTAAATACATCCATTGCAGCACTGAGATGACAGGAAGTGCAAGTTCCGTTTTGTTTTACAAGAGAGGACAAGGAAGTTACACCAGAGGTAACTACCAAGGACGAGGAAATGGTCGAGGTGGTAATAATAGAAATAATTATAACCAGAACACCGGCCAATACAACAACTTTAATAATTATAACAATAGCAATGGCAGAGGACGAGGAGGATATAGAGAATATAACTACCAGAACAGAGGCGGTGGTAACTATAACAACCAAAACCGCAATTTTTCAAGTTATAGCCAAAATGGTAATGTCAGACATGCACAAGGCACGTCGGAAAACCAGCAGGCTCCCTTAGGGCATCAAGAACAGTAAAACAAAAGGTTCATACCATCAATCTTAATCTAAATATTTTCATTAAAGTAAAAAATGAACACACAAATAAGATACTTACATTTCTAGTAGACACAGGCGCCGATATATCAGTCATTAAAGAAAACTCAGATGAACTTTTGAATCTTGATCATAATAATATAACACAAATTACAGGAATTGGAAAGGGTTCAATAAATTCAATAGGTTTAACACTTCTCGAGATGAGAACCGGTAACTATATAGTACCGCACAATTTTCATGTTGTGGACGACAATTTTCCGATCCCTGGTGACGGAATAGTTGGAATCGACTTCATAAAAACATTCAATTGCCAATTAGATTTTACTACAGAAAGTGATTTTTTCATTCTAAGACCAAACAATATTAAACAAGCGATACAAATACCAATTTTTCATAATATCGATAACACTGAGATAACCATACCATCTCGTTGTGAGGTTATCAGGCAAATTACCGTAAGTTCGGTGGATAACCAAATTCTAATACCCAATCAGGAAATAGAAGATGGTGTATTTGTCGGAAATTCGATATCAGATTCAAAAAACACGTACATCCGAATACTAAACACAACTAACAGCAATAAAATTTTAAATGTAAACAAAATCAATTTTGAACCATTAACTAACTACAAAATAGCAGACCTAAACGACTCCATAAGAGCCGAATCAATTTTAAGCAGATTAAAGAAAAACTTTCCATCTGCACATAAGAAAATGTTGACTGAACTGTGTTCACAATATACTGATATTTTTGGATTGGAGACAGAGCCAATAACTACAAATAAATTTTACAAACAAAAGATAAGATTGAGAGATGATGAACCAAGCTATATTAAGAACTATAGAACACCCCATTCACAACAAGCCGAAATATCGAGACAGGTAACTAAATTAATAAAAGACAAGATAGTAGAACCAGCTGTATCTGAATACAATAGCCCATTATTGCTAGTTCCAAAGAAATCCTTACCGGATTCAAAAGAAAAAAAATGGCGTTTAGTGATAGACTATCGCCAAATAAATAAAAAGTTGTTAGCTGACAAGTTCCCCTTGCCAAGAATAGATGACATACTTGATCAATTAGGCCGAGCAAAATATTTCTCGTGCCTGGATCTTATGTCGGGATTCCATCAAATAGAGTTAGAAGAAGATTCTCGAAATATAACATCCTTTTCTACGAGCAGTGGCTCTTATCGCTTCACGCGACTACCATACGGATTAAAAATAGCTCCAAATTCCTTTCAACGAATGATGACAATGGCATTTACAGGTCTGGAACCATCTCAAGCATTTCTGTACATGGATGACTTAATTGTCATAGGCTGTTCTGAAAAACACATGACCAAGAATCTTACAAATGTTTTTGAACTATGCAGGAAAAACAACCTCAAACTGCATCCAGATAAGTGCTCATTTTTCATGAGTGAAGTCACTTTTCTTGGACACAAATGTACTGATAAAGGCATATTGCCTGACGATACTAAATATGATGCTATACAGAGATATCCAGTTCCTACTGACGCAGACAGTGCCAGAAGATTCGTATCATTTTGTAACTATTATAGACGTTTTATACAAAATTTTGCAGATTATTCCCGTCACATAACAAGATTATGTAAGAAAAATGTAAAGTTCGAATGGACAGCTGATTGCCAGCATGCCTTCGAACACCTGAAAAAACAACTAATGAATCCAACTTTGCTGAAATACCCCGACTTTAGCAAAGAGTTCTGTATTATAACTGATGCAAGCAAAGAGGCATGCGGAGCGGTATTGACCCAGAACTATAATGGTATCCATTTGCCAGTAGCTTATGCATCCCGTAGCTTCACTAAGGGTGAGAGCAACAAGTCAACAACAGAGCAAGAGTTGTCAGCAATACATTGGGCGATAAATCATTTCAAACCATATATATATGGTAGACACTTCACCGTCAAAACAGATCACAGACCGTTAACATACTTGTTCTCGATGGTTAATCCAAGCTCAAAACTGACCAGAATAAGGCTTGATTTAGAAGAATATGAATTTACTGTGGAATATCTTAAGGGAAAAGACAATTACGTAGCAGATGCGTTATCCAGAATAACCATCGACCAACTAAAAAATATATCCAAACAAGTACTTAAAGTCACTACAAGAAATCAAAGTAGACAGGAATCCTGCGCAGGAAAAGGAAATAAAAATGATAAAGTAGAATTGCCTAAGCAAACTACTCAAGAAGCTTCTAAGCCCAAAGTATACGGAGTCATTAATAATGACGAAGTACGCAAAGTAGTGACATTGCATGTAAATAATATGATATGTTTTTTTAAACATGGGAAAAAAATTACTGCAAGATACAACGTTGAAGATTTGTATATTAATGGAACTCTCGACTTAGGTCAATTTTTCCACAGGCTTGAAAAGCAGGCCGGTATGCATAATATCAATCAACTTAAAATGGCACCGTGGGAAAATATCTTTGATAACATTTCAATAGATACATTTAAGAAAATGGGCAATAAAACATTAAAACTATTAAGAGTAGCGCTACTCAACCCGGTGACCTTAGTGAATACGAAGAAAGAAAAAGAAGCAATCCTGTCTACACACCACGACGATCCAACACAAGGAGGACACGCAGGCATTACAAAAACCCTGGCCAGGATTAAAAGACATTACTTTTGGAAAGGTATGACTCGGGAAATAACAGAGTACATACGGAAATGTCCAAAATGCCAAAAAGCTAAAATTATGAAACACACAAAAACTCCTTTATCAATTACAGAGACACCAATAAGCGCATTTGACAGAGTCATAGTGGATACGATAGGTCCACTACCAAAGTCAGAAAACGGTAATGAATATGCTGTTACACTTATATGCGACCTGACAAAATATTTGGTAACCATTCCAATCGCAAATAAAAGCGCAAATACAGTAGCGAAAGCAATATTTGAATCTTTTGTACTAAAGTTCGGTCCAATGAAGACGTTCATTTCGGACATGGGAACTGAATACAGAAATTCAATTATCAAAGACTTATGCAAATACCTGAAAGTAGAAAATATAACTTCTTCAGCACACCATCATCAGACGGTAGGAACAGTGGAAAGAAGTCATAGAACTTTTAACGAATACATCCGGTCATACATATCGGTTGATAAAACTGACTGGGACGTATGGATAAAATATTTCGAATTTTGTTTTAATACTACACCCTCTATGGCACATAATTATTGTCCATATGAGTTGATTTTTGGTAAAACATGCAATTTACCAAAGCATTTTAATAGCACGGATAGAATAGAACCCATTTATAATATAGAAGACTATGCTAAAGAAAGTAAATATAGGTTAGAAGAAGCATATAACAGAGCAAGAATTATGCTCGAAGAACAGAAGAAAAAGAATAAAGAATTATATGACTTAAAATTAAACGATATAAGTATATCAATAGGAGATAAGGTGTTATTAAAAAACGAAACCGGACATAAATTAGATTTCAAATATACTGGACCATATACGGTAGTAAAGATTGAAGAAAGGGATAATATAGTAATATCAAATGATAAGAAAAAACCACAAACGGTACATAAGGATAGGTTAAAATTGTTTAGTTCTTAAAAAAAAAAAAAAAAAAAAAAAAAAATAAATAATATGGTGGCCACCAGCAAAAAAAAAAAAATATATATATATAGAGAAAAGAGTTAACCCCACATAAGTGCATTGAATGTAAGAAAACATTTTTCTTTTATCATCTTTGATGGTTGAACGATTATAAACTAAAAAAAAAAAAAAAAAAAAAACACAAAAAAAAAAAACCCCAAGAACACGTATGTTTGTAAAGAATGTTCCTTAAATTTCCTTAACATTAAAATTACTTCCTAAAAAAAAAAAAAAAAAAAAAAAAAAAAAAAAAAAAAAAAAATATATATATATATATATAAAAAAATTTTTAATTATAAAATAACTTCATAAAATTACGTTATTTTCCAAAAGGAGGGAGATGTAATGTGCACACATATCGAATAAGCACTGTATCAAATCAGAACATTGGGAACAATCACATTGTAGCACTTTTGCAACAATGTTTATGTAAGACTTTTCAGTTCCCAGGCATATCTTGAGTGCTCAGCAATCTGACCACACAAGAATGCTATTCAGACCAGAAGTGCAGAGTCAGCATAATTAGCATGCGCGACTGCTCGATCTTTATGTGCACATGACTCTCTTAGACAGCGGCGCTCTCGCTGCCAAAGTTAAGTACATAAGAGCAAAGCAACGTCTCTGCCGGCGCAGACGGATTGCATTTGGCTAGCTTGGACTCTTCAAGACCAAGTACAAAGCAGTCGTAAAAGAGTCGTCAAAGAGCCTTCAACATGTCCTAATTGAATATTAATGAGTCTTAACAGAAGTTACAATTTTACTGATATCATACTGAATCTCTATTTCAATAAAAGTAATATAAAGAACACAAAAATGCATTACAATTATTACAAAAAAAAGAACACAGTTGGGTTTTTATGTATTTTTAATTGTTTTTATTAATTCCAATAAAGGAATAACTAGAGCCTTCGGATTATCACTAGGTTGGATAATGGACTTCGAAGTTGAAGTGGGCTTAGCAGCGTTATCGCGATTGATAACGTACTCAGAACTGAACTCCTGTATCGGGACATGTTTGGGTTTATATAGGCAGATTGAGATAGCTTAAGAGCGAAGTTTAAGAGAATGAAGTTATCAACGTCTATTCTCCTGAAAAGAGAGGTGAATAGAGGCGCCAAGTGATCGAATGTTTAGGGGACGTGGACGTTGGCACGCCACAGAGTTTAGACTTTGAACTTCGGACTTTTGTACTTTGCTGTGCGTAAATGACAGCTTAGCTTAATCGAAGGGCTCTCGATCTTTGATTACATTTCGTACTTAGACATTAATCTGTGTGTGTATGATTGCTTACAATAGTATGTGTGGTTGGGGAGTTGTGGGTGTAGAATGGATATGTTACTATATGTATGTGGAGTGAAAAAAGGCAATATTTTTGGCTAAATTTGTAATTATGTCGAAAAATTTTTTATTTATTATATAAATTATATATAGGGACGTATTTGGGTGATCCAGGCCGGCCACTTCAATTAATTCAAAGAATTATAAACAGCTTAAAAACATTAAACCCTTCACTCTACCAACATAATGATGTCCGACGGATAAGTATCACGATCATTGGCACTTCCGAACATCGAAGATTGGCCTACCCTCAAATCAAGACTCATCGCGGAATTTAAAACACAAGCACCAAACTACAAACTTCTGAAGAACTTCAGGGAGACAACATACAAAGGAAACCTAAGAGCATTCTGCGAAGCAGCGGAAAGACGACGTCAATTATTAATTTCAAAACTACACCTGGAAGGTAACCAATCGGATTTTCTTATTTATATTCAGTCTATTAAAGACTCTATTAAGATACTGATAAGGACACTACCAATACAATTATTTACTATTTTGGCTCATCACGATATTAGGGACTTAAGATATTTAATTTCTATTGAACAAAATGAGGGAATTTATGAAGGACACAATCATTTTTTAATAAAAACTGAAAACTTCTGATTAGGATCAGAATTTTTTTTTTTTTTTTTTGGGTGGCGAAATTTTATTGAATCTTCTCTTGGTATATAGAGACTAACAATAAGTTTACAAATCTTAGTCTACTCACTTAGTTATAAATTTATACTAAATGGCCCTAGGTCTTAGGATCCGGGCACGTGAATCGTTACGTTGGAGGCGCGTGTGTTTTTTTCACTTCTATAAGTGATTTGGTCAATTGTATGCGTTGCATACAATTGTCCAGCGTTCTGCTGGACAATTTCAGTTTTTACAACTGGAATCCGTAGGTCCTGGTGGATGTTCGCGTTCCGGTTGTACCAAGGCGCACCAATAACTGTTTCCAGGATTTTTGATTGTGCTCGTTGTATTATTTCAACGTTGCTGTTGCATGCATTGCCCCACAGTTGCCATCCATATGCCCATATTGGTTTTAGAACTGTGCTGTGTATAACAGCACCTTGTAGTCCAAACATAGTGGAGAGCGTAAGTTGATAAGCCAGTAAAACCTACAGGCTTTCAGCTTCAAATACGTTTTCTTGGCTTTAATGTGCTAACGTAAAGTTAATCTTCTGTCTAGATGAACTCCGAGGTAAATGGATGAATAACTTCGTGGAATTTGGACGTTATTTACATTTAATGGGGGACAGCTACGCCTATTAAGTGTAAATGTGACATGTTTGCATTTCTGCTCTTTAATTGCAATACGCCAGTTAGCCAGCCAATTCTCCACAACAGTTAGGTGACCAGCCAGGTGCGCTAATGCTTGCAGAGGGCATTTAGATCGGCTGGGAGTTGCGGTGTCATCAGCAAAAGTTGATTGTGTTGTTCGATCACTTGTGGCGGGTGACGGCGTTCGAATTCCATAAACATATACGAAGGGGGGACATTTTTTTATTTTGAATGTTGAGATGCAAGTACTTATACTAAGGCACGCGTAAGATCCTGCATTGTTGTTCTCATGAACGACATAAATTCCGTCATCGTTGCTTGGAATGATAAGATCATTTTTTCGATGGCAGTTATGGGTTGTTGCAGGTCTGGCACGGCTCGAGGTTGCGGCGCTTTTGAGAACTATATTGTGGACGTAGGACCTTCCTTTCCCGATTTTAGGGCACTAGCAAATGGAACACCCGGTATGGGGCTTACTGGAGGATGGCATGACATTTTGGCGTTGGAAAAGCAAATGTCAGGAAACGATTGGGAGAGTACAATAAATTTTTGGGTATCATTAGTACTACGAGCCTAAGCCATTCGTTTGTTCATGCGACTTTTAAGATCTGTGGTACCGTGTACCATCCACGGTAATTATCTGTGTGGTTTTCACCAGAATTGCCACATTTTTTTGAAGATGCAAACGGAAAGAAGGGTACAATATGTCTTCGTGTGGCCATATACTTGGCAGTTGGAGCATTGTACTGGACCATTACTCTTATGTGGCTCTTTTACAGTAATTTTACGGTGCACTTCATTTCCATTGAGTGTTTGGCTAGTTGGGTCTAGCTCGACCTTGAAGTGCGGCTTATGTGGCACGCACCTTATTACTTCAGACCCAACCGATACATGAACACACAACCAATTATTAAAAAAAAAATCCGTTCCAACATCCCAACAAAAAGCAAAATCCTCAAACAGCACATTTTAAAGGAAATACATACCCTCAACTACAACAATCCTCTACATCTAAAAATACTAACATCCCGATTACCTAATGAAGTGGAGTGGGCGGAAAATCCTGGGGTGGTGGTTGCTGCGGCTGCTGCTGATTTTTTCCCTGAAATGAAACACTCGGGATCGACTTCACGAGAGTTCCGCTCTTTATTCGCGCACTTGTAACTTAAGACTACCTTAACATTAACAGTAGAAATACCGCGGGACCGCGGAGTGGTGAATACATTGCGGGAAGGGAGGAGAGCGAGAGAAGAGAAGGAGAGCGCGAGCAGCGGTGCTTGCGAGCCGTGGAGGAGCTTCGAGTAAAAGCATTGGCCGCTTACACTGCCGCTCAACTGTTTGCGCCCTTCTGGCGTGAACATTCTCCCCCCCCTTGCGTAGGCAAAGGTATCCCTGGCCGGCTAGACATCAGGATCGGCCTCTTCATTCCGTGCACGCTCCAGAAACGGTCCATCCGAACACCGTGTTCTGCGCGACGGGCAAGCCATCCTCAATTTTAAGGAACCCTGGTTGGATCAAGTTGGCATATACATCTGATCCCAACACGAGGGAGATGGAGGCCGGCCGGTGGAAGCGCTCGTCCGCGAGACGAACACCGTCAAACTTGGCCCTGGCGGCGTCGCTCAGAGCTTGGATGGGTGTCCGGATCCTTAGGCTGGGTTCGACCTTCAGGACGACGTTGAGTCGGAAGGTGCTTGTTCGGGACCGGAGTGTCACCGAGCAGACCTCGTTGCCTCCCAGCCGGGCGATGGGCAGCCGGAACGCAGCCGCCAACGACCGGTCGATGCTGCTCACCGGCATGCATGGGTCGATCATGGCCCCGGTCTCGAAGGTCTTCGAGCCCGTGTCCAGCACGACGATGGCTGTAGGCAGAATGGGAACAGCCTTCTGCTGCCCCGTTGCCACCGCCGGAGACGCGACGGAGACCTTCGGACGCCGCTGATTGTTGGCGACTGGGGCTGGTGGTGGAATGCGGGAAATCCGGACCGGACGAGGTGCAGCGGGATGGCGCTCTCTGCGCGTCGGAGCTGGTAGCGCTGCTGGGGACGGAGCGGGACGGACCTCGTGCATGTGGAGTAGAGTGTGGTGGTCTCCTCCACACTTCTTGCATCCCTCTTGGCTTCGGCAGTCTCCTCCTGAGTGCTGATGGGCGAGGCAGTTCGAGCAGTACTTATTAATAAGTACTGCCCGAAGGCGCTTTTCAGCGCTCAGTTTGTGGAACCTCTTGCACTTCCGAAGAGGATGGATTCCAGAGCAGACTCGGCAGCGGTAGGATTTGATACCTCGAGTACGTCTGCTTTCCAACGACTGGGTGGCACGAGGTCGAGGAGCCATTATTGGAGGAAGTGAGTAAGTCTGCCAATAAAAGAAATGAAGAAGCTTAGTATGCGCCGATTACTATTTGGGCCCCGGAATGGGGGAAGTGCCCTAATCCCTAGGAACGGAGGACTCTTTGTCCTCCATCGGTAGCAGAATAACCTTGTGGACAGGGCGTTTTATGGTGCCGCGAGACGTACGGATCTCGACGACTCGAATGCGGTCGTCGGCTCCTGGAAAGGCAGAAACGATTCTGCCGAGCCGCCATTCGTGCGGTGGTAGATTGTCCTCCTTGACAACTACCATATCGTCGGCTTGGAGATTCCTGGTCGGAAATTGCCATTTGCTTCGTTTATGGAGTTCCTTAAGATACTCCTCTTTCCACCGTGCACTAAACTGCTGATGTTGTGCCTTTTTTTTCTTGCGGCGTGCAGCGGATTGTAGGACTGGACCAGCATGAAGGATATCATTTTTTGCCGACGGACTCGAAGCGTTGAATACAACGCGAAGCTTTGTAGTGGTGCTTTCGGGCTTAACTACCGCTTGATGAGGAAGATGATACGATGGAGAATTGTGAGTCGGCGGAACTTCTTTCATATGACCCAGATCCAGGTACTCCTGGATCACGCTGTCATATTGCTCTTTTAATGGAAAGTCTCTTTTTAAACGATTTTCGTTTCTAAGAAACTGAGCTAGCGCAATGGACCTTGAATATCCTAAATCGGATCCGATATTCTCGGGATCCCGGAACGGGAGCGTCACCACGTATCTCCCGCTTGCGTCTTTTGTCGTTGTTTGGAGGAAGTTCCTTTCGCAATAGGAGTCCGACTCTTTTACCATCTTTACTGGTAGATCCTCCACCTCCCAGAACTTGCTGAGAAGCGTGTCGAGCGTATCAGGGTCGCCTATTTCATGCACCTGGGTCGTGAAGGATGCGACCCGTTTCGGCTTGCCCTTGGAAATCGGCCCCGTTAGCACCCACCCGAAAATAGTTTCTTGGCCCAGGAGCGAGCCGCAAATATTTTGTCGGGTGCCATCCATCATTATGGATGGTAGAATGTCAGCCCCGATCAATACATCAATTTGAGAGCTCTCAAAAAAGGTAGGATCTGCCCAGCGGAGTGCGGGCAGGTCCTTCAAGGAATTCCGAGGGATCGGATAGGAGGGCAGTTTGCCTGAGAGCTCCGGAAGGACGTAAGCTTCAGTGTCTAACTGTAGACCTGGCTTAGTAGGAGAGCGAATCCCGAAGTGACACAGCTTCGAGGACTTCGCGGAGACTGAATGATTTAACCCGGAGACTTGGGTCTGGGTGTTGCGGAATGGCAACTTGATGAGGTTGAACAGGCGTTCTGAAATGAACGTCGCCTCGGATCCCGAGTCGATTAAGGCTCGGGCTCGGTAGCTCATCCCCAAATGGCACACGTCAATCATCGCTGTGCTCAGTAGGACGGCTGAAGTGCCGGACGCGAACAAAGTTTGCACCGCTGAGGTGCCTGCCGATGCATTTCTGCTAGAGGGTCTCGGAAGTTGCTGTGTAGGGGGCGAGGTTGAGGAACTCGCGTTTTCGGAATTTGGGGGGCTGCGATGCAGCAGCGTATGGTGCCTGCCCTTACATGTAAAGCAGCTGTGCGTGCTTGTGCAGTCACGTAGCTGATGACCTCTGGCAAAACAATTCAGACATAGCTGCTTCTTTTTGATATACCCGGAGCGCGAGTCAACAGACATTTGAAGAAAACGCGGGCACAATCTTACCGGATGGTTCTCCTTCGAACATAAGTCACACCCTTTCTGTTTGGTGCTGACCTTTGTCTCGAAGGATTGAAGCCTTTTTGGAACTGCCTGAGTCGGTTTCATATCTTCGATGGCTTCCAATGTCCGATACCTTTCGCTCAGGAAGGCATTCATTTCTTCCCAAGCTGGGATCTCGGATTTAGCAGTTAGCGACTGTTCCCATAAGGACAGGGTCTGCTTGGGCAGTTTGCTCGCGCAAAGGAAAACCAAGATACAATCCCAGTTCTCTGTGGATACCTGGGAATGCTCTAGTGCTATTAAACACCCCTGAATCGTGGATTGTAGCTCTTTTAGAGCATGACCAGATTCTTGTGAAATTGAGCTCAAGTTAAAAAGAAGCTTGAGCTGGCTGTTGACTAAAAGTCGCTTATTTTGGAACCGATCTCGAAGCGCCTCCCAAGCCGAAGCAAAACCATCATTCGTGAGAGGAGATTTCGCCACGATGGCTTTTGCTTCGCCACTTGTTTTGGTAAGGAGGTGGAATAGCTTCTCGACCGGAGTCAACCTGGGGTTGTTTACGTAAATTGCCGTGAATAGGTCCCGGAAAGTGGGCCATCGGAGGTAGTCGCCATCGAAGACTTCCGTGTCGCATGGAGGTAAGCGGCAGCCGGACGAAATTAGCGGCTGAGAGGGTGCTTGCGCGACTTGAGGCGTTGCTCTGTCGATTGTTTCGCCAATTTGTGCTGCACATGACTCGTATACTGAGTAGCAGTAGTCATATTTGGCCTGGAGAATAGGCACTGTGTCGAGGGATCCTTGTTGGGCCATTAGGTCAGAGCATGTTTCGTACTCTCTTTCCACTTTGTCCCATAAGGCTCGCACCTGTTGCAGACGGACTTGTAACGTGTGTAGGGACGGAGAGGCTTGATCAGGAGTGTTGATCTTCGCTTCGAAAAGGCTTACGCGATCGCTGACGGCGATGAATTTATGCAACGCTGCGTTTGCGGGCGTTGGCTGCTCAGAGGATGCCATTTTTCTTGTGTTAGAGCGTGTGACGCGGAGGAAATCAGTCCCGACAGCGGAGGGACTCTCGGATTTTCTCGATAGAGAAGACTCACTAGACGCTCGCGTCACTGGTCGGGAAATGACCAACCTAGGAGTTGTCTTCGAACTGGTCGATGGCAAACCCTTTGCTTTCGGAGTGGGAGTCGCGGGTTTGACCCTAGGACTAACGGACTTGGGTGCTGGCTTACCGCGAGTGGATAGCGGAGATTGCGGGTTGAACTTTTGTTCTTTTCCAGGTGCGGTGGTCTTTTTCTTGTCTCCCTCTAGGGGCATGCTCAGCTATGCCCTAAGAGAAGGAAGTCACGAAGGCCTGCACGCCGCAAACAAAAAAAGTGTGGAATTGAGAAAAAAAGAACAAGAACCAGACACAGAGGGCACCAAATCTGGATGGACAAAGGATCCCGTCGGAATTCGGGAGAAAGTTGCAATTGGGATCTGGAGATTGGAGCACGAAAGAAACAAAAATCGCAGTCTTTGTGAAATAAGGCCCAATAGATCTTCAATCAACTTGAAAAAAGCTTAAATGAAGCACAATATAGCTTAAATTCAGTGTGAAAAAAAAATAGCTAGGAGGATTCACAAAAGAAAACCAACAGCTAGAGTGAAGTCCACAAGAAGATATAGCTATATTGGTGGTCCAGAAAAACAATAGCTCAAATTTATATAAAAAAAAAAAAAAACTATGAATTGCAATTTCTGAAAAAATTGCTAAAAAATTGCTACCAGCTGGAGTCTGGAAAATAGCCAAGGATTTATAAAAAATCGCTATCGACTGGAAATCCCAAAAAATCGCTAATATATAGAAAATGGCTAGAAAATAGCTAGAAAATAGCTAGAAATTGGCTAGCTAATAGCTAGCTATAGCTAGAAAATTCAAGTTTAAATTTATAAAAATAGCTACCGGATTTAGGACCACAATTTTATTATTTTAATTTAGTAACCAGAAATGGGAGCCAGAAATAGCTTGTAAAAAAAAAAAATTATTATTTGGGTTAAATAATTATTAAATAATAATTATTAAATAATAATCAATAATAATAATAATTAAAACAATCGTTTATTTCCCTTTTTTTTTTTTTTATTAAATTATTTATTTTTAAATTTTATCGTCGGACTTATTTATTTTATTTTATGTCTCGACAATAGGGTATTCTCTCGTCGCTATGCGCTGGTTTTTGTCAGGGCAATAACGAACAAAGAGGAGACGAAAGACCTTGCACTTGGAAAGTCTGCGTAAGTCGCGACTGTGTGTATGTCAATATCGTTGGAAGCTAGGTCTGACAATGGATATGTCGTAATGTATGTATATGGCTATGTATATTTGTGTGTATGTGAACTTTATTTGGGATATTTTGTATGTGAATATATTTGGTGAATATATGTATGTATATATTTAATTTACAATAATTATATATTTAATATATATGTGTATATTTAATTTAATTTAATTGTATTTGTGGATTGTATTTTATTGAGGCACACACAAAAAAAACAGCAGTTTAGCAGCGGACGATAACAGTGAATTTTGGACAGTGTATATATGTGTGTACATGCGCTTGGATATCAGCGGAGCACCGTAATTAGGAGGCCGGTATTGGCAAAGTGCTTGTTTATGCACTTAAAAAAAAGTAATCACGGTGGCTGGGCGCATGTACTTATATATTTTCACTTTTCACTTGATACGGATGGACGGAAAGAATAAACGCCGTTGGAAAAACGAAAATGGCGACCACGGACGGAATAGGATTTAAAGCCGTACTTATCTTGAATTTTCCGCAAGGAGCGCTGGCAGGATCAGAGCTCATCCGGCTCGAAGGACCATGAAGTGGAGTGGGCGGAAAATCCTGGGGTGGTGGTTGCTGCGGCTGCTGCTGATTTTTTCCCTGAAATGAAACACTCGGGATCGACTTCACGAGAGTTCCGCTCTTTATTCGCGCACTTGTAACTTAAGACTACCTTAACATTAACAGTAGAAATACCGCGGGACCGCGGAGTGGTGAATACATTGCGGGAAGGGAGGAGAGCGAGAGAAGAGAAGGAGAGCGCGAGCAGCGGTGCTTGCGAGCCGTGGAGGAGCTTCGAGTAAAAGCATTGGCCGCTTACACTGCCGCTCAACTGTTTGCGCCCTTCTGGCGTGAACACCTAATAATTGAGAACATCGGACAGTGAACAAACCAATGGAAATGAGATTTCAAGACCTAATTCAACCTTTTTATTATAAACAACAGTATTATGACCAAAATCAATACAATCCCTATCAAAATAATGGGTTCATTAATGAAGAGCAATAAAAGGTCCAACCCGTCCAAATTAATGACGAACAAAATCAAAATAACTCTGAACCAAACGACAATTTTCGGTCAGCTGCCCCGGACAACACGTAATATAAGGAAATAGATACAATACAAAGATTGCACATACAAATACCTTCTAGATACAGATCCAGAATTAATATGATCAAAATATATTTTGTCCTCCTATTCAAAATAGTAGATGTGAAGTTTTAACATAAAATGGCCCTATTACTTTGAGCAACTTGATTAGATATAATACTAAAAAAAAAACGAACCATTTAATGTACACAGATTTTCTATTAATTCCGATATGCTACTTGGAAAATTGGCAGAAAGTTGTTGAAAAGTGCACAATCAGTTATAAATTAATAAAATAGTAATAGTCCTTGATCAAACATACAAATAAATTATTTCAGAATCCGAAAGAAACCAACATTTTTGTATCCAAAAGACACCAGAAAAAATTGTAAACTCAGATCAGGAATTAATAAAAAAAATTAGATTTTTCACAGTTTCGATTAGATCACCTAAATCAGGAGGTAACTTCAAAGTCAAAAAAGGCTTAGTAAATAAATTTAGAAATCTTGAATATAAGGAAGAAGTCAAATTAACATTTACAAATACCATTCAGCGCGTACTAAATACAACACATAACTCACCACCTTTTTCAAAACTTGCGCAACAACACGAAATTAAAGTAGAAAGGCAAGCAAGGAAAGCCAGGAATTCATTTCCAGAAAAAAGCCAATTCACATTCATTGGTCGCTGACGTGTGAAGACGTGTTTTCATCGAGCTCCGTATAAAATCGGTTGTTTTTAATGAAGTGAATGGTTATTAATATAATACAAACAAATAAATCGAAAGCGAAAGAGACGCTCTGTGCGATGCACCATCGCTCGAATACATATTCTGTGTTTGAAATAGTATAAGCAAGTAGTTTTACACTATGAGCCACAACGACACTCGCGTTCAGCGACAACGCGAGCAAGACGATCGCCGGCTCTCATTGCTACGAAACAACGCGTACTTCTCTTACGTCTCCGCGACTTCTGCAGACAGCTAGCGGTCAATCACCCATAACCCGACAAGTTTACCATTGCCAACAACTCAAGAAAGAGCGCGTTCTTGCTCTCCCTCACTACTGTCACAAAACCCCCAATCTCAAAACACTTGCGAAATTTCTTTACGCTTACCTACGGTGACTAGTACTGTGACAACAACAACCACTGCAACTGCAATCACATCAACAACTGGAACGGTATCGTCAGCTCGCTCAATTTCGTCGTCGCAAGCATTTGCTCCTGCTGAGCCAGCGATCAAAACAAAAACACAATTTAACGGTTATCAGCAAGCCAAAACGTAAACAAGAACGCCGGGTCCACCATACAGACTGGAATGGATCGCTACATAACAATAAAAAGAAAACTTAGCCCTCAAAATTACAAAAGTCAACAAACAGAAAACAAATCAAAAATTACACGCGACAATGCTAACATGCTCACTAACAAAACGCCAGAAAACACCAACAGATTTGAGCTGCTGGCAAATTCTACTGATGAAAGTATACAACCGGCAAAGTCACCTAAGAAGGTCAAGCCTCCTCCAATATACATTCGCGAAAAAAGCTCAAGTGCATTAGTGAACAAAATAGCCACACTTATAGGAGAAAACTCATTTTACGTAATAACCTTAAGAAAAGGGAACATAAATGAAACAAAGGTTCAAACTGAAACCGAGGATAGCCTTCGTCTACTAACCAAATTCTTGGATGAAGCAGGAAAAAACTTTTATACATACCAACTAAAAAGCGCAAGGGGCCTACAGGTTGTTCTCAAAGGGATTGAGGCAACTGTTTCGACCACTGAAATCGTAGAAGCGCTCAAGGAAAAGAACTTTAGTGCAAAAATGGTCATGAACATATTAAACAAAAATAAGGAACCACAACCAATGTTCAAAATCGAGTTGGAGCCAGAGCGCCAGACACTGAAAAAAAAAATCAACTGGCATTGAAACGATGATGATCTCACTACAGCAAACCCTAAAAGAGCTTATGACATTCATGCAAACCACAATGCAAGAGCTTATGCGAAACCAAAATATGCTGATACAGCTTCTTCTGTCATCCAAATCAATATAATGTCTCCAAAAAAAAAATGTCTCAAATATCTATGTGGAACGCGAATGCCGTTTCACGGCATAAAAACGAACTTGCCCAGTTCTTATTCGAAAAAAATATTGACGTCATGCTCCTCTCCGAGACACATCTAACAGACAAGCACAACTTCCATATCCCAGGATACTTATTCTACGCCACAAACCATCCGTACGGCAAAGCCCATGGGGGCACTGGTATACTTATCAGAAGTCGCATCAAACACCACCTTTATAACAGAACTGAAATGGACTACCTGCAATCCACTTCCATAAGCATGCAATCCAGCAGCGGCCCCGTCACTCTGGCCGCAGTCTACTGCAAACCTCGTTTTGTAGTTTTTGAGGACCAATTCTCGGAATTTTTCAACTCACTAGGTGAGCGATTCATAGCGGCCGGTGACTACAATGCCAAGCATACGCACTGGGGATCACGTCTTCTGACCCCAAAGGGCAAACAACTTTACAACACGCTCATTAAGCCGCGAAACAAGCTCGATCATGTGACTCCGGGTAGGCCTACATACTGGCCAGCAGATCCAAATAAGCTACCGGATCTCATTGACTTCGCAATAACAAGAAAGATTCCAAGAAATAATATTACGGCCGAGTCACTTGCAGAACTATCATCTGATCACTCTCCAGTTCTATTTACTCTCTGGCACCGACCACATATAACTGAGCGGCCCTACAGGCTGACAGGCAACAGGACCAACTGGGCAAGGTACGCGAAATATGTTTGTACTCACATTGAACCAACTCAAACAGTATTCACCGACGAGGATGTTGATCGCCTGGTCAAATCGATAGAGGAAACACTTGTTGCTGCAGCCAAGGCCTCTACACCTCCAGACACACACAAAATGACAAATCATTGCAAGACAAATCGTGAAATCGAACAGCTAGTACTTGAAAAACGAAGACTAAGAAGAGAATGGCAGAATCATAGATCCCCAACGGCTAAAGAACATCTAAAAATAGCAACTCGTAAACTAACCAGGGCACTTAAACTTGAGGAAGCCAACGCCCAGCATCTATATATCAAACAACTATCGCCCACCAGCAAAAGGAACCCTTTGTGGAAAGCACACAAAAGCATACGTGTCTCTCGAAACTGTTTGAAAAGGCATTTTTAAAACAACTAACTCCCTAGTTAAGAAGGCGAAACACAATACCATCGCATCAGTTTGGCTTTCGCAAAAATCACGGAACGATCGAACAGGTCAATCACATCACAAACGAAATTCGTACCGCTTTTGAGCACCGGGAATACTGTTCAGCTATATTCTTAGATGTTGCACAAGCATTTGACCGAGTCTGGCTGGATGGACTAATGTACAAGATAACAAAACTGCTTCCCCAGAACACGCACAAAGTGTTCGAATCTTATCTATTCAAAAGAGTGTTCTCAACCAGGTGTAACAGTTCGACTTCACACGACCGCGTCATCAATGCTGGAGTCCCCCAAGGTAGTGTACTGGGCCCCGTTTTTTACACCCTATTCACAGCAGACATGCCTACAAACTATCAGCTCACAACCTCTACGTTTGCTGACGATACCGCAATACTTAGCCGATCTAGATGCCCAGCAAAGGCAACAGAGCAACTTGCCTGCCATCTTAAAATAGTGGAAAGATGGTTTGCGGACTGGCGCATTAAGATAAACGAGACCAAAAGCAGACATGTAACCTTCACACTGAACAGACAAACCTGCCCACCCTGTACCCTGAACAATACATTTATCCCTCAAGCAGACGTTGTAACATATCTCGGCGTTCACCTAGATAGACGCCTCACCTGGCGGCGACATATAGAATCTAAGAGGACTCATATGAAGCTTAAAGCAGCCAATCTTCACTGGCTTATTAATTACAACTCTCCCCTTAGTCTGGAATACAAAGTACTCCTCTACAATACCGTGCTGAAACCCATCTGGACATACGGCTGTGAACTATGGGGAAACGCTTTAAAAACCAACATTGAAATCATACAGCGAGCTCAGTCCACGATTCTGCGAACTATCACTGGGGCACCATGGTACCTACGCAGCGAAAGCATCCATAGAGACCTCCACATAAACCTTGTCAATAAGGAAATTCAGATGAAAAAAAGTAAACATCAAGCAAAGCTCGCCGCACACGAAAATCCTCTCGCGAAGTCGCTTAGTCTACAGTCAGAGCCGGCTGAAGCGCAAAGATTCTCCAGCCCAGCAAAGAAATCGTAGGGCCGTCTCTAACTAATACAATTACTTCACATTGTAATTAATATAAGTTATATAATAAGATTTGAATAATTATTGTTAGTCACAAAAAGAGAAGATCCAATAAATAACGCAATAAGTTTAAAAAAAAAAAAAAAAAGTACAGGAATTGCTAAATCAGGGATTAATTAGGGAAAGTAATTCACCATACAATAGTCCTACTCGGGTTGTACCAAAAAACCGGATGCTTCTGGCATAAATAAGTACAGGGTAGTAATTGATTATAGAAAGCTAAATGAAATAACCATACCTGACAGTTGTCCAATTCCAAATATGGACGGATTTCACCAAATAGAAATGGACGAGGAATCAATTCCTAAAACTGCATTTTCCACCAAAAGCGGTCATTACGAATACCTTCGAATGCCATTTGGCCTTAGGAATGCACCCGCTACTTTTCAAAGGTGCATGAATAATATCCTTCGACCGTTGCTTAACAAACACTGTTTGGTGTATCTAAAACAAAGTTAAGAGAAAAGAACTCGCGTCTATCCTTGTCTAATTAAAAAAAAAAAAAAAAAAAAAACTAATTAAGGCAAAATGAGTATATCCCTGCAGATCGAAAAGTTAAGTGAGGACAATTTCGATGTTTGGTGCATGTCTATGCGTAGCGTGCTAGTCACCACAGACTTATGGGATGTTACTAGTGGCAAAAAAGTAAGGCCAGTGACACCGGCAGAAGCCTTAAAGTGGGACGTTGTAAATGATAAGGGATTATCATGTTTTATCTTGCATGTGAAACCATCACAGTTGATACACATAAAATTGTGTGTAACGGCCTACGAGGCGTGGCAAAAACTCAAAGAAGTGCACATGCCATCGAGCCCAGAAAGAATGTGTTACCTTTATCAAAAACTCGTGAACTTGAAAATGCAAAGCAATGATAAAGTATATGTGTATGTTAACTCTTTCGTGGAAATAATTGGAAAATTGTCGGAGTTGGACATAAAGATTAACGAAGAGTTACGAAGAGTTACGAAGAGTGATTATGTTGCTCACGGGCTTACCAGAAAATTATGAAAATTTTGTAGTGGCAATTAAAACAATCAAAGACGACGAGACAAACAACTGTTTAATGCATACCGATTGCGGACCCAGCAAACAAGACAAAAATACATGGTGTCTTGACAGTGGTGCAACTTCGCACATGTGTTGTGTAAAGGGTATGTTCATTTCGTTCAAAGAATAAACTGCTTCAGTAAAATTAGCAGCTGAAAAATATGTAGAGTCACCCGGTATTGGTACGGTGAGCATGAAAGTAAACGGCATAAACTTGAAATTGCAAAATATTTTGTATGTGCCAGCACTCAATATGAATTTTTTGTCAGTAAGTAAAGCGGCTTTTTGAAAAAAATGAGGCACAAGTAAAAAACAAACAAGGACAAATAATGTTGCGCGCGTCAATTGAAAATAATTTATACTTGTTCAAAGTTAACAGTAATCAAATAAACGCGGTAAATTCTGTAAACAAGAATGAAATTAAATGGCGCGAACGATACGGTCATCTGAATTTTAAAAGTTTAAAGAAACTTAACGATTTGGTAGTCGGAATAGACAGTAAAATAACGGGCAGAAATATAAATTGTGATACGTGTAACAAAGCAAAGCTCTGTGCATTGCCTTTCCCAAAGAAGGCAGAAACAGTTACAAAATGCGTTCTCGAATTGATACATACCGATGTATGTGGCCCAATGAACGTAAAATCGTTGGCAGGTAATAGGTATTTTATTACGTTCATAGACGACATCACAATAAAAATTCACGTGTATTTTTTGAAAGCAAGAAATGAAGCATTCGAAAAGTTCAAAATATTCAAAGAATTAGATGAACGGCAAACCGGAAAAAGAATTAAATCGTTCCGCAGTGATAATGGCACTGAATATATCAACAAACAATTTAACGATTATTTAAGCCAATGCGGGATAAAGAGACAGTTAAGTGTCCCGTATACCCCTCAGCAAAACGGAATTGCTGAACGTGCCAACCGCACAATCGTGGAAATGGCCAAAAGTCTTTTAATACATGCTGGTTTGGATGAATTTTTTCTTCGCACGGGTCCCACGGCCACATCTCCCGCCCAACCGACCGAGGGGCGCTGCCGTGTATCGTACGGCTCGATTCGCGAGAAGATATAGACGCGATATAAAAAAGAGAACATGAACGAGGAAATGAATATAATGTGGAATAACTATGTTAAATATTAGTGTTAGTAGGATCTAATTATGTAATAGAAAAGATAAAATCGAGTGCTTTAATAGCGGCAGAGTCAAGATTACAGATAGTAGGATAAAGTCTATTATAGTCAGAACATAAAACTCTGTAAGGGTCATGCAACTCATAATTAGATCTACAATGATTTAAGATAAGGGGTATATAGTTTCTAGTGAATCTCCTTGGAACCGGGAAGTTAAGCCGACTAATCAAGTCGGGACTCTCAACATCCCCACGGTAAATTAATTAAAAGTAGTCTACTGGAATAAGGAGGTAATATACGGTTTGCATCCCAATTTAGGCGCCGCAAGACAAAAAGGAAGAAGTTTTTATGGACGATTCAATACGGTCCGAGTGGACTCCAAACAGGTGATCCATACTCAAGAATCGGACGGAAGAAGGATCATCAAATTCCTTAGACCACCTTTTTATTAAACCAAGCACACCCCTGGCCTTATTGACAATAGTCGAAATATGGTCAGAAAATTGTAGTTTTGGGTCCAGAAGAACACCAAGATCATCAACTCGTGTTATTCTGTCCAAAGGGCACCCACTTAGAGTGTAAGTCGTGCGTATTGGGTTGACACGACAAAAGGTCATAACTTTACACTTGGAGCCATTTAAGTTTAATACGATATCACGGCACCATATTTAAAAGCTGTCTAAATCGGATTGTAAGTCCAAATGGCGCGAAATGTCCTTGTGCTGGAGGTATAATTTAAGATCGTCTGAGTACATAAGTACACACGAATGTTTTATTACTAAGGGAAGGTCGTTAATGAATAAGGTAAAAAGAAGCGGACCAAGGTGGCTCCCTTGTGGGACACCGGATGTGACTCAGAGAATACAAGATAGAGAATTTCTAAAGAGGGCATTTTGCGCCCTGCCATTCAGGTAGCTTGAAATCCAATATAGATGATCAACAGGGAAACCTTATAGATCAAGTTTCCTTATTAGAAGGTAATGATTAACAGAGTCAAATGCTTTACTAAAGTCACCGTGCTGACACAGTGATATGATTGATCTACAAAGGTGCTGCAAATGAGGAGTGGGATATCCGACAATTTAGAGATTCCTCTGTAATTGCGTGCATCCATTTTGCTGCCTTTTTTATGGAGAGGAGTCAAAAAGGGCTTGCACAAGGCTTCCGCACAGAATCTGAGCACACAGCAAGGGATTCCATCGGAACCTGGCGAATATACCGGTTTAACACGCTGAAGATCGTTAAGTAGTGAGCTTTCGTTTATAGTGGGGAAAAATATTAGATTCGACTTAGATACCGCATAAGAGTATGGCAGTTCGGAATGAGGTAAAGTTGAATATGTTGTTTGAAAAAAACTTGGCGAATAGATCGGCTATTGCCTGATCCGATGTAACCGTAGTGTTTTCAAAAAATAGCGAGGAAGGGTAAGAACTTGTTTTTCGCTTAGTGTTAACGAAATTATAAAACTGTTTCGGATCCTGTGTGAATTGGAACTTACAACGGTTTAAATAATTTCTGTAGCACTAAGAATTAAGCACGGTAAAGTTTAACCGAGCGTTTAAATATTTACAAAGGATGGACTGAGAACCGGTATTTTTAAATTTCATATATAGTCTGGACTTTACATTTCTTAGGTGTGTCAACTCTTTATTAAACCAAGGAGGTTTAGAGATTGACGGATAGTACATCGGAACACAAGAGTCAAAAAATGATTTAATTGCGGTATAAAACATATTAATCGCATCCGCCATTATGTGGCAGGAGTAAAAATCGGACCAATTAAAGCCAGCTATAAAATTGTTTAGCCTCCGAAAATTTGCCTTGCGAAAACAGGGAATTCGCTTTGTTGGCTTCTCTGAATTTACTTTTAATGCCGTACCTACGTCGATTGCCACCTCGAAAGTAGGATGATATGGATCTTCAGGTTGAGTAAGAGGTACTACCCTGGACAGAAACACACTTTCAGGACTTGTTACAAAACATAGATCCAAAAGTCGACCAAGAGAATTTGGAATATAACTTGCGACAGCGATAAGTCGAGCAAGCCGTCAATAAAGTCATGTTGTGCTAAAGGGAGAAGGATATTCGATTGTTTTTCTGGGGACCACATTGTGCCAGGTTTATTAAAATCACCTAGAACTACCAATTGGTCCCTGTCAGAAAGTTTATTCAAGATGGACTGGAACAACCGGCTTCTGTAAAGCATCTTAGAATTTTCGGTTCACGAGTGTTTGCATTAACTAGACCCAAAGAAGAAAAGTTCCAGTCAAAAGCAAAAGAGTACGTATTTGTTGGCTACTCTTTTACAGCGTTTTATTCGTTTTGAGCCAATCAAGGAATCCATGAACACTGATCAAAATACTCCCGAACCGGTCAGTGAGCTAGCTGAGGCCAGCAGTACTGACGATGAAGAAGCCGTTGACGACAGCGATGAGGGCAGGATGTTTGTCAGTGCCAATGACGACTCTGATGACCAATCTGCAGATGACACCCTAATGGCACAACAGCGAAGGACAGGCCAAACTCTTCAATATTTGAATTACGAGGAAGATGAAGAAACACCGCAGTCGTTGGAGCAATCACTCAAGGACCAATACAAAGTAAATTGGCAGGATTCAATGCGAGCGGAGTATGAAGCGTTAATAGCCAACAATACATGGTCACTGGTAGACCTGCCCAAAGGAGCAAAAGCAATTGGATCAAAATGGGTATTTCGCATCAAGAAAGACAAGGATGGCGAAATAGAGAGATTCAAATCACGACTTCTTGCCAAAGGTTGTGGACAACAATTTGGAGTGAACTACTGGGAAACATATTTCCCGGTAATCAGGTACGAGACCATCAGGATGCTGCTTGCAGTTGCAGCAGAAAAAGGTCTTCACATGCATCAAATCGATATATCAAACGCATACCTAAACAGCGACCTTGATGTTTATTTGAAACAAGCACAAAATTTCGTTGACAAGGAAAATCCTGGAAAAGTCCTTAAGTTGCAAAAAGCAATCTATGGGCTTAAGCAGTCTGGACGACTTTGGAACGATACCTTAAATGAAGTTCTTCAAAATATAGGCTTTAAAAGAAGCAAGAACGAGGCATGCTTATACTACAAGAAGCAATAAAACGGTTTTAGCTATATAGCCAAAGAAAGCGACATAGAAGACATCAAAGGGAGCATAGCAACAAAGTTTGATATGAAGGATGGCGACCAACTTAGCTATTTCCTTGGGATGGAAATATGCCGAGAGGGACAAACAGGTCCTATAAAGCTATGTCAAAAGCGCTACATTGAAAATCTACTAAGACGGTATGGCATGCAAAGCTGTCGACTAGTGGGAACCCCACTTGACCCTGGTTATGAATCTGGTTGCACAAATGAGAAATGTGCAAAGGTAAAAATAACCCATTTTCAATCACTAATTGGTTCGCTTATGTGTTTAGCAGTAGTAAATCGACCAGACATATTGCACTCTGTTAGAAAGTTATCACAGAGAAATACCGACCCTCACCACGAAGACGAAGCAGCAGAAAAGCATGTGCTAAGATATCTGTGTGGGACAATCAACCTGAGCATTGTCTACAAGAAGACCGGCGAGCTGGTCAAGGGATTCGCAGAAACAGATTGGGCAAACGACAAAGTCGACCGAAAGTCGTATTCAGGATATGCATTCCTTATGGCTGGCTGGAAGTGCATTTTCATGGGGCTCATCAAAGCAGAGCGTCATCGCCCAAAGCAGCACCGAGGCTGAATACATCGCCTTATCAACAGCAGCAAAAGAAGCAGTGTTTTTAAGAAGACTCTTACAAGAGATGGGATGGTTCGACAAGGGGCCATTGAAACTACTATGCGACAATCTGAGCGCCTCGAGTATTGCCAAGAATCCAATTAATCACAAGCGTACAAAACACATTGATGTCAGATATCATTTTATAAGGGACAAAATTAACAAAAATGAAATAATTGTTGAATATGTTAACAGTCAGAATAATGTCGCATTGTGGCTTTTTAAAATCACTTGGATTTGTTTAAATTTGTAATTGCAAAACAGATGATGTTGATCTTAAGCAAAAGTGTTGGAAATATAAGATTGCATATCATCTGTCTGGCAACTTTATTACTCTCTCAGAGAGTAAGCTTCTCTTGCTCTCATTTGCCACTTAAAGTAGTGAAGCATGTATACGAAGTTATGTACACAGTTCAGTTCTAATAAAGCATTCACCCTAATCACATCTCATTGTCTCAATAATTTTACCGCGGCGGCACTCTTATGCAAACACAAACACAATTGTAACCTGCAACTTAACCCAAACAATTCTTAACCAAAATTGCCAAAATTCAATTAATAATATAAAAATAGAAGGAAGAAAAATGATAAGAGTAACGAAATGTAAAATAGAAATCAATAGTAGAATTTTAAATGCAAATCTTTTTTTTTTTTTCTTTTTTGTTTTCGTGCACGCACAGTGGTCTGATTTCATTTAAACATGGAAACCGTAAATGTTGTCTGCTTTTATAAAAATTGTTGCCAGGTTATAAAACCTGAGCAGCCAAAAATGACTTGTTGGCTATGTGATAGAATGGTGCATACTAAGTGCGCTGGTTTTAATGGCCGTACAAGTGATGACCTAGCAAAGGGTAAAAATCTAAATTACTGTTGTGATGCTTGCCTTGTGGTTGCGAACGAGATGAAATCGTTTATGCGCCAAACTAAAGGTGGCTTGAAAGAACTGATCAACAGTTTTGGCGTAGCTAGAGATAGTTTTCGTCGAGCCGATGATCTTCTTTCCGTGCTTAATTCACAGTTTAATGGCCTTAAGCTATTAGATGAATCTCCAAAGCGCAAAAAAGCCGCTGGTGGTAGGCTGCCTAAGGCCCCGCAACCACGGGCAAATGATCAACAGGACTCCACAACTGATCAGCTGTCAATCGCAGCAAATCCACATATGCTGCTAAGATCGGCAGCTAAAAAAGATTCGGAGCAATCCGATCAATCAGCTCTGGATGGACCCCACCCTGTGATTGCTAAAAATTCCGAATTGTCTGCACTGGTTTCTCAACCAGTGATTCCACCTGTCTCGATTAGTTTACCACCACAAGGGAACATTGAGTCCGGACTACCGGTACAAGTTGACGCGTCAGAAATACAATCTGCAGCACCAAAACCCCTCGCGGTGGTTCCACTAAAGAAACAAATTTTTGTTTCTCGGCTTTCCACTGATCAAACATCGTCGGATGTATTGTCTTATATACAAGACAAAACCAAAGCCGATAATATAAAAGTGGAAAAATTTAACTTCTCTTACGCTAGGGACATATCATCTTTCAAGATAACTGTCCCAAACGAGCTCTTTTCGACCATATGTTCGGGTGATTTTTGGCCGGATAGTATGGTGGTAAAAGAGTTTGAAGCTAAGATCAAAAATAAGAAAAAGGTGCCCGTGGGAATTAAACTTCCCTCACGTGGCCAGACCACTGCACCATCCGCCTCTTCATCTTCTTCCTCTTCAAAAAACTAACTACAAAACTTACTATCTCCTATCAAAATGTTAGAGGCTTGCGTAGCAAATTAATCAAATTGTATTGTGATAGTCTTTCATTTACATCCCATATTATAGTGCTCACAGAGACTTGGTTAAAGCCGGAGATACTTAACTCCGAAGTCTTCCCAGGTATGTACACTATATATAGGTTTGACCGTCCCTCCAGACGGGGAGGTGGAGTCTTAATTGCGGTTAGATCTACCCTCGCGTCGGAGGAGTTATTTTTGGACGATTCCTGTAACTCGGAATTCGTATGTGTAAAGCTGTCTTTTTCCGACAGATCAGTTTATATTACGTGCTCCTATATTCCGCCATCTTCTGAATTCCCAGAATATCAGAATCATCTGTCCGCTATCCAGTCCATCTTGAATAAACTTTCTGACAGGGACCAATTGGTAGTTCTAGGTGATTTTAATAAACCTGGCACAATGTGGTCCCCAGAAAAACAATCGAATATACTTCTCCCTTTAGCACAACATGACTTTATTGACGGCTTGCTCGACTTATCGCTGTCGCAAGTTAATTATATTCCAAATTCTCTTGGTCGACTTTTGAATCTATGTTTTGTAACAAGTCCAGAAAGTGTGTTTCTGTCCAGGGTAGCACCTCTTACTCAACCTGAAGATCCATATCATCCTACTTTCGAGGTGGTAATCGACATACGTACGGTATTAAATGTAAATTCAGAGAAGTCAACAAAGCGAATTCACTGTTTTCGCAAGGCAAATTTTCGGAGGCAAAACATTTTTATAGCTGGCTTTAATTGGTTCGATCTTTACTCCTGCCACATAATGGCGGATGCGATTAATATGTTTTATACCGCAATTAAATCATTTTTTGACTCTTGTGTTCCGATGTACTATCCGTCAATCTCTAAACCTCCTTGGTTTAATAAAGAGTTGACACACCTAAGAAATGTAAAGTCCAGACTATATATAAAATTTAAAAATACCGGTTCTCAGTCCATCCTTTGTAAATATTTAAACGCTCGGTTAAACTTTACCGTGCTTAATTCTTAGTGCTACAGAAATTATTTAAACCGTTGTAAGTTCCAGTTCACACAGGATCCGAAACAGTTTTATAATTTCGTTAACACTAAGCGAAAAACAAGTTCTTACCCTTCCTCGCTATTTTTTGAAAACACTACGGTTACATCGGATCAGGCAATAGCCGATCTATTCGCCAAGTTTTTTTCAAACAACATATTCAACTTTACCTCATTCCGAACTGCCATACTGCCATGCGGTATCTAAGTCGAATCTAATATTTTGCCCCACTATAAACGAAAGCTCACTGCTAAACGATCTTCAGCGTGTTAAACTGGTCTATTCGCCAGGTCCCGATGGAATCCCTGGCTGTGTGCTCAGATTCTGTGCGGAAGCCTTGTGCAAGCCTCTACTGAAACTGTTTACCTTATCTTTGGAATCTTCACAATTCCCTCATATATGGAAGGAGTCCTTTGTGATTCCTCTTCACAAAAAAGGTAGCAAACTGGATGCAAGCAATTACAGAGGAATCTCTAAATTGTCGGCTATCCCAAAACTTTTCGAAAATGTTATCACTCCTCATTTGCAGCACCTTTGTAGATCAATCATATTATCGTGTCAACACGGTTTTATGAAACGCAGATCTACAACCACTAACCTCTTGGAGCTAACTTCTTTCGTAATAGAGGGTTTCAAAAATAATCTTCAAACAGATGTCATCTACACTGATTTTAGTAAAGCATTTGACTCTGTTAATCATTACCTTCTAATAAGAAAACTTGTTCTTATAGGTTTCCCTGTTGATCTTCTAAATTGGATTTCAAGCTATCTGAATGGCAGGACACAACAAGTTCTCTTTAAAAATTCGTTATCTTCTATTCTCCGAGTCACATCCGGTGTCCCACAAGGGAGCCATCTTAGTCCGCTTCTTTTTACCTTATTCATTAACGACCTCCCCTTAATAATAAAACATTCGCGTGTACTTATGTACGCAGACGATGTTAAATTATGCCTCCAGTACAAGGACACTTCTTGCCATTTGGACTTACAATCCGATCTAGACCGATTTCAAATATGATGCCGTGATAACATATTAGACTTAAATGGCTCCAAGTGTAAAGTTATGACCTTTTGTCGTGCCAACCCAATACGCACGACTTACACTCTAAGTGGGTGCCCTCTGGACAGAATAACACGAGTTGATGATCTTGGTGTTCTTCTGGACCCAAAACTAAAATTTTCTGACCATATTTCATCTATTGTCAATAAGGCCAGGGGTGTGCTTGGTTTTATAAAAAGGTGGTCTAAGGAATTTGAAGACCCTTACTTGACTAAAACCTTATTTATTTCGTTAGTCCGTCCGATTCTCGAGTACGGATCACCTGTTTGGAGTCCACAATACGCAGTCCACTCGGACCGCATTGAATCGGTCCAAAAAAACTTCTTTCTTTTTGCCTTGCGGCGCCTAAATTGGGATGCAAACCATATATTACCTCCTTATTCCAGTAGACTACTTTTAATTAATTTACCATCCCTAGCTAACCGTAGAACTATGCTTGGAACAGTCTTTATTTGTAAGCTTATTCGTGGGGATGTTGAGAGTCCCGACTTGATTAGTCGGCTTAACTTCTCGGTTCCAAGTAGAGTCACTAGAAACTATATACCCCTTATCTTAAATCATTGTAGATCTAATTATGAGTTGCATGACCCTTACAGAGTTTTATGTTCTGACTATAATAGACTTTATCCTATTATCTGTAATCTTGACTCTCTGCCGCTATTAAAGCAATCGATATTATCTTTTCTATTACATAATTAGATCCTACTAACACTAATATTTATTTATTATTTAACATTATATTCATTTCCTCGTACCTATTCCATTTTTTATATCGCGTCTATATTTTCTCGCGAATCGAGCCGTACGATACACGGCAGCGCCCCTCGGTCGGTTGGGCGGGAGGTGTTTCCGTGAGACCCGTTTAAAAAAAAATATAACAAAAATTAAAAATGGTAAAACACAACGAGATTGTTGAGATGATTTCAGAGAACAACATAACACTTTACATACTGATGACCATTGTAATAATTGTACTTATTTTGTTGTACTTATATTTAAGATATGTATTATTTAAGCCATTTATGATGCTGTATGCAATACTTAAAATAAGAAAAAATCAAAATCAAAACACACCACAACCAATAGAAACTCCATTTTCCATACAACATCCATCAATCCCAGCCAAGTAAAGGCTTCTCTTTAAGGCGAGGGTAGTGACGTATTTGTGTGGTACGAACCGGCTACTTCAAGTATTTCAAAGATGTATAAGCAGTAATTCACTTATGTGATTTCCACAATGTATACCATTTGCGCAACATCCGGTTTTAATAAACCATTCTTTGGCAGCGGCACTTAGCCGTTCTTGTAAACATCCTACAGCCTGACCTAACCAGATTTGACTGCTCACTTTCAATCTTTTCCTAATCTTAAGAATCCAAGACAAATTCTCTCCCGAAATAAAAATATTGTTAAAGCCCTGAGGTTTCTTCTCAATCCAATTTACATATGATTTTTAGTCTTAGGATGAGATCAAATGAATAAAGACATGAAAACTATTTCTCTGATAATTTTTTATTTCTTAGTGTTGTCCTAAGTCAACTGACGGGACATTAGTTCGACTCAGAAATATAACAACTATTTTACTTTATGTATATATATATATATATATATATATATATATATTTACGAATTCAGACCGAGTGTTTAATAAAAAAAAGAACACAGGAGGTTATTTTATTTATTATTAAACGTTTTATTATTACCAGTAAAGGAAAGGGTAAAGGGCTTAGCAGTGTTATCGCGATTGAAAACGTACTCAGAACTGAACTAATGTATGGGGACATGTTTCGGTTTATATAGGCGGATTGGGATAGCTTAAGAGCGAAGTTTAAAAGAATAAAGTTATCAACGTCTATTCTCCCGGAAAGAGAGGTGTCTATTCTCCCGTTAAGAGAGGAGACCCGAAAAATAGGAGTAATTTGAGAATCCTGAAACGATTGTGTGGGCGGAAGTTTTTGTTATTTCAGTTGGCTCGCCAAGTGATCGAATGTTTAGGGGACGTGGACGTTGGCTCGCCACAGAGTCTAGACTTTGGACTTCGGACTTTTGCACTTTGCTGTGCGTAAATAACAGCTAAGATTAATCGAAGGGCTCTCGATCTTTGATTACATTTCGTACTTATACATTAATGTGTGCGTGTGATTGTTTACAATAGTGTGTGTGGTTGGGGAGTTGTGGGTGTAGAATGGATATGTTACTTATCCATCCTTAAGAAAAAATCCTGTCCTCAGGCGTTTAGATTAGGGTACAATACAGGGGTATTTGGTGGTGCAGTATGGGGGTTTAATTTTTTGGGGTGTAGTTTTATATTTATAGATAAAGTACAATATTACAATAATAACTATTATGATTAATGTTGTAAGTGTTATTATTTGAATGATATTATTCGTCTGATTGTGTTGTTATATTATTTTTTTTGTCTGAATGTATTCGAGTGTTTCAACTTTTGTTACAATATTGTTGTGTTAATTGTCGATAGGAGTAGCATGAGTATCATTCTCGGGAGTAGGCCTGGAATTATCGTTATTATATTTACTTTTTTAATTTTTTTTATATTTCTACCTCTATTTGTTTCTTCGAAATGTTTATCATCTATTTGTCTTACATTTCCTGTCTTTTTGAATGGGTTAGTCGTTTTTGATCTAACTAGAGGGGATTCTTTGAAGTTTGTGTCTATGTTAAAGTCGTGTCTATTTTCACTGAGTTTGTAAATTTTGTTTACTTTATTTTGTTGAGTGTTATAGGCAGGGGTTCCTGCAAAAATGAAGATATCTGCTGGGGCTCGACCAGTTGTGTTGTGTTTTGTTTTGTGATTGTAAATGTAAAGTATTTTTTCAAATTTTGTGAATTGGTTTTCAGGTTCATTTTCGCTTGTTATTATTCTTAATTTTTCATTAACGGTTTTATGAAATCGCTCAATGTCAGAGATTCCATTTTATACTTTTTGTTATATTTAGAGTTACTCCTTCTGATTCTTACCAAAGTTTAAGTGGAATGCACATGAAGGCGGAGTCTTTGTCGACTTTTATTTCTATGGGTTTACCCATATCGTTAAATATGCGTAAAGTAGCTCTTTTAGTTTCAAGCCAATCTCTACTGTTTACTTATATCAGGGAGGCGTATTTAGAATAAATGTAAATGTCAATGCATGATAGAAATTGTTTATTGTTTACTAAGTAAAAATCCAAGACATACTTTTCTCTGGGACTAAAGGATTCTGGGGTTGTTTCAAGGATTAATTTTGTGTTTCTATGTTCAGTTTTAGCGATGTTACAGATTTCACATTCGTTTATGATGTTTTGGATAAGTTTTGGGTAATCAGGGTAATAGTAAAGTTCTTTGAACTGAAGTGTGAGTTTTTCTATACCAGGGTGTAATAATTCTTTATGTGTTTTGAGAAAGATTTCCTTGAATTGGGCGTATGTTTGAATGTCTATCAGTTTTCTGCTGGTTTTCATAGTTTTAGTGAAACTGTCGGGACTTATGAATATTTGAATACATATCTTTAATGATATCTTTAGCAAGGGTATCAGTCATTTCTTTATAACTGATTTTAATTCTGGTTTTATGGAAATATTTTATTATTTGGTCTTTTATGAATTCGAATTGTCTGTTTTATTAAAAATTAAGAGGTCTTTCTGTTATTGAAATGTGATTTTGGTTGTCTTCTTGTGCATTATGCACAGTAGCTGTTGTGAGCAGGGAAGCTGGGTCATCTGGAAGTTTTCCTTAATTTGAACTCTAGATAGAGCGTCAGCTACATGATTTTCTTTACCGGGTAGATATTGAATATTATAATCGTATTCTATTTTTGCAAAATTGGGAATGAACTTACGGTAGAATCCGCAGAGTCCAAGGAATGATTTTATTAATTAATAATTGCATTTATTTTGATAGGGTTTGGTTTTACACCTTCTGTCGTGATAATGTGACCGAGAAATTCAGTTTCTTTCTTCAGAAATTCACAAGTCTAGAGTCTAGAGAATGGTTCGTGTCTAATAACACGCAACTGAAAAGTGGAAAAAAAATGGACAAGTCCAGAATACTGACACATAAGTAGTAAATAGTGACCCCCCAAGTCACTATCAGTGAAATAATAGTGATACTTAAACATTTTCATTCAAAAAAGAAAGAGTTAATTTACTCGAAGTAGGGCTCCGCTGCCCAGTTGCCACGCGATCGCACATACAGCTGTTTGTGATCTCAAAGCTCTTCTATCACAGGGTTCAAGTCTTGGCTAGAACCCTGGTGATTTCTTGCATACTTACAGTAGGAATTATTTAAGTGAAACTCCTGCGGCTGATGAAACATTGGTTACTGCACTTCTCTCGAGCCCTCAATGTGCTGCCCCGCAGCGCTTCCATTAAATAAAGCGAAAGTCTCATGCTTCTCCGGAGACTGACAGGAAAAAACCTAAATCAATTTAGGCAAACAAGGGGAAAACCCTTCGTCTACAGAACCTAGATATGGCGGCAACTCAAACCGTTTTGGCTTACTTGCGCATCTCTCAGTCGACAAACAAGTAGGCAATGATATTGGCGATCTGTATGACCAGCCCAGCACCAGTCACCAAGTGGACATAGAAAAGGTTGAGGATATGGCGTTAATGGGCGGTGTTCTGAGGCTTTACGCGGCTGACGCTAACACATTCCGCATCATAGTGAAATGGCTCGAGAACAAAGAGTATGAGTTCCACTGTTATCAGCTAAAAGAAGACAGGCCTTACAGGGTATGCGTGAATGGCCTCCAACACAGTACGCTACATTACCAGATCAAGGATGAGCTGGAAAAGATCGGGCACAAGGTGCTCGACATACACCGTTAAGGTGAAACAAACCATGTGTCTCAAAAGCGTCGCCAGTCAACATGTTCTTCCAGAACATTGCTCCTGCGGCAAACAATAAGGAGATCCTGCCTGTAAAGGCACTATGCCATATGAGAGTACTTATTGAGCCTCTCCGCAAGCGTAACGCTATTGTTTAATGGCATCGTTGTCAGCAGTTTGGCCACACAGCCAAATACTGCCGTAAGGCCCACATTTGTGTGAAATGTGCCGGTGAACACGTAGCCAAGGACTGTACTAGGCCACACATCGAGCTGTGAACTTGCTATAACTGTGGTGGACAGCATCCTGCAAACTACAAAGGTTGCAGCAAGCTACAAGCGTTCATGCAGCGATCCAGGCCCAGAAGTGGAGTGGCTGGAAGAACCGAGGTCAGCGAGCGACCAACTACACGGGGCTTATCTGGAGGTAAGAAGATCACCTCTTCTCAAGGCGGTATATCTTATGCAGATGTGGCTAAAGGGTCCGTTCACCACAAGCAACCACTGAGCCTGACGCACCGACAAAAGAATCAACAGTAACACCCCAATGATAGAAGCCTCAGTCGTCAAAGGAGCCGCAGCCGGTTAAGGTCGTCTAGGGGTGCACTTCAGCGCTCGACGGATGCTAACAACAGCATTGAAGCCATCCTGCAGACGCTAAATGAAAATATTAATTCGTTGCGCTCGATTCAAGAGAATCAGATGGAGTTAATGATGATGATGATGAAGCAACAGCAACAACAGTCACAGCAGCAGGGGCAGATAATCAATCTGCTCACTGCTCTCCAAGCGCGTCAAGCGCCATAATGATGCCGCTGCGCATCTTAGTGTGGAAAGCCGATGGCGTGTCCACGAAACTGCCCGAAGTGGAATGCTTTGTGCGGCGCTACGAGATCGATGTCCTCCTGCTCAGCGAGACTCATTGTAAGGAGGCACAGGCATTTGGATTTGGCTATATCGATTTTGCTGTCAGCAGGGGCATACTGGACATGCATGCTGAGATACGGTCCGTTGCTGAGTTCAGCTCAGACCACCTACCACTTATAATCACACTAGATGCAACAACTACTGCTTATCCCAATATGGAGCGACTTATCGGTAATAAGCGTGGTTTGATGACAGGCTTGGTAAAAAGGCGCTGTGCAAGGAAAGCGCCATTGGCTGATAAAAGTGGTGCATGGTCCCGGACTGATATAGAGCAAGCTGAAGTGTTTGCTGTTCACCTCGCAGAGCGATTCCAGCCTCTGAACCTCGCCAGTCCCCAGGATGTTGACGCGACTCACGACCAGCTGTCCCAAGCGCTCCAAATGGACTTGCCGATACAACCGATCACCCCGAGCGAGATTGCTGACGTCATCGCCAAACAAAACCCCAAAAAAAGCTCGAGGGCATGATACTATCTGCAAATCCACCCTAAAGGCACTACCGAGATGTGCGATCCTCTACATTACGTTGTTATTCAACGCAATGGTGAGGCTGCAATACTTCCGTCCACAGTGAAAGCTCGGTATTATTTCTATGATTCACAAACCTGGAAAGCCTGAAAAGAACCCTGGGTCCTACCGGCCAATCAGACTCCTTCCTTCGATCTTGAAGGTGTTTGAGAGACTGATTGCTGCTCGGATGGTCAGGATTGTGGAAGCGAAGGGTATCCTGCCCGAGCATCAGTTTGGTTTTCGTGTTGGACACTGTACGGTAGAACAACTACACCGAGTGGTCGAGCAAATCCTATCGGCTTTCGAAAACAAGGAGTACTGCAACGCACTCTTCCTGGATGTACGTGAGGCGTTCGATCGGGTGTGGCACTCCGGTATCCTGTTTAAAATTAAGAATACGCTGCCTGCACCATACTTCGGCCTCCTGAGGTCGTATCTCGAAAAGAGAACATTTGTGGTACGATTCCACTCGGCCCTGTCAAATGATGAGTATAATGTGACAGCCGGAGTACCACAGGGAAGTGTACTTGGCCCGCTGATTTACTGCCTGTACAGCTACGACATGCCTCGGCCAGACGTTAGCCTTCGCGGGACGTCAATGTTGGCCACATTTGCTGACGATGAGTGTGTCACCTACTGTGAACAGTATGCTGCTGACGGCATCCAGGACTTCGCATCAACATTTGCTGAATGGGCAAAACTGCGAATGTGTGCTACACGCTGAAAAGAAAAACACCACCGGCTGTGCTCATCGATGGCACCCCTGTCCCACAGTCCAATACAGCCAAATATCTTGTAATCTTGGATCGGAGACTCAACTTCTCGAAGCAAGTGAGTGCGATGAGAGTGCGCATACGAGAAGCAGCGACAAAGCACTTCTGGATAATTAATTCGCGAAGTAAATTGTCACTCTCCAACAGGGTGATCATTTAAAAGCAAATTATAGCGCCAATATGGAAGTATGGTTGTCAGATTTGGGGCTTGGCTTGCGACAGCCAAATTCGCCGCATTAAGCCTGCCCAAAACAAATGGCCAGGACGATTACCGGCTTCGAATGGTACGTAAGGAACTCAACCCTGCACAAAGACCTTAAGCTAGCCATTGGAAATAAACATGCACTCTAGCCGGTACCACGACAGACTGGAAAGCCACAGAATCGAAAAAAAATTCACATTTATAAGTTATAATTTTAGATTAGCTGATCGTAGCTTATCAAATACCTTTTTTAGTGACATTGTGTGTTCTTCCAATGAAGTGGAATAAATGATAATATCATCAAAATAAACTAAACATAAATCAAGTCTTCTAGAAGAGGTTCATGCAGCGTTGAAATGTTGCTGGTGAATTTTTCAGACCAAAAGGCATACGAGTATATTCGTAATGTCCATGTTTTGTTGAAAATGCTGTTTTGGATATTGATTGCTGGTCCATTTGAATTTGATGGAAACCTTTAGCTAAATCAATGGTTGTGAAGTATTGACAGCGTCCAAGCTTGTCTAATATTTCGTCCATTACTGGAATATCGAATTTGTCGTCAATGGTTATTTCATTGAGACTACGATAGTCTATGACTAATCGATATTTAGGTTTACCAGAAGCATCACTTTTCTTTGGCACAATTTAAATTGGAGAACAATAGGGGGATTTAGATTTCATAATTCTTTTTTGTTCTATCATTTCGTTGATTTGCCTGTTGACTTCTTGATCAAACGCTTGGGGGTATTTATATGGTTTTTTATAGATAGGGTCTTCGTGTTTTGTATGAATAGAATGTTTAATCGTACTTGTGAAGGTCAAAGTTGCACCTTCTTTGTACTGAATATCACGGTATTCAAGAAAAAAGTGGGAAAGTTGCTCCCTTTCTTCTGTATTTAGATGTTCTAATCTGAATACGTTAGATTCTCTTAACTCGTAATCTAAGGCGTAGATAGAGGATGTTACTAGAAGGGCTTCTTCTATATATGGGGTAATAAGAGAATTTTCCTCAGATTTAGAAGTCTTGGGACACTCATGGGTAGTCTTGGACTCTTATGGGTTAGACCTGGGGCACTCATTGGAGATCTTGACTCATCTGGTTTTAAGTGGGGTTTCGCTATTTTCTGGGGTTTTTCTCCTTTTTCTGTATATGTAGAGGGGTTTCCTCTGATTTGAATGACCTGGGGACTCATTAGTAACCTTTGACTCTCTGATTTTAAGTGGGTTTTCGCTTAATTTTCCGGGGGTTTTCTCCTTTTTTTGGGGTATGTAGAGGGGTTTTCCTCTGAGTTAGATGATTTGGGCACTCATTGGTAGCCTTGGACTCATCTGTTTGGATGTGGTCGTACACATTTTAAATGTGTCGGCCTTTTTATAGTGACTGTTTGTGTGAAATAATGAATTTGAGTGTTTAGTTGTTTTCTAAATAGTTTTCCTGCCTAATGTAAGTCTAATTTCTGAAAAGTTTTTGAATATAGATGTTTGTTTAATAGGCAAAGTTTGCTTGACTGCAATGAAAACGCTTTGATTCAACGTTATAATACCATTAATAGTGTGGACTTTAACTTAGAAGGTTGAATTGGAAATTAAAGACATTTTGTTTCATAATATTGAATTGACGAACGCAGTGTCCTATAAGCATTTGAGAGTAATATTATTCATTGTAATTTTTAAGAATGGGTTTTCCTCTCCTCTGAATAGCTTCTGATTCCGAGGCTGGTTGAAGAAAATTTTCGCATCCTGTATCCATTCTGTATGGGCACTATCACTTTCTCTCTGTCGTTTTGACGGGAGGTTTTGGGCACATTATTTCTTTGTTGAAAATTTATGGATTCCTGGACTCTACTGTATTTAATTGTTATGTGAGTTCTCTTGCTAACCTTGGATTGGTTTGCAGGTTTCGGAGTAGTGCTAGGATTTGACTTAATGTGTTATGCACTGCATTGTTTACGAATTTTTATAGTTTCCTTATTCCTTAGAGGTTTGGGGTTGGTTTTTGTTAGGATCGAATAATTTTGGGGTCTTGTTCTTCTTGAAAAGTATTTGGTATACGCCTTCTGTTGGCGGCTATTGTTTGAGTTTAGATACTGTCGTATGTTCCAAATTAGCAAGAGTCATAAATAACCTATCGGCAATTTTCCAATGATTACATCTTTGATGGTATTATTTAAAGCATCTTGTGTTTAATACGGCATTATTGAATCATCATTTAAGTTTATTCGATATTGTGAATGATTTCATTTCTAATCTCTTCGACGAACTTACGGATACTTCACTGAAGGGTGTGTTGTAAGACGACGGAGTAGTCCTTTCCATGTGTTTGGTTTTATTATTCGCTGATGAGCGCATTCATTAGGGTTGGCGCAGGTTGTTCTTCCGGTAACTGGATACTCGTTTGAACATCCTCCTGCCAGTTGCATCTCAATTGCGCTGAGAATACATGCTTGCCTGGTGTCCGTTGATGGATAGAGCTGAAAGTATGACTCGATCCTTCGGATAAAGCACTGGATTTCTTGGGTATTACGCAAGAATGGTGGTATTTGCCTAATTTGGCTTAAGGCTATTCAGTGAGACTCCGATAACAGTTTGACTTGCTCGGTTGCCATTGTTGATGAATTATTTTTATTTTTGTTTTTTACACTTTTATTGACGTAGGATTAGGTTTTTGACTATTGCGTGCCAACCACCGATTATACGTAGTTCTTTGCGGATAAATAAGAAGTTAATTGTATACGATTTATGTTCACTTTTAGCGCGATTCGCTTTTCGCTATTTCGCGATTCATCTTAAAAGACACGCCTTGGTCGTACAAGGATCTTTTTGTCACTAGATGCTATTGTAACACCGCACAATTTCAACCTATTTGCCTACCCGATACGCCATTTACGAATTCAGACCGAAGAGTTTTTAATAAAAAAAGACCACAGTTGTTTTTTATCTATTATTTAAGTTTTTATTACACTCCATGAAAGGAATAACTAGAGCCTTCGATTATCACTAGTTGGATAATGGACTTCGAAGTTGGCTTAGCAGCGTTATCCGCGATTGATAAAGTCTCAGAACTGAATTATATGTTTATCGTGATGAGGTTGGGTGGATACGTCACTTCTTCCTTAAAGAGAAGCCTATACTTGGGCTGGGCACCTGATGGATACAGTAAGGGTAGTGGAACTTCTTCCATGTCCAGTTTGTGGTGGTTGTCCTGATTTTGGTTTTTTTCTTAATTTTAGTTTGTACATCATTATAAATGGATTAAGAGTAACATGTTTGAATATAAGTATACTAGAATAAGTGCAATAGTAACAATAATTTATTAGTATGTAAAAGTGTATGTTGTTTTGTGAAATCATTTCACAAATATCATTGTGTTTACAATTTTTATTTTAGTTATGTTATGTGTGTATAGTGGTGGGTCCAAATTATGCTCTGGTTCAAAAGGTTTTCACTTAAAAGAATCATCATTTATTTCTACCTTTACATTGATTTTTTTTTTTTTTTTTTTTTTTTTTTTTTTTTTTTTTTTTTTTTTTTTTTTTTTTTTTTTTTTTTTTTTTTTTTTTTTTTTTTTTTATTCTTATCATTTTGTTCCCTCTATTTTTATGTTATTTATGGTTTTGACATTTTTGTTTGAGAGTTCGGTTTAAGGTTAAATTCCAAGTTCAATAGTTGTTTTGGTTCTATGTATTTCATTAATTTCATTTGTAGGTATTGCTAAAATTACAGATTGATTTAGGTGCTTAATTATACTTGGTGACACCTTCATTGTTTATTTTTTATTTTCATTACTATACACTTTGTTTCTTTCAAAATATAATTGTGAATCTGTGTAGTCTACTGGTAGCCATTTGAGTCGGGGTATGGTTTGATTAATTTTTCTTTCTTTTTTGATTGTGTTTTGTAGTATGCATAGCTCTGTTTCTATTAGTAATTTTGTAAATGGTCCAGGGTCTGTTTGTTCTACGTTTTTGGTTGGTTTATATGGGTTGTCCAATTTTCCTTTTTGTAATGGTCGAATTTTCGTATCTTTGTGGTCGATATCTGTGGTCTTCTCTACTTTGGTTTAATTTGTTCTATTTAGTTTTCTTTTAGTTCCTGCGTGTTCAAGGTAGGTTGTCTGCGTATAAAAAAAAAATATTGTGAGCGGGCGTTTGGTCGTGGTGTCATGTTTTGTTTTGTTGATTGTAAGTATAGTATAGTTTTCTATTTTACTCAGGTCTGTTTCAGTATTTTTCATAGTATGATATTCTTATTTTTTGTTAATGGTTTATGAAAACGTTCTATATCTGCTACTTCCTGTTTTTGTGATATTTAGCTGTAGTTTCTACTCCTTCTGTTTTCAACCATTCTTTTAATGGTAGACTTGAAAATTGGCCGCATCTCTTGGTCTGCTTTTAATAGCTTCGGTTTTCCTAATTGATTAATATGGCGGCATCAGGGCGTTCTGCATTCTATCCAGTCTTGGTTTTTATCTGATCTAGTGTAGCGAAATTTTTGAATCAGTGTCTATGCAGCTCAAATAGTGTTTTGCCTTCGGCTGAATAAATATCTACTAACGAATTGTCTCTACAGAATTCTAATACTTGGCGTGAGTTTAAATGGGAACTTTGTATTTCTATGCTCGATTTGCTAGATTACAAACTTGACCATCGGTTTATAATGTTTGGATTTGTAGTTGGCTATTTGGAAAAAAGTAGTTTTTCACTAAATAATTCTTAGTTTTCTGGATTCCTGGGTGAATAACTTTTCATGGGATTGAAGGATTAAATTCTTAAATTCTGCATATTGAATTTAAATGTTTTTTAGGTAAAGTTAGGCTCTAATTACCTTTGTGGTGCTTGGGTTCATAAAATTTCTTATGGGCTGCCTGATTGTTTGCAAAATCAGCGTCGCTTTCTATGTATAAAGCGATGTGGTTGTTTACCAAGTAATCTATCAAATACTGTTTGGCTTTTTTTATGAGTGAGTGTTTCTACGAAATATGAATGATCTTTTTCTTATAATATTCCCTGTTTTACTTTCTGGTCCCTTAGTTGAAATGACTTTTCTATTGAATTATTTACCGCTTTTTCTGTTGGGGGAAATTAAAGCACACGGTTGGTGATCATTGCTTTTCAAAATGTCGACCTCGCAAATAGTTGGTACTAAACGTTTTCGTTGCCCAATACATAGCTAGTAGTTCTTTTTTCATCGTACTGTTGTTTGTTTCATGGTCGTTAAGTGTTCTGCTAATATAACTTTATGAAGGTGACCATCTGAGAAAGTACTGGCTCTAGAGGTACATTACTAGCGTCTGTTGTGAGTAAAATTTTTTCTTGAAGTCTGGGTGATCGAAGTATGGATCGTTAGAATAAAGGAGTTTTAACCTTTTGAATACCTCAATATATCGGGTTTTTAACTATCTACTTTTTTGTCCTTTTAAGAACACGTTGTTTTAGGGGTTTTTTGGCAATCTGTGCGAAATGGGGTATGACTTTCTATACACTGTGATCCTAAAATGATTTTATCTCCTTCGGCTTAGTAGGAAGGGGTAATTTTCCTATGCTCGTAGTTTTCCGGGTTAGGTCTTATAAACTTCTGGAGAAACATATGTCCTAAGAAATATGGTCGTGTTTAAAACTCGCATTTATCTAATGGAGTTTTTCAGATTAATTTCCAGCAGCAGCCGTTATGCCGACAGGCTTAATGGCCACTCGAACCGGGTGGAGTTTCCGGAATTTCGCATTTAATTATTCTTTAACTGTATGTGAGTTGGTATCTAGAATTAATGTTTCTATACGTGTTCGTATTAGTTGGTTATACAGGGTAGTTTCTGCAGTGTCGCTTCTAAGTCTAACTTATTGTTAATATCTGCCGTCTACGTTTCGGCTTCTTCTAAAAATTCAACGAACGTTACATCGGAATTGGTATTCCGGAAGTCCTCCAAATAGTAGAGATTTGGTCTCTGGGTTTGTAGTTTAGGATCAGATGAGAGTCCTGAGTTTCCGTCCAGGTGGTGAGGTTCGTAACTCCTGTTGCGGATGACATCTCCGCGGATGTTGCGGCTCAAACTGTGCCCGAAGATGGTGAGCTTCTGCCGTTCGTCGGTCGTTTGATATAGGTGCCAAGGATGAATGATGTGGCTGATAAACGTATACAGGGTCTGTGGGTCCCCGTTGAAGTGTTCGACTCCATTTATTTTGTCGTTCAACTTGAATCCTGTTCGCAGGTCGGAACAGCATTATTATGTTGGTGCTGCTACTGGCCATTTCTTTTTTATTAAGCATACTAAATTGTTGGTTTTTTCTTGTTTGTTTTTAAATGTTTAATAGTTGCTGATGTTTCGTGAGTAGCGGTTATTTCATAATTTTATTATTGTTATTTTTATTTTTGTATTGTATAGTTTTAGTTTATTTTAATTTATTCAAAACTTTTATATCTCATTTTTTTATTTTTGTTCATTTAAATTTATTCACTCTTATTGGAAATTTTTTCACTTATGTTACGTTTTAAGTTTGAACTGACGTTTGAACTCTCCTCTCTTGCAAAACACGCTTTAAGATTGTTTTCTTTGTTTATTTTCGTTGAGCTTAGATGAGTTTATGTAGATATCTGTTTTTCTTTGAAGGTGTATATGTTTTGTTTTATATGCACTTTATTTAATAGTTCGTATTAAAGATTTTTTTTTTTTTTTTTTTAACTGATTGATTTGGTTTCTTCCTTATGTTTTGTTTCACTTAGATTTAATTTTCAACTTATTTGGTATTTCTAATATATTTTAGTTTTAGGTTTTTTTTTTTTATTTTTTTATTTTCAGCATTCACTGTTCGGAGTAACCAAAAAATTTGTGGATTTATAGCTCCGGTAAATGTTGGAAGTTCACTGTTGTTTAAACAGATGTGTCTATCCACTGATCTTTTTAGTGTAATGCGTATTAATGGCAAACACTTCACTTTCACAGTAACATAACACAGATTACAGGAATTAAAAATCTACGACTGCGCAATTAAATAGTTTTTTAATTGAGCCGACAAATGATCCGTATTTAAACTAAGATCAACGCTGAAAGTTAATAGTTTTTATTCCAAGTCGAACAAATGATCCGTAAACTGGGATCAACTCCGAAATAAATGAAACATTGAACTAAATTCGTTTTGGTTTTATTGAATATGGGTTTAAGACTTATTGAAACTTTACTGTATAAACTTTCAACTTAAGACTGATTTGATGTGAGTGAGATTGAGGAAGGGGCCTCCTTATGGGTTACAGAAATAAAGAACTAGGAAAAAAGGAATAATCTCCCAAGGTTGTGAAGTGAAGTAATAGACGATCGACACGTAGATAACGAGAAAATATCTTTAAAACGGTAGATCAGCAACTGATAAATCATGTTATTTAGTTCTTGGGAGATGTTCTTGGATGTTTACGTTGAGGAGAGCTTCAAGAGAGCAGACGAAACTGCTAGGTCAGGCCTTGGGAATCTGTTTTAGCAAGAGCGGCCCAGTTTGGGTGGCGCGAATAACAATTAATCTGAGCTTGGCCAGCATGCGTGGCATATATTTTATCGTGATGAGTTGGCGTGAATACGTCACTAATATATATATATTGTTGGTCATGCAGCCGAAAAAACTGTGCAGTAGACTATCTCAATTCTTTAATATTGTAAGCGAATTAGTCCAGTGGTAGCAGTTGCGATGCCACCATAGTGCAAACCGCTGTTCTCGCAGCGCTTTATCTGTACGGCGCTCTTTCCTTGTTCTTTTTGTTTATCTACCTACGTTAAGCTTGTGGCGCTGCATTTCGGCTGTCTGTCCGCGCCAATTGCCACTTCCTTGTGTTTCGGAAAGAAAAAAAAAAGATGTTGTCGGCCCTAGCTGCCGTAAACAATTCCGCAAAATAAACAGAGTCGTAATTAAACAAACTTTCTCGCCTTTTTATTATTCGCACAGCTAATTGAAAAAAGCTCAATAGCTAAACCTTGGGTGACCCGACGTGATGTGTTAATTTGCATGCTTAATAATAAATGCACTTATCCTTTTATAAATAATATAAATATATTAAATCGCATCGGTGGGAAAGTGAGTGGTTTTGGTGATAGTGGCTGTGTTTAAGCGAGCTAGCATTGGCAATCTATTCATACATTGCTACATATACGTTGCCGGCATTGACACCCGCTTTGCATTTTCGGCATGCTATTTTGGTGCTCATCTTCCGCTGTTCTGCATAAAGAACTGGAGAATTGGATTTTCGACGAAATTGCAGTGAAATGAGCGAGTCTTTTGATGAATTCATCGTTTTTGAATTCAAGGCTAGTTGCGTGCGCGCTGAAATAGCCAAACGCAATTGTGCATTTCGCGCCGCACTCAACGCTTGCGGAAGGTGTGTGCCCACGCAGTGTAGTGGTCTCAACGCAGCCGGGCCGAAGCCGATGCCGTTGCCGGCCGTGCAGCTGCTAACGTTTGGCGAAGGCTACGCAAACTGGGTGGATTTTTACTCCTGTTCCCGAGCATAATCGACAGCCATCCGGACCTCTCCAACATTGAGAAATTCAATCATCTGCGGTCATGTTTGAGGATTCAGCTTGCTGAAACTATCCGATCAATTGGGATTTAAAACAGCATTACGAATCGGCTTTAGAGTTGCTTTCACAAAGGTTTTGATAACCGGCGTATCGTTTTTCAGGCGCACATCACCGAGATTCTGGGTTTAAGGTAGTACGGAATGGTTCAGTGGCATCGCTTTCGGAATTTGTCGGACAACGTTTTAACGCTCACATTCGTGGCGTTGAAAGGGTTTTGGGCACCATGGGGCACCAAGGTGGCTGCTGCAAAAGCGTGGATGCGGCGAGCCAAGCTAAGTGGGAGGAGCGCTTGGAGGATCCGGTCTTTGCCAACCTTATTCCGTCGTGGGAATCGATGGCGCATTCCTGAGCAGCGATGTAGGACTTTGGAGGCGTGATTGCGCCATGGCAACCTATGCGCCAGGCGTTCAGGTGGGCAGAGAATCGTTCGACGCTAGTTGCTACCTCACCCAAATTTCTCTTGGTGGCATGCTTGCCATAGTGCAGAGCAATGCCATACTATTAATTGCCGCACTTTAGAGACTTTTTAGCGCCAGTAGATTTCGGTTGCGCGAGCAAAGAGACTAGCACTTTTGCCTAAATTGCCTAAAGGCATGGTCATCACAATGCAGCTCGAGGGCCGCTGCCGCACTGTGGAATCAGGCATCATACGCTGCTCCATCTAGATGTATCCGCTTCATCGCAGCCAATGTTCCGGTCTCTTCAAGCTCCCACACTGAGCCTTCTGCCCCTCTAATTACCCAGGATCTCGGTAGTGACCTTGTCCTGCTAGCCACTGCAACCGTTCTAGTGCTGAATCGGTCGGGACTGTTCGTTCCCTGCAGGGCCTTGTTAGATTCTGGCTCTCAACTGCACTTGGTCACCTCTAGGTTTGCAAATCAACTGCAACTGAAAAGGTCCATGTCGTCCGGCTCCGTCACTGGAATCGGGGATTCCAATTTCGCGATTGATGGATTCTCGGTAGGAATTGCGATTCGGTCTGTCACTTCAGACTTCTCAACGAGCATAACAGCAGTTATCGCTCCCAATATCACGGATCGGCAGCCAAGTTCTAATGTGGACATTGGAGACTGTAAGATTCCAGACAACCTGCAGCTCGCCGACCCGGAATTTCATAAAGCTCAGCGTGTTGACCTGTTAATAGGAGCTAGCCTGTTTTATGAGCTGCTGTGCGTAGGTCAGATAAAGTTGTTGCCGGGACTGCCCCTGCTTCAAAAATCTCATCTGGGCTGGATTGTGTCTGGAGGCTGCGCGCGCCCTTGCGGTAGCGCCTTAATAGCTTCACGCGGTTCTTCTTCAGCCAGCAAGGAAAACACATTTTTTTGGTGCAAATAGGGTTGCTGCCATTCAGGAGCTGACAGATGTCACGGCTTGGCGTTATGTTCCAACAGCGTTAAATCCGGCTGACATCTTATCCAGAGGATCCCTGCCGTCTGAGCTTAGCGAATCGTCACTCTGGGCGCATGGACCCGCCTATCTTACGGAGCCTGAAAGAGATTGGCCAACAGCTGTTTGTCCTGACAAATCGGTACTTGAGCTTCGTCGAAGTGTGTTCATCGTAAAGTCGCCGTACGTGGATTTAATTGCTAGCTCCAAATTTGCAAATTCTTACCCCTCACTGCAACGAGTGTTTGCATAAATTTACAAATTTTGTTATGGAATTTGTCATCCTGGGCTCACCGTCGCACACATTCGAGAGGGTACTCATATGATGCTGCGGTTGGTGCAGCTCGCGCAGGTATGGGAGGACCTGCAGTCCCTAAAAACGCTGGGAAGAGTTTCCTCGTCTAGTCCCATATCCTCGCTCTCGCCGTTCCTGGATCAATTTGGACTTCTTAGAGTAGGCGGTCGCCTCCGGAATTCGTCATTGGACTTTGATGGCCGCCACCCGAAAATCCTCCCAAGGTCCCATCCCGTACTCTGGCAATTATTTCGCATTACCATGAAAGCAATCTTCATACCGGACCTCGAGCTCTTCTATTGGCCTATTGGGGGGAGGAAGACGGATACCAAGGCCGTGAACAGGCGCATCAGATGTTTTCGGATTAAGCCGCGGCTGATAGAGCACAAAATGGCGGACCTTCCCAAGGAGCGCTTGGAGGTTGCTGGTATAGACCTTCTTTCACAAGTCGGATACTCGCAAAAAGCCCGCGGTTAAATGCTACTTCTGCGAATTTATATGCTTTGCAACCAAGGCAGTGCACCTGGAGCTGATCAAGGATCTCTCGACAGTTGCGTTTCTCTGCGGACTCAAGAGGTTCATATGCACCCGGCGGAAGCCGAAGCAAATTTGGTCAGACAACGCCACCAACTTTGTCGGCGCCAAAAATGAATTTCTGGAACTTCAAAGGTTATTAAATATTAAAAATCGGCGCCAAAAATGAATTTCTGGCGAGCATCAAGGCTCCGTTCAAAATTTTTGCCTTTCGGAGACGATTGACCAGCGGTTCATGCCTCCACGGTTGCACCATTTCGGTGGACTTTGGGAAGCAGCGGTGAAAACGGCCAAACATCATTTCTACCGCGCTGTGGGTACTGCGGTTCTGACCTTCGACGAGCTGAGGACGCTGGTGTGCCACATCTCGGCAGTTATTAACTCCAGACCTTTAGTTCCCATTTCAGAGAACCCTGCCGATCTGGACGTCTTCACGCATTTTCTCAATGGTGGTCCGCCTTCGTCGTTTGACGAGCCAGATATAACGGGCCTAAACTACAATGGGCTTGATGGGCGATGGAAGGAAGAGTACTTGACGTTGCTCCAGCAGCGCTCCAAGTGGCGCACCACAAAGCCTGGCGTAGCCGTGGACAACGGCGTTCTTATTAGAGACGGGAATCTACCCACAATGAGATGGCCATTGCCGAGAGTCATGCAGTTGATTCCTGGCTCGAGTTGCAGAATTGAGGACCGCGTCTGGAGTAATAAGACGGGCAGTGAACAAGCTGTGTCTGCTTCCCCTTGAGGTCTCTGTTGGAAGCCAAGCTTCCAACGGGGGAGGATGTTGGGTCATGCAGTCGCCAAAACTGTGCAGTAGACTAATCTCATACTCTTTAATATTGTAAGCCGAATTAGTCAGTGGTAGCAGTTGCGATGCACATAGTGCTGTTCTCGCACGCATTTATCTTTACGGCTCTCATTCCTTGTTCTTTTTTTTATCTACCTACGTTAAGCTTGGGCGCAGCTCTTTGTCGGCCCTAGCTGCCGTAAACAATTCGCAAAATAAACAGTGTCGTAAAATAAACAAACTTTCTTCGGATTTTTATTATTCGCAACAGCTATTGAAAAAGCTCAATAGCTAAACAGATTTCATTAAAATATATAATTGCCAAATTGATTTCAACCCAGCAGGAGATTGGTTTATAATTAGACCAAACAATTTGAAATTTCCAATTTATATTCCAATAACATACAGCTCTGGTATTAACACAACTTTATTACCAGCAAGATCCCAAGTTGTCCGTAGATTAATAGTATCATCAAAAGATGATAACATTTTAATTCCAAACCAGGAAATTCAAACTGGTATTTATGTTGCAAATACAATTGCAACATCAAGTAATACAGTTGTCCGAATTTTGAACACAACAGATTCTGAAAAATTAGTCAATATGGACACTTTAAAATATGAGCCACTTTCAAACTACAATGTAGTTCAGGCAAATAGCGAAAACAGAAATAAAACTGTCTTATCTCAATTAAGGAAAATTTTCCCAAAATTGTTTAAATTACAATTAGAAACTATATATATAGAAACTATAGATATAGATAGATATATTTGCATTAGAATCAGAACCAATAACGGTTAATAATTTTTATAAACAACAGTTGAGATTAAAAAATGATGAGCCCGTATACACAAAAAATTATATAAGTCCTAATAGTCAAACTATATATATAGAAACTATAGATATAGATAGATATATTTGCATTAGAATCAGAACCAATAACGGTTAATAATTTTTATAAACAACAGTTGAGATTAAAAAATGATGAGCCCGTATACACAAAAAATTATATAAGTCCTAATAGTCAAGTAGAAGTAATGCATCCCAGGTACAGAAATTAATAAAATATAAAATAGTCGAACCATCAGTTTCACAGTACAATAGCCCTTTGCTATTAATACCTAAAAAGTCTAGCCCAGATTCAGATGAAAAGAAATGCAGATTAGTATTAGACTAGCGAAAAATTAAAAAGAAACTTTTAGCTGACCAATTTCCACTACCGAGAATAAATGATATTTTTGACCAACTTGGTCGATCAAAATACTTTTCCTGCCCTCACTTAATATCAGGAAGGCTCGAGAGATATAACATCTTTCTCAACCAACAATAGCTCATATCGTTTCACGCGATTGCCATTTGGCTTAAAAATAGCGCCTAATTCATTCCAAAGAATGATGACTATAGCATTCTCCGGAATAAAACCGTTTCAGGCATTCCTTTATATGAATGACTTAATAGTCATCGGTTGTTCCGAAGCATTAAGCATATGCTTAAAAACCTCACTGAAGTTTTTGTTGAATGCAGGGAATACAACCTAAAGTTACACCCTGAAAGCATGAAGTCACATTTTTAGGACATAAATGCACAGACAAAGGAATTTTGACGATGTCATTCGCCGATATGATGTCATTCAGAACTACCCAGTTCCACATGATGCGGACAGCGCTAGACGTTTTGTAGCATTTTGCAATTACAACAGATGTTTAATCAAAAATTTCGCCGACTATTCGCGGCACATAACAAGATTATGTAAAAAGAATGTTCCATTCGAGTGGACATCGCAGCTAATTAACTCAACACTCTTGCTGTACCCAGACTTCAGCAAAGAATTTTTCATAATAACAGATGCAAGCGTGTAGCGCAGTTTTAACTCAAAACCGCAATGGCCACCAACTCCCAGTTGAGCTTTTACGAAAGGGGCATATTTATTCTCGATGGTCAGCCCCAGTTCTAAATTAACAAGAATAAGGCTTTAATTAGAGGAAAATAATTTTACGGTAGAGTATCTAAAAGGAAAAGATAATCATGTAGCTGATGCGTTATCAAGAATAACCATCAAAGAGCTAAAGGAAATAACTGGAAATATATTAAAAGTCACTACAAGATTTCAAAGTAGACAAGAATCCTGTGCAGGAAAAGAACAATTGGATTTGCATGAGCAAACCAAAGAAAAAGCTTCAGAGCCCAACGTATACGTAGTCATAACAAATGACGAGGTACGAAAAGTAGTGACATTGCAATTGAATGACGCGCGATATGTTTATTTAAACATGGGAAGAAAATCATTGCAAAATATGATGTTCGTGATTTTTATACTAATGGAATTCTTGATCTAGATCAATTTTTTCAAAGGCCGGTATATAAAATATTGGCAATAAAATATTAAAGAATTTAAAAGTAGCGCTACTTATCCCGGTGACCCAAATAAATAATGAAAAGGAAAAAGAAGCTATATTGTCTACACTACATGATGATCCAATACAAGGAGGTCATACAGGCATTATAAAAACCTTGGCCAAGGTACATAATACATAAAAGAGTACGTGAGAAAATGTCAAAAATGCCAAAAAGCAAAAACAACAAAGCATACAAAGACCCCAATGACTATGACTGACACACCAGAACATGCTTTCTATAGAGTTGTCGTGGACACAATTGGTCCACTACCTAATTTAGAAAATGGTAACGAGTACGCAGTCACTCTCATATGTGATTTAACCAAGTATCTAGTTGCCATACCAATAGCAAATAAAAGCGCAAAAACAGTCGCAAAAGCTATATTTGAATCTTTTATTCTAAAGTACGGTCCAATGAAGACGTTCATAACGGACATGGGAACAGAGTATAAGAATTCAATAATTACTGACCTATGTAAATATTTGAAAATAAAAAATATAACATCAACAGCTCATCACCACCAGACAGTTGGAGTAGTAGAAAGAAGTCATAGAACTTTAAACGAGTACATACGATCCTACATATCGACGGACAAAACCGATTGGGACGTATGGCTTCAATATTTCGTATACTGCTTCAACACGACCCCATCTATGGTACATAATTACTGTCCATATGAATTAGTTTTCGGTAGAACAAGTAATTTACCAAAACATTTTAATAAACTACATAGCATAGAACCAATATATAACATAGATGATTACGCTAAGGAGAGTAAATATAGGTTAGAGGTAGCATATGCTCGAGCAAGAAAACTTCTTGAAGCACACAAAGAAAAAAATAAGGAAAATTATGACTTAAAAGTAAATGACATAGAGTTAGAAGTCATAAATTAGACTTTAAATACACGGGGCCCTATAAGATAGAAAGCATAGGAGATAATAACAATATTACGCTACTTGCTGATAAAAACAAAAAACAAATAGTTCATAAAGATAGATTAAAGAAATTTTATTTATGATTGAATTTAAACTTATATTTTCCTTAATCATTTATACAAATTTTCCATACACTACGTATATTTTTATCTTTGCATTACAAAATCAACTATTGTTGTTCAAACAAAAACACAAACAAAATAAAAAAAAAAAAAATAAAAATAAAATAATTTGCATTTAATAATCAAAATAACTTCACTAGGTTACGTTATTTTTCAAAAGGAGGGAGATGTAGTATGTGCCTATGCAATATTAAGAACAATTAAATAAAATAGCATATTAACATATGGCAGCACTTTGTTGCTATGTTTATGTTTATGTCTATGCACGCAGTTAGACCCAGGGCGGATGTAACATGATCGCCCACTCGAAGGCCACAAAGTATAAGTGCATTGCCCACTTGAAGGCAAAAAGTATAAGTGCATGGTCAGCATTCACACGCCGATCAAATGCATATTACATACGTACATACATAGCTCGCTCTCCCGATAAGCCTAGATATATAAGATATACATAAGAACGCCGCTCCGCCGCTGGCGTACCCGACAGCGCAGCTACGCGGCTTAGCCTAAGTTCGAATATATTCAAAACATACAATTCAGATACTGTTGAGACATTGAACTGGCAGAACCATTTCTGCCATTCAACCAAATATAAGAAAAGAATATTAATAAAAACTAAGTCAGCCAGACGGCTGCACTTAAACAAAAAGAACCACACTTGTGTTATCACTACTGGAGGAATATTACATAATAAATTTCGCATCTATTTGGTTTACAGGGTATAATATAATATAAAATAAAATAAAATAATATAATATATAATATAATATAATATAATATAAGAATATAATATAAGAATATAATATAATAATATAATATAATATAATATAATATAATATAATATAATATAATATAATATAATATAATATAATATAATATAATATAATATAATATAATATAATATAATATAATATAATATAATATAATATAATATAATATAATATAATATAGCTGATGCGTTATCAAGAATAACCATCAAAGAGCTAAAGGAAATAACTGGAAATATATTAAAAGTCACTACAAGATTTCAAAGTAGACAAGAATCCTGTGCAGGAAAAGAACAATTGGATTTGCATGAGCAAACCAAAGAAAAAGCTTCAGAGCCCAACGTATACGTAGTCATAACAAATGACGAGGTACGAAAAGTAGTGACATTGCAATTGAATGACGCGCGATATGTTTATTTAAACATGGGAAGAAAATCATTGCAAAATATGATGTTCGTGATTTTTATACTAATGGAATTCTTGATCTAGATCAATTTTTTCAAAGGCCGGTATATAAAATATTGGCAATAAAATATTAAAGAATTTAAAAGTAGCGCTACTTATCCCGGTGACCCAAATAAATAATGAAAAGGAAAAAGAAGCTATATTGTCTACACTACATGATGATCCAATACAAGGAGGTCATACAGGCATTATAAAACCTTGGCCAAGGTACATAATACATAAAAGAGTACGTGAGAAAATGTCAAAAATGCCAAAAAGCAAAAACAACAAAGCATACAAAGACCCCAATGACTATGACTGACACACCAGAACATGCTTTCGATAGAGTTGTCGTAACGAGGTAACGAGTACTCAGTCACTCTCATATGTGATTTAACCAAGTATCTAGTTGCCATACCAATAGCAAATAAAAGCGCAAAAACAGTCGCAAAAGCTATATTTGAATCTTTTATTCTAAAGTACGGTCCAATGAAGACGTTCATAACGGACATGGGAACAGAGTATAAGAATTCAATAATTACTGACCTATGTAAATATTTGAAAATAAAAAAATATAACATCAACAGCTCATCACCACCAGACAGCTGGAGTAGTAGAAAGAAGTCATAGAACTCTAAAAGGAGTATATACGATCCTACATATCGGCGGACAAAACCGATTGGGAAGTATGGCGTCAATATTTCGTATACTGCTTCAATTCGACCCCATCTATGGTACATAATTACTGTCCATATGAATTAGTTTTCGGTAGAACAAGTAATTTACCAAAACATTTTAATAAACTACATAGCATAGAACCAATATATAACATAGATGATTACCCTAAGGAGAGTAAATATAGGTTAGAAGTAGCATATGCTCGAGCAAGAAAACTGCTTGAAGCACATAAATAGAAAAATAAGGAAAATTACGACTTAAAAGTAAATGACATAGAGTTAGAAGTAGGAGATAAAGTTTTATTAAGAAATGAGGTAGGTCATAAATTAGACTTTAAATACACAGGGCTCTATAAGATAGAAAGCATAAGAGATAATAACAATAATAATAAAAAAAGAAAATTTGCATTTAATAATTAAAATAACTTCACTAGGTTACGTTATTTTTCAAAAGTAGGGAGTATGTGCCTATGTAATATAAAGAACATTTAAGTATAATAGCATACTAACATATAGCAGCACTTTGTTGTTATGTTTATGCAACCAATAAGGCCCAAGGCGGATGTAACATGATCGTACACTTGAAGGCTACAAAGAATAAGTGCATGGTCAGCATTCCCACGCCGACCAAATGCATAATACATAAGTAAATAGCTCGCTCTCTCGATAAGACTAGATATATAAGATATACATAAGAAAGCCGCTCCGCCGCTGGCGTATCCGGCAGCGCAACTGCGCGGCTTAGCCTAAGACGAAATATATTCAAGACTCACAACACAGATACTGTAGAGAGGTTGAACTGGCAGAACCATTTCTGCCAAACAGGAATTAGATAAAATTAAATAAAAACCTAAGTCAGCCTGACGGCTGCAAGGAAAACTAAAAACGTGTGCTATCAATGTCAACCCATTACAAGGCGATCCTACTCATTACACCCAAGAACTCAGTGCCCTTATCCGAAGGATCGAGTTCATACTTCAACTCTATCCATCAACCGACACCAGACAAAGACATGTATTCTTCAGCGCACTTGAGATGCAACGTGCAGGAGATGCTCAACGAGTATCCCAGTTACAACCTGGCCAATCTTAATGAATATAAAATCATCAGCAAATATAAAATACCTCTATTATTTAGGCCGACTAATCATCAAGTAGGGACTCTCAACATCCCGACGAATAACCTTACAAATAAAGACTGTTCCAAGCATAGTTCTACGGTTAGCTATGGACGGTAAATTAATTAAAAGTAGTCTACTGGAATAAGGAGGTAATATACGGTTAGCATTCCAATTTAGGCGCCGCAAGGCAAAAAGTAAAAAGTTTTTTTGGACCGATTCAATACGGTCCGATTGGACTACGTATTGTGGACTCCAAACAGGTAATTCATACTCAAGAATCGGACGGCCTAACGAAATAAATAAGGTTTTAGTCAAGTAAGGATCATCAAATTTGTTAGACCACCTTTTTATAAAACCAAGCCCACACCTGGCCTTATTGACAATAGAAGAAATATGGTCAGAAAATTTTAATTTTTTTTTTTTTTGGGTCCAGAAGAACACCAAGATCATCAACTCGTGTTATTCTGTCCAAAGAGCACCCACTTAGAGTGTAAGTCGTGCGTATTGGGTTGGCACGACAAAAGGTCATAACTTTACACTTGGAGCCATTTAAGTCTAATATGTTATCACAGCACCATATTTGAAATCGGTCTAGATCGGATTGTAAGTCCAAATGGCAAGAAGTGTCCTTGTACTGGAGGCATAATTTAACATCGTCTGCGTACATAAGTACACGCGAATGTTTTATTATTAAGGGGAGGTCGTTAATGAATAAGGTAAAAAGAAGCGGACCAAGATGGCTCCCTTGTGGGACACCGGATGTGACTCGGAGAATAGAAGATAACGAATTTTTAAAGAGAACTTGTTGTGTCCTGCCATTCAGATACCTTGAAATCCAATTTAGAAGATCAACAGGGAATCCTATAAGATCTAGTTTTTTTATTAGAAGGTAATGATTAACAGAGTCAAATGCTTTACTAAAATCAGTGTAGATGACATCTGTTTGAAGATTATTTTTGAAACCCTCTATTACGAAAGAAGTTAGCTCCAAGAGGTTAGTGGTTGTAGATCTGCGTTTCATAAAACCGTGTTGACACGGTGATATGATTGATCTACAAAGGTGCTGCAAATGAGGAGTGATAACATTTTCGAAAAGTTTTGGGATAGCCGACAATTTAAAAATTCCTCTGTAATTGCTTGCATCCAGTTTGCTACCTTTTTTGTGAAGAGGAATCACAAAGGACTCCTTCCATATATGAGGGAATTGTGAAGATTCCAAAGATAAGGTAAACAGTTTCAGTAGAGGCTTGCACAAGGCTTCCGCACAGAATCTGAGCACACAGCCAGGGATTCCATCGGGACCTGGCGAATAGACCGGTTTAACACGCTGAAGATCGTTTAGCAGTGAGCTTACGTTTATAGTGGGGCAAAATATTAGATTCGACTTAGATACCGCATAAGAGTATGGCTGTTCGGAATGAGGTAAAGTTGAATATGTTGTTTGAAAAAACTTGGCGAATAGATCGGCTATTGCCTGATCCGATGTAACCGTAGTGTTTTCAAAAAATAGCGAGGAAGGGTAAGAAGGTAAACTTACAACGGTTTAAATAATTTTTGTAGCACTGAGCATTGAGCACGGTAAAGTTTAACCGAGCGCTTAAATATTTACAAAGGATGGACAGAGAACCGGTATGTTTAAATTTCATATAGAGTCTGGACTTTACATTTCTTATGTGTGTCAACTCTTTATTAAACCAAGGAGGTTTAGAGATTGACGAATAGTGCATCGGAACACAAGAGTCAAAAAATGATTTAATTGCGGTATAAAACATATTAATCGCATCCGCCATTATGTTGCAGGAGTAAAGATCGGACCAATCAAAGCCAGCTATAAAATTGTTTAGCCTCCGAAAATTTGCCTTGCGAAAACAGGGAATTCGCTTTGTTGACTTCTCTGAATTTACTTTTAATACCGTACCTATGTCGATTGCCACCTCGAAAGTAGGATGATATGGATCTTCAGGTTGAGTAAGTGGTACTACCCTGGACAGAAACACACTTTCAGGACTTGTTACAAAACATAGATCCAAAAGTCGACCAAGAGAATTTGGAATATAATTAACTTGCGACAGCGATAAGTCGAGCAAGCCGTCAATAAAGTCGTGTTGTGCTAAAGGGAGAAGGATATTGGATTTTTTTTCTGGGGACCACATTGTGCCAGCTATATTAAAATCACCTAGAACTACCAATTGATCCCTGTCAGAAAGTTTATTCAAGATGGACTGGATAGCGGACAGATGATTCTGATATTCTGGGAATTCAGAAGATGGCGGAATATAGGAACACGTAATATAAACTGATCTGTCGGAAAAAGATAGCTTTTACTTATAGGAATTCCGAGTTACGGGAATCGTCCAAAAGTAGGGTAGATCTAACCGCAATTAAGACTCCACCTCCCCGTCTGGAGGGACGTTCAAACCTATATATAGTGTACATACCTGGGAAGACTTCGGAGTTAAGTATCTCCGGCTTTAACCAAGTCTCTGTGAGCACTATTATATGGAATGCAATTCTGGGGCCTCTAACATTTTGATAGGATTTGTTGTTAGTTCTTTGAAGAGGAAGAAAATGAAGAGGCGGATGGTGCAGTGGTCTGGCCACGTGAGAGAAGTTTAATTCCCACGGGCACCTTTTTCTTATTTTTGATCTTAGCTTCAAACTCTTTTACCACCATACTATCCGGCCAAAAATCACCCGAACATATGGTCGAAAAGAGCTCGTTTGGGACAGTTATCTTGAAAGATGATATATCCCTAGCGTAAGAGAAGTTAAATCTTTCCACTTTTATATTATCGGCATTTGTTTTGTCTTGTCTATAAGACAATACATCGGACGATGTTTGATCAGGGGAAAGCCGAGAAACGAAAATTTGATTCTTTAGTGGAACCACCGCGAGGGGTTTTGGCCCTGCAGGACTCCATGTTCCCTTGTGGGGGTAAAATAATCGAGACAGGTGGAACACTGGTTGAGAAACCAGTGCAGACAATTCGGAATTTTTACCAATCACAGGGTGGGTCCATCCACAGCTGATTGATCGGATTGCTCTCCGAATCTTTTTTAGCTGCCGATCTTAGCAGCATATGTGGATTTGCTGCGATTGACAGCTGATCATTTGTGGAGTCCTGTTGATCATTTGCCCGTGGTTGCGGGGCCTTAGGCAGCCTACCACAAGCTGATTTTTGCGCTTTGGAGATTCATCTAATAGCTTAAGGCCATTAAACTGTGAATTAAGCGCGGAAAGAAGATCATCGGCTCGACGAAAACTATCTCTAGCTACGCCAAAACTGTTGATCAGTTCTTTCAAGCCACCTTTAGTTTGGCGCATAAACGATTTCATCTCGTTCGCAACCACAAGGCAAGCATCACAACAGTAATTTAAATTTTTACCCTTTGCTAGGTCATCACTTGTACGGCCATTAAAACCAGCGCACTTAGTATGCACCATTCTATCACATAGCCAATAAGTCATTTTTTGCTGCACAGGTTTTATAACCTGGCAACAATTTTAATAAAAGCAGACAACATTTATGGTTTCCATGTTTAACTAAAATCTGACCACTGTGCACGAAAACACATGACCAAAACTTTCAAGCGAGCTGTTAAAAGAACCCTACGAGAGCAGACTGCACGCTGAGAAATTTAGATTTTGTGTGGGAGAAAGAGATAGAGAGAGTGAGAGCGAAAAGTGCAGTCTATGTGCATGCAAAAAACAACACCAAACACCACTGCGAACAACGCACAAAAAGGGAGAGTAAACAAAACAAAGAGACGAAAAATGCAAACTACTTTGTATATTTGTCTAAACTACTGCACAAATCACAAAAGAATCACTCGCGAAGCGAACGGATCTTTAATAATTATGTTTAGATATATAATTATTAAAGAAAATTATTTAAAAACCACGGCTGGTTTGACAAACACAAAATAAAAACCGGGGAGCAAAAAAAAAACACGACCGTTCGCTTTGAAAGCTAAAGCTCAAGCAGAGATACGAGCCATGATTGCCTCAAGGCAATTCTATTCTTTTGGCCTTTCACAAGGAAGTCTTGGTAAAACCAGCTCTGCTTCAACAGTAACTAATACAGTTACCATTTCTCTTACTTGTTCAACAAGAACAACGTACACTGTGTACTTGTAAATCTAAAGCCGACTCCGAATGTGGCCGGGTCTCTAAAAGTAAGCCGTATTGGAAGGAACAACATGGACATCGCTCAATGTTACAATTTTTTTGCCATTTTTGGCCACACCCGAAATTGCTGTTATTTAAGCCCAGTTTGCGGGAATTGTGCGGGTGAGCATCCTACCGGTTCTAAATCATGTGAGACACACCTAAACAATCAACACCGTATGTGCAAACTGCATGGAGAATCACCCTGCCAGTTTTAAAGGCTGCAAAGTCAGAATAGAATTGAGGAAAAAATTAAAGCCAGGGCCTAGACCACCCAACTACACCATTAACAGAAATAATGAAATCCGGCATGTACAATACGCGTCGTCGTCAGCTGTCAGAAATGGAGTCTCCTATGCTGACATAACAAGAACTAAAACTGAAAAGAACTACAGTGTTCCTGCAATACAACTCTAACAGGAACCTTGCCACTCTCGAGAAAGCAATCTTGGATATTAACGCCAGATTGGATCAAATTTAAATCAGTCATGGAAACAATTGAGTCCAAAAAAGCTTTTCGTGATCTAGTTCACGTTCTGATTTCTAAAAAATGATAGTCTTAAACTTAAAAATCGGTTTATTGAACGCAAGAGTATTAGTACAGAAGAATGAAGATCTTCGACTTTTTCTTATTGCCCACTCTTAGATATCATGCTTATTACTAAAACTCATATGCGCCCTTGACTAAAAGTATACACTCCTGGCTATGAACAATATTATGCCAATCATCCAAGTAACACCGCAAAAGACGGATCTGCAATCTTCATCAAAGCCAATATTCGCCACAGTCAAAATAAATCAACAAAGCGCACTGATTTACCAGTCAGCAGTCACGATGTACCAACGAGTGGTGGTATTATCAAAATAGCTTCTCTGTATCTTCCTCCAAATAAGCGTTGGACTAAAAACGACTTTGATCAGCTACTGATCACATTGGGCCCCAAGTGTATAGCAGGAGGGGATTACAATGCTAAGCACCAATGGTGGGGCAACCTAAGGGCATGCAGTCGAGGAAAACGACTACAAGAGGCCATCATAACTACTTCTAGCGAAGTTCTAGCTACAGGTGAACCTAAATGGGGTGCCAATAAATAAACTTTCAATTCAAACAAAATACGATCTATCTTCTGATCACCTACATATAGTAGCAACATTAAGCCACACTCCCCAATATAAATCCAGAAAGAAATCCTTACGAGCTCCCGGCTACTCTGTCGAAACATTTAGGAATGTCCTAGACAGAAGCATTAACCTAAACATGGACATAAATTATCCAGAAGACATAGAAGATGCTATAGTGATGTTCATGGACAAAATTCACGTGGTTGCGACTTTTGCTACACCAGGAAGCAGAAATTCTCCTACCCAGAGTAGACGCAGTGGTACTTCCATAAAACGCTTCAGTTCTCATACATCTCAAACTAACAGCTAGACGAGAATTTTCCAGAACAGGAGACGCACGCGCCCAAAACATTTACAAATGGTGAAATCGTCTTAACAAAGTTCTGGTGAAAAACAAACAAGACCACTTTGACCAAATGCTGGAAAATGCCAGTCCTGATGCATCGACTAACTACTCGCTACGGAAACTCACGAATAACCTTCAAAGACAAGTTATTCCAAAGGCTCCAATCAGAAATCCGGCTGGTGGTTGGTGCGGCTCCAGTCAGGAGAAGGCAATCTTTGCAATCAGCTTAGAGGATAGATTTAAGCCACTGAATCTTACTCCGGCAGAACACGGAGACAGGGTGCAGACACTCTTGGACCAACCTTTGCAAATGGCCCTTCCCACAAACCCTGTTACTTTGGAAGAGGTAGTAACGCAAAAAGCTCGCCTGGTGAGGACCTCCTAGATAACAGGACGCTTAAACTCCTTCCCATCAAAGCTGTACTTTTCTTAGTCCTACTGTTCAATAGCGCTCTAAGGCTGGGACACTTTCCAAGCAAATGGAAATCAGCAAACGATGATTCCGAAGCCCGTAAAGCAACCCACTGAAATAGATGAATATAGGCCCATTAGTCTTCTATCCGCGCTAGGGAAAATGTTGGAAAGGGTAATATTAGAACGCATCCTCAAACTTCCAACCGTGAGCCAAGCTATTCCAAAGTGGCAGTTCGGTTTCCGAAAAAGTCATGGCACCCCAGAACAGCCTCACCGAGTGACAAACTTTGCTTTGAAGGCAATGGAGGACAAGATGTATACAACAGCTTTATTCATGGATATACAACAAGCCTTTGATAGAGTTTGGCATGATGGTCTTCTATGGTCTGGTTTTCGATGGCGACAAATCGTCAACGCATACAATCTCATCAGGAGTACTCCAAGGCAGTGTTTTAGGCCCGACTCTTTATTCGCTGTATACTTCTGATATGCCGGATTCCTGGTGCTGTACAGAAGTTTAAGTTCTTATGGTCAGGAGTACATGCATAAGTTATGCAACCAGGGGCCTACAGGAATATGTGACGGCCTTCGAGAAGTGGGCAACGGAATGGAATATCGGCCTTAATTGCAGCAAATGTGCTTGCGTCACATTCACAAAAAGGCCTTTGAACTGCTCTGGAATTTCCATGCTCGGCTCCACACTTCGACACGAGTCCTTCTACAAATTGTACAGAGGACTAACGTTTCAAAGGCATACGTCATAGTCAAGCAAGCAGTACTTTCAAAGGCTGCAAAAATGTCGTGGCTCTTATCGCCGAGAAACAAACTCTCATTGGCAAATAAAGTTCGCCTGTATAAATCCATCCTGACCCCAATTTGGAAGTATGCGTTGCATATATACGGAATTACGGCCAGAACTAATCTGAATAAAATAAGAGTTGCTCAAAGTAAAGTAGTTAGATCACTATGTAACTCTCCTGGTACATGAGAACTAGAACTAGAACTTATATGCGGCGACTACGTTCCCACCCCAACACCCTGGCGAGAAGGCTTATCCATCCCCCGAAAAAAAGAAGTCTAAAAAGATTCCACCCACATGATCTCCCATCGAGATTATTATAATTATTTGTTCATGGAAAAGAAATCAATTAAATATTATTAAAATAACTTAATTTATAAAGTAATGTATAAGTAATGTATATATTGGTATGCCTATGCTGTAAAATTTTATGTAAAACCTGGTCAAGCTGACACATAGGTAGCAGTAAACTTGTTTAAATCCAATTAATAAAATTTACAAAAAAAAAAAAAGTTTTGTTACATTATTGTTTACATATATAGTTTGAGTACAGTCTAACATTTTGTTGGTAATTAATATTTCTTCTAATTGGACAGAACAATTGAATGCTTCTATCTCTAGCTACGCAAAAACTGTTGATCAGTTCTTTCTAGCCACCTTTAGTTTGGCGCATAAACGATTTCATCTCGTTCGCAAACACAAGGCAAGCATCACAACAGTAATTTAAATTTTTACCCTTTGCTAGGTCATCACTTGTACGGCCATTAAAACCAGCGCACTTAGTATGCACCATTCTATCAAATAGCCAACAAGTCCTTTTTTGCTGCTCAGGTTTTATAACCTGGCAACAATTTTAATAAAAGCAGACAACATTTATGGTTTCCATGTTTAACTAAAATCTGACCTCTGTGCACGAAAACACATGACCAAAACTTTCAAGCGAGCTGTTAAAAGAACCGTACGAGAGCAGACTGCACGCTGAGAAATTTAGATTTTCTGTGGGAGAACGAAAGAGATAGAATGTTTTATTATTAAGGGGAGGTCGTTAATGAATAAGGTAAAAATAAGCGGACCAAGATGGCTCCCTTGTGGGACACCGGATGTGACTCGGAGAATAGAAGATAACGAATTTTTAAAGAGAACTTGTTGTGTCCTGCCATTCAGATAGCTTAAAATCCAATTTAGAAGATCAACAGGGAAACCTATAAGATCTAGTTTTTTTATTAGAAGGTAATGATTAACAGAGTCAAATGCTTTACTAAAATCAGTGTAGATGACATCTGTTTGAAGATTATTTTTGAAACCCTCTATTACGAAAGAAGTTAGCTCCAAGAGGTTAGTGGTTGTAGATCTGCGTATCGTTAAAACCGTGTTGACACGGTGATATGATTGATCTACAAAGGTGCTGCAAATGAGGAGTGATAACATTTTCGAAAAGTTTTGGGATAGCCGACAATTTAGAGATTCCTCTGTAATTGCTTGCATCCAGTTTGCTACCTTTTTTGTGAAGAGGAATCACAAAGGACTCCTTCCATATATGAGGGAATTGTGAAGATTCCAAAGATAAGGTAAACAGTTTCAGTAGAGGCTTGCACAAGGCTTCCGCACAGAATCTGAGCACACAGCCAGGGATTCCATCGGGACCTGGCGAATAGACCGGTTTAACACGCTGAAGATCGTTTAGCAGTGAGCTTACGTTTATAGTGGGGCAAAATATTAGATTCGACTTAGATACCGCATAAGAGTATGGCTGTTCGGAATGAGGTAAAGTTGAATATGTTGTTTGAAAAAACTTGGCGAATAGATCGGCTATTGCCTGATCCGATGTAACCGTAGTGTTTTCAAAAAATAGCGAGGAAGGGTAAGAAGGTAAACTTACAACGGTTTAAATAATTTTTGTAGCACTGAGCATTGAGCACGGTAATGTTTAACCGAGCGCTTAAATATTTACAAAGGATGGACTGAGAACCGGTATGTTTAAATTTCATATAGAGTCTGGACTTTACATTTCTTAGGTGTGTCAACTCTTTATTAAACCAAGGAGGTTTAGAGATTGACGGATAGTGCATCGGAACACAAGAGTAAAAAAATGATTTAATTGCGGTATAAAACATATTAATCGCATCCGCCATTATGTTGCAGGAGTAAAGATCGGACCAATCAAAGCCAGCTATAAAATTGTTTAGCCTCCGAAAATTTGCCTTGCGAAAACAGGGAATTCGCTTTGTTGACTTCTCTGAATTTACTTTTAATACCGTACCTATGTCGATTGCCACCTCGAAAGTAGGATGATATGGATCTTCAGGTTGAGTAAGTGGTACTACCCTGGACAGAAACACACTTTCAGGACTTGTTACAAAACATAGATCCAAAAGTCGACCAAGAGAATTTGGAATATAATTAACTTGCGACAGCGATAAGTCGAGCAAGCCGTCAATAAAGTCGTGTTGTGCTAAAGGGAGAAGGATATTTGATTGTTTTTCTGGGGACCACATTGTGCCAGCTATATTAAAATCACCTAGAACTACCAATTGATCCCTGTCAGAAAGTTTATTCAAGATGGACTGGATAGCGGACAGATGATTCTGATATTCTGGGAATTCAGAAGATGGCGGAATATAGGAACACGTAATATAAACTGATCTGTCGGAAAAAGATAGCTTTTACTTATAGGAATTCCGAGTTACGGGAATCGTCCAAAAGTAGGGTAGATCTAACCGCAATTAAGACTCCACCTCCCCGTCTGGAGGGACGTTCAAACCTATATATAGTGTACATACCTGGGAAGACTTCGGAGTTAAGTATCTCCGGCTTTAACCAAGTCTCTGTGAGCACTATTATATGGAATGCAAATGAAAGACTATCACAATACAATTTGCTTAATTTGCTATTCTGGGGCCTCTAACATTTTGATAGGATTTGTTGTTAGTTCTTTGAAGAGGAAGAAAATGAAGAGGCGGATGGTGCAGTGGTCTGGCCACGTGAGAGAAGTTTAATTCCCACGGGCACCTTTTTCTTATTTTTGATCTTAGCTTCAAACTCTTTTACCACCATACTATCCGGCCAAAAATCACCCGAACATATGGTCGAAAAGAGCTCGTTTGGGACAGTTATCTTGAAAGATGATATGTCCCTAGCGTAAGAGAAGTTAAATCTTTCCACTTTTATATTATCGGCATTTGTTTTGTCTTGTCTATAAGACAATACATCCGACGATGTTTGATCAGGGGAAAGCCGAGAAACGAAAATTTGATTCTTTAGTGGAACCACCGCGAGGGGTTTTGGCCCTGCAGGACTCCATGTTCCCTTGTGGGGGTAAACTAATCGAGACAGGTGGAATCACTGGTTGAGAAACCAGTGCAGACAATTCGAAATTTTTACCAATCACAGGGTGGGGTCCATCCACAGCTGATTGATCGGATTGCTCTCCGAATCTTTTTTAGCTGCCGATCTTAGCAGCATATGTGGATTTGCTGCGATTGACAGCTGATCATTTGTGGAGTCCTGTTGATCATTTGCCCGTGGTTGCGGGGCCTTAGGCAGCCTACCACAAGCGGATTTTTGCGCTTTGGATATTCATCTAATAGCTTAAGGCCATTAAACTGTGAATTAAGCGCGGAAAGAAGATCATCGGCTCGACGAAAACTATCTCTAGCTACGCCAAAACTGTTGATCAGTTCTTTCAAGCCACCTTTAGTTTGGCGCATAAACGATTTCATCTCGTTCGCAACCACAAGGCAAGCATCACAACAGTAATTTAAATTTTTACCCTTTGCTAGGTCATCACTTGTACGGCCATTAAAACCAGCGCACTTAGTATGCACCATTCTATCACATAGCCAATAAGTCATTTTTTGCTGCACAGGTTTTATAACCTGGCAACAATTTTAATAAAAGCAGACAACATTTATGGTTTCCATGTTTAACTAAAATCTGACCACTGTGCACGAAAACACATGACCAAAACTTTCAAGCGAGCTGTTAAAAGAACCGTACGAGAGCAGACTGCACGCTGAGAAATTTAGATTTTGTGTGGGAGAACGAAAGAGATCGAGAGTGAGAGCGAAAAGTGCAGTCTATGTGCATGCAAAAAACAACACCAAACACCACTGCGAACAACGCACAAAAAGGGAGAGTAAACAAAACAAAGATACGAAAAATGCAAACTACTTTGTATATTTGTTTAAACTACTGCACAAATCACAAAAGAATCACTCGCGAAGCGAACGGATCTTTAATAATTATGTTTAGATATATAATTATTAAAGAAAATTATTTAAAAACCACGGCTGGTTTGACAAACACAAAATAAAAACCGGGGAGCAAAAAAAAACACGACCGTTCGCTTTGAAAGCTAAAGCTCAAGCAGAGATACGAGCCATGATTGCCTCAAGGCAATTCTATTCTTTTGGCCTTTCACAAGGAAGTCTTGGTAAAACCAGCTCTGCTTCAACAGTAACTAATACAGTTACCATTTCTCTTACTTGTTCAACAAGAACAACGTACACTGTGTACTTGTAAATCTAAAGCCGACTCCGAATGTGGCCGAGTCTCTAAAAGTAAGCCGTATTGTAAGGAACAACATGGACATCGCTCAATGTTACAATTTTTTTGCCATTTTTGGCCACACCCGAAATTGCTGTCATTTAAGCCCAGTTTGCGGGAATTGTGCGGGTGAGCATCCAACCGGTTCTAAATCATGTGAGACACACCTAAACAATCAACACGTATGTGCAAACTGCATGGAGAATCACCCTGCCAGTTTTAAAGGCTGCAAAGTCAGAATAGAATTGAGTAAAAAATTAAAGCCAGGGCCTAGACCACCCAACTACATCATTAACAGAAATAATGAAATCCGCCATGTACAATACGCGTCGTCGTCAGCTGTCAGAAATGGAGTCTCCTATGCTGACATAACAAGAACTAAAACTGAAAAGAACTACAGTGTTCCTGCAATACAACTCTAACAGGAACCTTGCCACTCTCGAGAAAGCAATCTTGGATATTAACGCCAGATTGGAGCAAATTTTTAAATCATTGAAGTCATGGAAACAATTGAGTCCAAAAAAGCTTTTCGTGATCTAGTTCACGTTCTGATTTCTAAAAAATGATAGTCTTAAGCTTAAAAATCGGATTATTGAACGCAAGAGTATTAGTACAGAAGAATGAAGATCTTCGACTTTTTCTTATTGCCCACTCTTAGATATCATGCTTATTACTAAAACTCATATGCGCCCTTGACTAAAAGTATACACTCCTGGCTATGAACAATATTATGCCAATCATCCAAGTAACACCGCAAAAGACGGATCTGCAATCTTCATCAAAGCCAATATTCGCCACAGTCAAAATAAATCAACAAAGCGCACTGATTTACCAGTCAGCAGTCACGATGTACCAACGAGTGGTGGTATTATCAAAATAGCTTCTCTGTATCTTCCTCCAAATAAGCGTTGGACTAAAAACGACTTTGATCAGCTACTGATCACATTGGGCCCCAAGTGTATAGCAGGAGGGGATTACAATGCTAAGCACCAATGGTGGGGCAACCTAAGGGCATGCAGTCGAGGAAAACGACTACAAGAGGCCATCATAACTACTTCTAGCGAAGTTCTAGCTACAGGTGAACCTAAATGGGGTGCCAATAAATAAACTTTCAATTCAAACAAAATACGATCTATCTTCTGATCACCTACATATCCAAGCAAATGGAAATCAGCAAACGATGATTCCGAAGCCCGTAAAGCAACCCACTGAAATAGATGCATATAGGCCCATTAGTCTTCTATCCGCGCTAGGGAAAATGTTGGAAAGGGTAATATTAGAACGCATCCTCAAACTTCCAACCGTGAGCCAAGCTATTCCAAAGTGGCAGTTCGGTTTCCGAAAAAGTCATGGCACCCCAGAACAGCCTCACCGAGTGACAAACTTTGCTTTGAAGGCAATGGAGGACAAGATGTATACAACAGCTGTATTCATGGATATACAACAAGCCTTTGATAGAGTTTGGCATGATGGTCTTCTATGGTCTGGTTGTCGATGGCGACAAATCGTCTACGCGTACAATCTCAGCAGGCGTACTCCAAGGCAGTGTTTTAGGCCCGACTCTTTATTCGCTGTATACTTCTGATATGCCGGATTCCTGGTGCTGTACAGAAGTTTAAGTTCTTATTGCAACCTACGCGGATGACACCGCGGTAATGGTCAGGAGTACATGCATAAGTTATGCAACCAGGGGCCTACAGGAATATGTGACGGCCTTCGAGAAGTGGGCAACGGAATGGAATATCGGCCTTAATTGCAGCAAATGTGCTTGCGTCACATTCACAAAAAGGCCTTTGAACTGCTCTGGAATTTCCATGCTCGGCTCCACACTTCGACACGAGTCCTTCTACAAATACCTCGGGGTGATTTTGTACAGAGGACTAACGTTTCAAAGGCATACGTCATAGTCAAGCAAGCAGTACTTTCAAAGGCTGCAAAAATGTCGTGGCTCTTATCGCCGAGAAACAAACTCTCATTGGCAAATAAAGTTCGCCTGTATAAATCCATCCTGACCCCAATTTGGAAGTATGCGTTGCATATATACGGAATTACGGCCAGAACTAATCTGAATAAAATAAGAGTTGCTCAAAGTAAAGTAGTTAGATCACTATGTAACTCTCCTGGTACATGAGAACTAGAACTAGAACTTATATGCGGCGACTACGTTCCCACCCCAACACCCTGGCGAGAAGGCTTATCCATCCCCCGAAAAATAGAAGTCTAAAAAGATTCCACCCACATGATCTCCCATCGAGATTATTATAATTATTTGTTCATGGAAAAGAAATCAATTAAATATTATTAAAATAACTTAATTTATAAAGTAATGTATAAGTAATGTATATATTGGTATGCCTATGCTGTACAATTTTATGTAAAACCTGGTCAAGCTGACACATAGGTAGCAGTAAACTTGTTTAAATCCAATTAAAAAAATTTACAAAAAAAAAAAAAGTTTTGTTACATTATTGTTTACATATATAGTTTGAGTACAATCTAACATTTTGTTGGTAATTATTGTTGTTCTGTTACAATTGAATGCTTCTATCTCTAGCTACGCAAAAACTGTTGATCAGTTCTTTCAAGCCACCTTTAGTTTGGCGCATAAACGATATCATCTCGTTCGCAACCACAAGGCAAGCATCACAACAGTAATTTAAATTTTTACCCTTTGCTAGGTCATCACTTGTACGGCCATTAAAACCAGCGCACTTAGTATGCACCATTCTATCACATAGCCAACAAGTCCTTTTTTGCTGCTCAGGTTTTATAACCTGGCAACAATTTTAATAAAAGCAGACAACATTTATGGTTTCCATGTTTACCTAAAATCTGACCTCTGTGCACGAAAACACATGACCAAAACTTTCAAGCGAGCTGTTAAAAGAACCGTACGAGAGCAGACTGCACGCTGAGAAATTTAGATTTTCTGTGGGAGAACGAAAGAGATAGAGAGAGTGAGAGCGAAAAGTGCAGTCTATGTGCATGCAAAAAACAACACCAAACACCACTGCGAACAACGCACAAAAAGGGAGAGTAAACAAAACACAAAGACGAAAAATGCAAAATACTTTGTATAATTGTTTAAACTACTGCACAATCGTTCGCTTTGAAAGCTAAAGCTCAAGCAGAGATACGAGCCATGATTGCCTCAAGGCAATTCTTTTCTTTTGGCCTTTCACAAGGAAGTCTTGGTAAAACCAGCTCTGCTTCAACAGTAACTAATACAGTTACCATTTCTCTTACTTGTTCAACAACAACAACGTACACTGTGGGAGCTTCGACAAGTACTGCTCCGACAAGAACTGTTTCTCGACAGGTTATACTACTTTACCAGACGTTTCCCGTTTGGGGTGCTCGTTTCAGACCATCCCCCTCCTAGACGCAGGAAGCGGAGCCCTACCGATTCCGGAAAAGACCCTACACTATTGAAAAAAGCTAAGAAACCATTTCCCGTGCGTCTATAGGAAAAACAAATCAAGCTTCCCCATCAACTAGTCTGAGCAACAACCGTTTAGCTGAAGAAATAAGCCTTACCGAAGATATGGATACTGATCAGGAATCAATTGAATTTAGAGCTGACAACTCAAAGACTGACCAGCCGTGTCAAACGGCAGCTCCAAAACCTCCTCCAATATGTGTTCCTAATGTTAACAGTATCAGCAAGCTAGAAAGCATCCTCAACCAGGTAATCTCTGAAGAAAAACACGACATCAGGAATCTCTCGAATCTACACAGCAGATGCAACGTCATTCAGAAGTGTGGTTCGTAACTTGACTGCCCTGAATTGCCAGTTTTGGCATCATCAACTGGGTGAGGAAAAACCATATAGGCTGGTGGTGAAGAACCTACACTCAACTGTCCCAAGAGAAGAAATAGAGCGCTGCTTCACAGACGAAGGCTGAACATCTACTCCCCAAGGAAGCCTGGCTGGAATAAAATCTTGGCTGATGGAAATGACGACGAAGAAGCCATTATCGAACAAACTAGACAAAATCTGTTCTTTGTAAATTTTAAGACGACTACGAATGTGGCCGAGTCTCTAAAAGTAAGCCGTATTGGAAGGAACAACATGGACATAGCACAATGTTACATTTTTTTTGACATTTTTGGACACACCCGCAATTGCTGTCATTTAAGCCCAGTTTGCGGGAATTGTGCGGGTGAGCATCCTACCGGTTCTAAATCATGTGAGACACACCTAAACAATCAACACGTATGTGCAAATTGCATGGAGAATCACCCTGCCAGTTTTAAAGGCTGCAAAGTCAGAATAGAATTGAGTAAAAAATTAAAGCCAGGGCCTAGACCACCCAACTACACCATTAACAAGAACTAAAACTGAAAAGAACTACAGTGTTCCTGCAATACAACTCTAACAGGAACCTTGCCACTCTCGAGAAGGCAATCTTGGACATTAACGCCAGATTGGATCAAATTTTAAATCATGAAAGTCATGGAAACAATTGAGTCCAAAAAAGCTTTTCGTGATCTAGTTCACGTTCTGATTTCTAAAAAATGATAGTCTTAAACTTAAAAATCGGATTATTGAACGCAAGAGTATTAGTACAGAAGAATGAAGAACTTCGACTTTTTCTTATTGCCCACTCTTAGATATCATGCTTATTACTAAAACTCATATGCGCCCTTGACTAAAAGTATACACTCCTGGCTATGAGCAATATTATGCCAATCCAAGTAACACCATAAAAGACGGTTCTGCAATCTTCATCAAAGCCAATATTCGCCACAGTCAAAATAAATCAACAAAACGCACTGATTTACCAGTCACCACTCTCGATGTACCAACGAGTGGTGGTATTATCAAAATAGCTTCTCTGTATCTTCCTCCAAATAAGCGTTGGACAAAAAACGACTTTGATCAGCTACTGATCACATTGGGCCCCAAGTGTATAGCAGGAGGGGATTACAATGCTAAGCACCAATGGTGGGGCAACCTAAGGGCATGCAGTCGAGGAAAAGTACTACAAGAGGCCATCATAACTACTTCTAGCGAAGTTCTAGCTACAGGTGAACCTACCTTTTACTCATCTAACACTAGACTGACGCCAACAGCTTTGGACTTTTTTATCGTAAATGGGGTGCCAATAAATAAACTTTCAATTCAAACAAAATACGATCTATCTTCTGATCACCTACATATAGTAGCAACATTAAGCCACACTCCCCAATATAAATCCAGAAAGAAATCCTTACGAGCTCCCGGCTACTCTGTCGAAACATTTAGGAATGTCCTAGACAGAAGCATTAACCTAAACATGGACATAAATTATCCAGAAGACATAGAAGATGCTATAGTGATGTTCATGAAAAAAATTCACGTGGTTGCGACTTTTGCTACACCAGGAAGCAGAAATTCTCCTACCCAGAGTAGACGCAGTGTACTTCCACAAAACGCTTCAGTTCTCATACATCTCAAACGAACAGCTAGACGAGAATCTTTGCAATCAGCTTAGAGGATAGATTTAAGCCACTGAATCTTACTCCGGCAGAACACGGAGACAGGGTGCAAACACTCTTGGACCAACCTTTGCAAATGGCCCTTCCCACAAACCCTGTTACTTTGGAAGAGGTAGTAACGCAAAAAGCTCGCCTGGTGAGGACCTCCTAGATAACAGGACGCTTAAACTCCTTCCCATCAAAGCTGTACTTTTCTTAGTCCTACTGTTCAATAGCGCTCTAAGGCTGGGACACTTTCCAAGCAAATGGAAATCAGCAAACGATGATTCCGAAGCCCGTAAAGCAACCCACTGAAATAGATGCATATAGGCCCATTAGTCTTCTATCCGCGCTAGGGAAAATGTTGGAAAGGGTAATATTAGAACGCATCCTCAAACTTCCAACCGTGAGCCAAGCTATTCCAAAGTGGCAGTTCGGTTTCCGAAAAAGTCATGGCACCCCAGAACAGCCTCACCGAGTGACAAACTTTGCTTTGAAGGCAATGGAGGACAAGATGTATACAACAGCTTTATTCATGGATATACAACAAGCCTTTGATAGAGTTTGGCATGATGGTCTTCTATGGTCTGGTTTTCGATGGCGACAAATCGTCAACGCATACAATCTCATCAGGAGTACTCCAAGGCAGTGTTTTAGGCCCGACTCTTTATTCGCTGTATACTTCTGATATGCCGGATTCCTGGTGCTGTACAGAAGTTTAAGTTCTTATGGTCAGGAGTACATGCATAAGTTATGCAACCAGGGGCCTACAGGAATATGTGACGGCCTTCGAGAAGTGGGCAACGGAATGGAATATCGGCCTTAATTGCAGCAAATGTGCTTGCGTCACATTCACAAAAAGGCCTTTGAACTGCTCTGGAATTTCCATGCTCGGCTCCACACTTCGACACGAGTCCTTCTACAAATTGTACAGAGGACTAACGTTTCAAAGGCATACGTCATAGTCAAGCAAGCAGTACTTTCAAAGGCTGCAAAAATGTCGTGGCTCTTATCGCCGAGAAACAAACTCTCATTGGCAAATAAAGTTCGCCTGTATAAATCCATCCTGACCCCAATTTGGAAGTATGCGTTGCATATATACGGAATTACGGCCAGAACTAATCTGAATAAAATAAGAGTTGCTCAAAGTAAAGTAGTTAGATCACTATGTAACTCTCCTGGTACATGAGAACTAGAACTAGAACTTATATGCGGCGACTACGTTCCCACCCCAACACCCTGGCGAGAAGGCTTATCCATCCCCCGAAAAAAAGAAGTCTAAAAAGATTCCACCCACATGATCTCCCATCGAGATTATTATAATTATTTGTTCATGGAAAAGAAATCAATTAAATATTATTAAAATAACTTAATTTATAAAGTAATGTATAAGTAATGTATATATTGGTATGCCTATGCTGTAAAATTTTATGTAAAACCTGGTCAAGCTGACACATAGGTAGCAGTAAACTTGTTTAAATCCAATTAATAAAATTTACAAAAAAAAAAAAAAGTTTTGTTACATTATTGTTTACATATATAGTTTGAGTACAGTCTAACATTTTGTTGGTAATTAATATTTCTTCTAATTGGACAGAACAATTGAATGCTTCTAT